>NC_136634.1:14353735-14756235 GCF_949748355.1 Melanostigma gelatinosum
CTGTTTCCAGTACACTCGTAATTTCTTTCCTTTGCTTTATTCACTATTTTCCTTAATTTCTTTGGCTACACTTGTGTATTTACATGTCATGCCGATAAAGCAAACTGAGACTGAAACAGACAGAAAGGGAACGAATGATGAAGAGAGTAAAAGCTCAGATCCTGACAGCCGTGTGTGTGTGCGTGCGTGTGTGTGTGTGTGTGTGAGTGTGTGTGTGTGTGTGTGTGAGTGTGTGTGTCTATATCTCTGTCTCTGCTGAGCCCAGCAGTCAAGGGAGAGATGATAAGACAGTTTCTATCGACTCTTTCTCTCCTTCCTTCCTCTCTACTCACTATTTCCTTCCCCGTCTCTCTCTCTCTCTCTCTCTCTCTCTCTCTCTCTTGCTCTCTCTCTCTCTCATTTATCTCACCAAACTGGAGCTTATTTAACAAAAGCCAATACACATAATCTCCTCTGTTTCTTGCTTTCTTTCTTCCCTTTTTCTACAATCTTTTGTCACAGGCCATTCCTCTGATATTTACCCCGTGCCATTCACAAACACAAACATGCTAACATATGCATGTGAGCATAATTCAAACATGCAAACAGACACACTCACCCTCCCGCTTACTGTTCTCCTCCTGCTCGTCGTCTTTCTACTCCTGTGTGAGACTCTTTCTCTCTCTCCCTCTCAGCCTTGCAGCTGCTACGTGGTCACGTGACCTCTTTTCTATCCACTTCCCTCCTCCTCCTCTCTATCCACCGCCCCCCCTCCTCCTCCTTCCCCTCCCTCTCCATCTATCACCACTTCCACTCTACCTCCTCCTCTTCTCTTCTCTCGTCTCCGTCACTCCTTTTATCTTTCCATTTTCTCTGCTTAGCTGTCCGTTCTCTCTCTCTCAAACTGTGCTCACTGTCGTTTTCTTTTCTCTCTTCATTCTTCATCCCACTTCCTTTTGGCTCGCACTCGCAGGAGGAAGGAGGGTGGCTGGGGGGTTGGAGGGGGGAGTAGAAAGAGGAGGAGGAGGAGGAGGAGGGTTTAGGGTGATGACGGGGAGGGTGGGTGTGTGGTTTGAGCTCTGTGTGTGTGTGGGTGTGTGTGTGTGTGTGTGTGTGTGTGTGGCGACGGGTAGTGTTAACCCTCCATCCATCACTCTGTCTCTCTGCTAGTCAGCTCTGTCTGCTTTGGGGACAGAGGTGAGGTGGGGGGAGGGGAGGTTTCTGACAGTGACCTGTGACCCTTCACCTCTGACCTCTGCTGCCCAGGACAGCAGGAGGTTAGAGGGTGAAACAGACAACAGCCCTAAATACAAATTAAGACATTTAACTCCCTTTAGGAGTCTTTTTTAGAAGTGACGACTGAATGAATAAACACAGCTAAAAGGTCATGCTAGCAGCCCCACAAGGCTGTAATGCTCATTGCACACTAGAAAACTACTAACTACCACCTGACAAAAATATGCAGGTTTGGGCTGAGACGGGAAAGGACCATGTTGTCACCATGAACATAAAAGGGTTTAGATTTTGATGGGTGCAGTAGCCATTACAGGACATCTCAGACTTGACATTATCAGACTTCTTTTTCCGCTGTTTCAGCTTAACTGTGGTTTGAGCTGAAAGCTAGTGTTAGCATGATTACAGTTAGCGTGTTACAAACAAGCTAACACACTGACAGCACTACAAATATGCAAACACATTAATGTCGCTCACAAAATGAGGACATTTAGCATGTTACCATTAATCTCAGACAAAAGCTAGAGGTGTGTTCAGACTGAGGAGGACTGTATACAAAGTCAATGTAAAGACACGAGTGGGATGGAAAGATGTAAAGTCTCACAAGGTCAAGCCACTCGAGTTGAAAATGTTTCAGCAAACAAACTTACCAGAGTTCCTGGTAAGTTTTAAGATCCGTCTGAGCTGTCAAACAGACGCACAGTCACACTCAGGGTCTAAGATGCTAATAAACACTACAGCAGAAAAGCCACCAACCTGCTAAAAACCGGAGCTAAAAATATCCCTACGTACGCCACAAACCAATAAAAAAAACAGCTTTGCCAAAATGGAAATCCGGATGTGACTCCATTCATCCACACACAATCACACTCTGCTCTGCATGGTGTAAGTGATATAGGACATGTTGAGGCCTGTGTCTTTGACACCTTTTTTGTGTCTCTCGCTCTCTCGCTCTCTCTAACTCCCTTTCTCTCAAACACACACAAACACAGACAAACACCGACTACACAGGGGGACTGTGAGGACAGCAGGGGGGGACCTACTCTCACCCATCACCTCATTAACAAAACACAATGTGTGTGCGTGAGTGTGTGTGTGTGTGTGTGTGTGTAGGTGTGTGTGTGTGGGTGTGTGTGTGTGTTTAAGGGGTGGGTCATAGGATAGAAGAGGTGGTTGAAACACACTACCTACTCATTAACCCTCACCACGTTGGCATGTCTGAGTGTGCGTGTGTTCTTGTGTCGGCTACTGTGTTAACACTTGGACATTAAATTGACTACCCTCATTTGTGTTTACGAACAGTAACATCAGACCAATAATGGCAAACACACACACACCATCTCTTAACCCAAAAGATGCTCGATTTAAGTTTTATTATGTTATAATTTGGTCTCCTACAGCCGATACAATCACAACAACAGCTACTGTTGCTGTTACAATAGCTGGCAGACTTTGTCAAATTCCTCTGACAAGCACACACACACACACACTCAAAGAGGGAGAGAAAGAGGGGGAGAGGAGAAGTAGCCAAATGTTTTACAGCCTCTTAAACTTGTCTGTAATAGCAGTCAGAGTGGCGTCAACACAGCAGTCTCCAGGGTTACTCCAGGGGCTGCGAAATGGCTTTACTAGCTCCAGTCACTCTGCAGCTCGCACAGAAACACTTAACACTTCCTTACAATCCATAAACAACGAACTCACTCTCCCACTCCGGCATCTCGCGCACTCACGAATACAGAAATAGGAACGTAAATTAACATAAACGTCAGAGGAATGACATCAGACAGGACAACAAAAACACACCCATGTAAGCCGTCTGCGTAAACACATGCAAGGACGGGCACATACAGAATTAGCTGACTCAAGATTGCGTGTCACAAAACGTATGCGTGTGACCCCTGGGGACCAAACAGCCAGCACGCATTTATGGTCCTGGGATAAATGGAGCAGAAAAACCACATACTGTAATAACCAACACCTCCAGCATTAAAAACAAACAGGAAGCAACATCCAAAGACACGCTGGAGCAGAGAATTAGCAGCACACAGCAGGAAAAGAAACAATGGAGACAGTATGGGAAGCGTAGCAGTCATTATTCTGTTTTATATTAAACACTGTGTCCGCTGGAGCAGAGCCATGTTTACTGCGCAATCATAACAGAGTCGAGATGTTGGTGAAAGGCCTGTAAATTATCACCGCAACAGCTTAGAGCAGAAATGTGTGCTGTCAGCAAAGACGGGACGGCTACAGAGGAGAAACTCCTCCTGTGTTTTGTTCTCTCCTCCCTTGAACTCCCTTCACTCGCACCTCCTCCTGGCTGCAGGATACTTTTTGTCTTTCAGTGACCCCTTCTCCAATGTCTCTAATCAGTGTACTTGTCGACAAGCATCTTGTCACTGTCCCCCAGATACAGAAAGAAGATATAAATAGCAGCTGTTTTGGGACCCTTACACTTTTTCTCTATCTGTCCGCGTAATCTTTTCTTTGCCTTGTCATTTCCTCCTCTTTCTCTTTTTCAGTCTCACTCGACAGGCTCTGCCATCACTGCGTTTCTGTTTCTCTCCTCCGAGTCACTGATCTTTTCTGCGGCGCGTGGCTCAATCTCGCCTCTCTGATACGGAGATGATGCTAAAAGATAAAACAATCCGAGGCAAACCAGTCTTGCCTTTGTCTCAGTGTCTCTCGGCTCCTGGCTGCGTCTGACTCTTGCCCGCAGGTTGTGTGTGTGTGTGTGTGTGTGTGTGTGTGTGTGTGTGTTCAGCGTTGGTGGTGTGTACAGAGGGTCGTGTCAGACAGTTGACAGCCACAGTTCCCCCTCTTCTGGCCCGCGGCCGGCTCTACTCACCAGGTGCTGACACCACGGTGGCTAGACCTCAACCATCTGAACAAACACGAGGGGGGAGGGGGGGGGGGGGGGAGAACACACGCAGACGCACACTGGTTGCACAAAGGTGTGTGCAAAGACAAACAGACCAGCAGATGCACATAGACTGGCCCGTCAGGCAGGTGTTTGGTAAGTATCAAGTGCAGGGGTGTAATTGAGGTGTGTGCTGCAAAACAGCCATCGCCGTCCATAGTAAACAATGATGTTAGTGTTGAAGAGCAACATTCAAGGTGAGGTTTGGGTCAGCAAATCAGAGAGGAGCTGATATTGTCTGTCTCTGAGGAAATAATGTTTACAGATATTTCCTCATATATTACCACTGAATAGATTAGACAGGAGCAATGAGAATAGCAGCGTTGGCAGTTGATTTATTCCTGTCATCACCTCCGTCCTCCGTGTCAGCGTGTATAGGCTACCAGACTACCAGACTACCAGACAGTCGGCTATCTGTAACTGTAACGAAACAATGTGCTTTGTGTTTCCATGTTGTGCTCGACCACCTCGTCACTTCTTTTTTTTTTCTCAGAATGCGGAAAATGAAGACTATGCATTAATGATTCATGCATTATTGATTCATGCATTATTGATTCATGCATTATTGATTCATTCTATACTACAGTATATAAATTGTTACAGTATCCAGGATTACATTTTAGGACGTCTCATTGAAAATATCACAACAAAATCAGTCCATACCAGTACTATACCATCAAGGACAAAATAGGACGATTTAAGTAATACAATACTTGAGGGTGCAACTAAATAATTTTCATTGGCAACTATTTTTTAATGGAACAAAAGGGCCCGTGTGGGGACATTGTTTCCTAAACGATTCTTAAACATGTCAAAAATTAACTTTGAATCTCCATAAGTCCTTAAAGTGCTCAGGGGAAAATTCCATGAAAACAGGCTGAGATAGTGCGACATGAAGCTCCAGAAAAAATGCTTTGACCTTTGACTGCAAGGTCAAAAAAGTATTATCTTCTCGATAGACCGCTTAATCAAATGCTCTAGATTCATCACTGGTGTTTGCAATTATATAAAACTTGCAAATCCTAATAAGTGACCTTAATATAATAGATTAACAAAATAGTTGCCTTTTAATTCCCTGTCAGTGGACTAAGAGCTTCGGCTCTAATGGTATTGAAACTACAGGAGATCAAAAGTAGGATTCGATCATGAGAAACAAACCACTCAGTAGCCTACCAGAAACACCATCGAGGAATATGATTGAGAGTCATGGTAATTAGCTTTTAACAAATAATTTACCAACAATAAATAGGTTTAATAATTTAAAGAAATAAAAACACTGGGGTTAATCTGAAGCCACGGAGTGTATGATCTGAGTTTACAGTATCCATATAAGAAGGAGGGGGCTAATTAAAGAGATTGGAGGTTTACTCAGAAACCCCTGCTGAGCAGCTGGTCTACGGCAGGTCAGGAGCAGCACATGGCGCATAGAGCGCGCGCGCGTGCGTGCGTGCGTGTGCGTGTTGAACTCCACCTGCGGGCTGTGTACACACACAAAAGCGACGTGATCCGCTTGACTGCTGCTAATGCGCCCGGCGGCAGATCTATCTCAGCCAAACAATACTGTCGCTGTTAAAGGTCCCGGATTAAAGAGCGACTCCTAACTCCCATGGGTGCTGTGAGACAAACCATTACAAGGAGCCTGGGTGACACACCGTGGTGTTTCAGGTCTGTCTTCCTTGTCAGTTAAGTTTACCGGGAACAAACAGGAGCGGTGTGTAATCACCGACAAGTTGGACCAGAAAGATGACATAACAAGGGACCACAAACACCTTAACAAGCCTCACCTCCTGCGGCTGGGTCAAGACAGACGCAGGTACCGGATAAAAACAGGAAGTGATCGATTCTACTTTCAAAATAAGAGCATGTAACGTTCCCTACATGAATATAGCCTACACAATGTAGAAGTACTAAAGAAACAAATTGCGTTGTATTGTGCTTGAATTATCATTTCAATACTAAATTTGGTCCCGTTATGAATCATTGTGACAAACGCAAATAACGCTTTATTCTGAAAAACGTAACCAGAAGTTGTTTTCTCCTCCTGGCTTGACATTGTTCGTCAAGCTGAACCAGTTTGTCCGATTCGACTGTTCAATCACATACTGCACACTTTGACTGTTGTAGTCTACAGCAGTTCATCTAAAAATAGCCTCGGACATCAACCCGAAACTGCTGACATGACACAGAAACAACATATAAAATGATAAAATATTAAGAGATAAGAAAGATGAACACAGTCATAAGGTAGATAAAGTCACCTCTCAGCACTATCCAAGCAATAATTCAGTCATAATTAACTTTAAAAGCAGATAGCCTGCGCATGGCTGAATGACCTTATTATTCACTTCAACAAAGCAAACACTGTGACGTTTTGTAGCGTAGTGAACAACAGAAAACAGACAACTTACCGCCTCACACAGAAAAGACAGCCCCCGGTTTTTGTGCATCCTTAGATTGGATAAATTACTGTGGCTCTGTGCAGCGATAAAGCCTGCTGTGTGACCACAACACGCACCGATGTGATGATGTGGGAAGGGGAAGGACAACACGTTAGCTGTCCTCAGAGAGAGAGAGAGAGAGAGAGAGAGAGAGAGAGAGAGAGAGAGAGAGAGAGAGAGAGAGAGAGAGAGAGAGAGAGCGAGAGAGGCGGGGTATGAGTGAGGAGGGAGGGAGGTGGGGAGGAGGCGAGCACCTGCTCCACTGATGCTCCCTGGAGAGATGGAGGGATGGAGAGAAGGAAGATGTGGCCCCAGACTGCTGATACCTCACTGCCTGGACATGTTTACTGGAGAAAATCAGATCTGTTCAAGTCAGCTACTCCTGCTGCTAACTTAACTCCTCGTGATAATACTACTGCTGATGCTGCTTCTACTGCTTCTACCACTGCCATTATCATCATCAGTGGAAAAAGATTCTGCTCTGGTGAAGTCACTCATCACTTTTACCTCTTTAGGTTGTTATTATAACCTAAGCAAACATTTGCCATATTGAGCATTTAGAGTCATGTTTCTGGCGGCCTTAGTCCAACATTGGCTCGTCTTGCATCTGATTTGCTCTCCACCAACTTTTGAGAAAAACGATGTGGTTCTTTAAATGCTTCACTATGTTCAAAGGCTAGCTGCTGACCTTGTCTCTCAGATGGCGCACAATGGATCTATTGGGGCTTTATCTGAGCTTTTTTGCATGAAAAAAACAATGATGATAGCTGAGACGTCGTAAAGTCGGCTAAAATGAAAACAATGAACTGAAAGAAGCGAAGACACTCATCACACACACTGATCTGTGGGTTCATCACGACGAGCGACACCTTTCAGATTACACATAGTCACCTGATCTATGACAGATATAAAAAATATGAAAGTTGAAATAATAATTTGACAAGAAAACAAGACATATATATATATTTTCTAGATGTCATTCTTTTTTTTCAGGATCAGGAGTGCCTAACTAATCTTACATTCTAAAACACATATAGGAGAAAATAATTCCCCCTGCTTCTAAAGTCACAAACATACTGAATGAAGTATCAGGTAATAACATGTTTATTACCATTCATCTGTCATCATAAGCTCACTCAGCCTGCTTCATTTAGTCTAATATTTCAACATCTCCCCTGGGCCTCTCTGTCTGTCTCCCGGTCTCCCTCTTTCGTAATCGTTCCTCCCTTCATCTCCCCATCCCTCTCTCCACGTCTCCCAAGCAGCTGCTCCACTTTGCAGCTATTTAACAGCTGTTTTGCATCGATTTGCGCTTTGCAGATTTCTACCTTGTCCATCTTCTTCCTCCCTCTCATTTTTTATTTCTCTCCTTCTCTTTCATCCCTTCCTCTTGCATTTCGAAGAAGTCAGACACGCAGCACCAAACAGCCTTGATGTTTTCCTCAATGAATAGACTGATAGTCTCCTTCAAGTGTTTTCCTGAGATCCGTTCAGTGATAAAAATTTAAAAAAAGAAACGCTCACACACACAAGCATGCATAAACACAAACTGGCAGGCATGCACTCTAATAGACACATACATTTGCACACACGCAGACACACACATGCACGCAGATCAGCGGCCCCCTACTTCCTTACTTTTCTATATGGAAACAACAAGTACTGAAGGAAGCGGTGAAAAAGAAAAGAAAAAAGTGAGGCTCCCCTATAATCCCCAAATCCCTCTTTCTTGTACTCAAACCTACACAAAAGAAGAGAGGGGGAGTGAACGAGTGTGTGTGTGTGTGTGTGGGGGGGGGGGGGTGTGGGTCTGCAGAGACTAGTGAGACTAGGCTGACATGATTTATGGTTTGGCTGTGTACTGCATGCAGACACTCAGTTTTCTCTGAGGTGGGTGTCTCACCTCCATCCTTTGTGACCTATACAGGTTGTATTTTGTGTGTGTGTGTGTGTGTGCGTGTGTGTGTGTGTGTGTGCATTTGAGAGGAAGATAAACTGTAAATCTTACACATGAGCGCGCGCGTGTGTACATCTGCAGGTGCATGAAAGAGAGGATAAACCTCATCACACATGTGCTGCTCTGTGTGTTTTATGGTGTGTGTGTGTGTGTGTTTGTACGCAGTGTTGGGGTCAAAGCGCACAGCGGTGTGTATTCTCTGGGTGGGTTATACTTGGCGGTGGACTGTAGGATCCCCCATTAAGCAGCGTGTAAAAGAGGCCTGAGCACAGAGGCCATTATGAACTCCGGCAGTAATAGCTCCAGGAATCTTACTGCCTCTGGAGACCTGGTCATTAGCCTATTCCTCTCTCATAAAGCCCTCTATCCATCACACACGCAAGCATACACACATTTGCATGCAGACGCAGCCACACGCAAACACACCAGCACATGCCCGGCTTGTATCCGTCTCCTGCTTTCTTGCTCTCTGTCCATTCATCTCTGGTGAAGAAGAGTGTAGTGCTGGGGTTACTGCCACAATAACAGTCCACCAAGACATCCGCAGATGTCTTCAAAAACAGATGCACATAAACACACACACACACACACACATGCTCTGTTCACACACAGATGCTCATTTACAAAAGCAGCGAGGCATAATATCAGCCATGAACCCAAACCGTTGATTATTTAAATGTATTCCTCCTTCCCCATCCAGTGAAAGTGAGACGCTGTAGCAGCCTTTTAGCTCTGGTCAGGTAGGAGATTACAAACAGAAACACTGTCACATACAATGGCGCTAAGCATTATAATGGCAACTAAATCCACCTTCTGAGCGTTCACACACACACACACACACACATGTACTTGTGCATACACACACTCTGGGACAAGATTTATTGTCAGTTCGGACAGTGAAGACAAACTGCAGAGGCAACAAGGAGGTGAGTACCCTCTTTTTTCTCAGGCAGCTGCACAGACACACACACACACACAAACACTATACAGTGGTTCACAATCACCATGCAAAACAACGTGCACACACCACACACACACACACAGCATCACATAATTACTATTGTATCACCAAACACACTGTGAGTACATGTATTTACCACCTCTGCAGTGCACACACATACAGTCACAAACTCAAAGTACACGGACTATAGCCAGAGTAACTTGTTTTAATAAAGGCATGTGCATTTCCACACACACGCACACACACACACACACACACACACACACACACACACACACACATAGAGTACATTGTGTACTAGCACATACAAAGCAGAGGGAGTCCAGAAAGAAGAGATACCTGGGGAGGGAGACACACTGGCTAAGGTAATGCTGGAGTCAGTCACTCTGTCCTCGGGCAACACACACACACACACACACACACTCACACACACAGTGCTGTAAAGATAAGCACTAATCCTGTTTATTACCTCCTCCCTCTCTACAGTCTCCCTCTCTCTCTCATTTCCCCCCTCTCTTCTCTTATTTTTCCTGTCTCTCCTCCTCAAGCCTATTTCAGCAACACACACACATTTTGTGCACGCACAAAGACACACGCACACAATGTCAGTTTACTCCTGTGATGTTTGTTGGCCTGGGGCTGAGACGAGGAAACAGGGAGGGGAGTGTTGATGTGTGCTGCTCTTTTCCAGCTCCAGCTCTGTTCACGTCCTGCAGAGAGAATTACCTTCCCTTTGTCTGTGTGAAGGGGCTGCTGCCTTTACCATCTGTGCAGCGGATACAGTGGCATGCATGTGTGTGTGTGTGTGTGTGTGTTTGTTTCTCTGTGCTATAATCTTCCAAGATCCAATGTCTTTAAAGGGACATGTTGGGAGTTGAGGCGTAGGAATAAGATTTAAGGTTATAGGTTAGGTAATTGGTAATAATGCAGATGTGATGTTCTGGTGTTTTCAATTGCAGCAAGATTGTTCAATTGTCATGACATTTTTATATTGTTAAAATTAGATTTTTCCAAAGACTTCTTGACGTTGGAAACAGCAAGTTTTTTGGAATGTAATGTAAGTCTTTTCTCGTGTTACTTATTTTCTTTCAGGATTATATGTGTATTTGTTTTGGATAGAATTTTTTATTTTCTCATTCATATACTATTTATATCAAAGCCTCCTCATTTGTTCTTGTAAACTACATTTGTTCCTGTGATTTTAAACGGTGTACAATGTCATTGTGACTTTCTTTTCCGACGATAATGTAAATTGAGCTTGTGATCACGTTATTTGGGTTTTCTTTATCACACTTGTGATCTGTTCTCCTAGTTGAAATCAACGTCAGTCTGTCTCTCAATAGTTTGTGTCTTCTGTGACACTCAGCAACCATTGGTGGTTTTGGTCTTTTCAGGTAATCTGTTGATATTATATTTTCTTATCCTTTGACGTGAGCTTGTGTTTTTTTTTTCGTTCATGTGGTTTTCTCATGGGGACAAACTACAAAAGAGGGAAACAAATCAAGTCCGACATTAAAACAGAAGAACTTGTGGGTGAAATCTTCAGATACATTTTAAATACACACAATCAAACATTTCTTCTTTGATCCTTTTGCTGTTTACATTTCCTTGTTATCTAGTTTTCCTCCTCTGACTTTTCCCGTCAGCCATCACTCCGCCCATATGTTGTTTCCTCCACCTTCCTCTCAAACTGTCCTTATTCGTTCATCCCCTTTTTCCTTCTCTCTCTCCTCTTTTTTTTCTATTTGTGTCGTCTCTCGTAATGTTTCTTCTCCTCCTCCCCCTCTTCCTCCCCCTCTTCCTCCTCCTCTTCTTCTTCTTCTTCTTCTTCTCTCTCTCTCTCTCTCGCTCTCCAGATGGGTGGCAGAGGGTAGCAGCTTGCTGTGGTCAGGACAATTATTTACATAATTATGATCTCCCACTTAACCACATGATCCCTTACCTGGGTGTGGGCAATTAAAGCCGGCATCATAATGCAGATTATTCAAATACAGTCGGAAGCGGAACATGGTGGCGAGAGATCACGCATGTGCAAACACGTGCCCTGTAACTGTGTGTGTGTGTGTGTGTGTGTGTGTGTGTGTGTGTGTGCTCGCTGTTAATGTGTGTGTGTGTGTGTGTCAATGTCTGTGTGTGTGCAACAGAATGTAGGAACATGTTTGACAGCTTCTTGATTTGTTAATTTGTCTTTTTGCTTTGTACCACTTGCTGTCCATAAACTGCGTAAATGTCAGACATCAGATCACAGCTGATCCAATAAAGCTCAGACTGAATTCTATCGGAATTAAATGGTCAGTTCATCCAAATCCTGGACTAAAGATCATTTTTTTCCTCACTGTGGCTTTGGTTTTATGAGCCATCCACCCCACGCACCCCGAATACAAAGTGTATGGAAATATGTTCACGGTTATCAAAGCGTTAATAAAAAATCATACTATGTCATGGATACTGGACACTAGAACTCTCTGTCAGCATTTTTAACTCAAACCAAATCTTGTTTCGAAAAACTGCCCACGCTAAGGTATAGCTGAATCGATAGCTTGGTATGCGACAAATACAGAGTCTTGTTTTGTGTATAGATTCTTGCTTCAATAGGATCAATACACAAAACCTATACATTCGAGCACATAAACACTCTGCTTAGCCTCTTTGTTGGGTGCATCCATCAACTCATTGGTTTAGAGAAGACACAGAGTAAACAGTTCTCGTTAATTATCCTGTCTTTTAACATGCGTGCTATTATGTAATTAAGAAAGGATATTAAATCTCAATAAAAAGCTCAATATTTGGCTAATCATGGTGTTCATGAAATGTATTCAGAATATTAACTCATTATAATGTTATTTAAATATAAATTATAATTTTAATAAATTAGTAATTAATGATGCACTGGTGTTGCAGATTGAATCTGAACTCTGTGGTATCTCCCCCTCTATTCCAAAGTGAAGTCTGTGGATTACCCGGAGAAACGGAATGTTGTTTCTCAAAAGAGTTGAGATTTACAAATGTCATTTTTCAGGGTTGTGAGCATCAACAACAAAATTCACCTCCATTGTAATGGAGTGACAGCTTACATTTCAGGGAAGGATATACCAAAAACGAAATGAAATGAAACACATCTGCATGGCTAGACAATACTAAAGGGAAATGAGAAGATATGTTTTGTTTTTTCATTTTGGTGAACTGACCCTTTAAAGTCAGACTATATTTGTGTTGCCTGCTTGTTTTTAAAAACAAGATCCAGAGGGGTTAATGAGTTGAAGAGGACTGTATTCACCCTGTGTGCGTGTGTGTGTGTGTGTGTGTGTGTGTGTGTGTGTGCGTGTGTGTGTGTGTGTGTGTGCGTGCGTGTGCGTGGGTGGGTGTGGGTGTGTGTGCAAGTTCACTGAGAAGCTGCTAACATGGTGCGGTCAGGTGGCAGACAGAGCCATGGCCCTTGGTGATCAACAGGCTCTTCAGTGAAGTGCTGTCATTGATTTTGTGTGTCTTTCTGTGCGTGTGCGTGAGAGAGAGAGAGAGACGACCACATGACATCCCTTCTGGCTGGAGCACCTTGGCACCTCAGCCAGGCATGTGCAAGCACACATCATGCATTATGAAGCTACATGCCCAGTCTGGTGGTTATTGCCATCTAACTGTTGTTAACCAGCTCTCTGCAGAGGCCCCTCGCTACACACACACACACACACACACTCACACTCACATGCATACTCACTGACACATTCAATCAATTATGTTTTGACATGGTTCATGAACATGCAGATGGTGCAGGACCAGCGGGGGCAGAGGAGTATCAGTACTCTCTCTCTCTCTCTCTCTCTCTCTCTCTCTTTCTCTCTCTCTCTCCTCCAGTGCTCAGTCCTGTATATGATTGCCTATATTTGTGTGTGTGTGCGTGTGTGTTAAGGAGTCCCCCGCCCACCTCCCTGTAAAAGATATTAATGCTGGCAAATTGTAGCTGCTGTATTTTCATTTGGCTAATCCTCCTGCCATCTGCTCGTTATCATACAACGCGCTGCTTATTTTACTGTGAATGTTAGCGTATGTGTGTACTTTGAGCATGTGCATGTCTGTGTGTGTGTGTGTCTGCTCTGCAAAATCTGTGCGTGTGTGGAGTGTTATACCAGGAGTTGTCGTTATCACCTCGGGTCAAAATCTGCTGGCATTTATCCCAATCTCCCTCGTTCAGTGAGCAGTCAATCTGCATGCACACCTGTGTGTGTGTGTGTGTGTGTGTGTGTGTGTGTGTGTGTGTGTGTGTGTGTGTGTGTGTGTGTGTGTGTGTGTGTGTGTGTGTGTGTGAGTGTGTGGAGTGTGAGCTATACCAGGAGTTGTCGTTATCACCCCGGGTCAAAATCTGCTGGCATTTATCCCAATCGCCCTCGTTCAGTGAGCAGTCAGGCTGCATGTACGTCTGTGTGAATGTGTGTGTGTAGGTGTGTGTCGTGTGTGTATGTTGCGTGTGTCAGGTGTGTGTGTGTGTGTGTGCGAATGTGTGCTTGCATGTGAGTTCTCACATCAAAGCTTATTGCTTGTTCTAAATGAATGTAAACATCACAGAGCATGAATATTTGCCCGTATGAGTGTGTGTGTGTGTGTGTGTGTGTGTGTGTGTGTGTGTGTGTTAGTGTACATGTGCTTTAAGTGAATCTTCTGTTAATTAAGAGCTCATTAGTAACACCAGCTCTTTGACCAATTAGGGTGGCTTGCTTACTTGCTCACTTGTTTGTTTTCTGGTTGAGACATTACACCACACATATTGTTTTATTCATTCCTTTTCTTTTGCACCCCGTCTTTGGGTTTATTTCCCCTGTCTCTGTAGGATAGAAAACATAAAAAATTGATTAGGGTTGTTTTGCACTTTTTTTCTTTTTTTTCTTGGCAAGAGAAAGTCACACACCTCCCACATGATGTGTGCTTGTATGTGTGTGTGTGTGTGTGTGTGTGTGGTTTTTATCTCCTTTGTGTTATCAAGCTGTTGTCATGGTCTTTTATTCATCTCATTAATAACAGTGCCCTTGAGGTGGAGCACTGCGACCCTGTATTGGTCGGCACACGCTAAGCACAAACATGAACACGCAGATGCAGACGCACAAAAACACACGCACACTCACACACACGTACACACTATTAACAGCAGAAGAGAGCCTGACAGCAGCTTCCGTTGAGGCAGCATTCATCTCAGCCCCCATTATGAATACACTTACAAACATACAAAATGGAAATACACACATACGCTTGTGTGTGTGCGCCAGGAGCTTCTCCACCCACTAAAACGTATACATACACACACACACACACACACACACACACACACAACACCTTGTGTCCTATTTAAAATAAAGACTCAAAAGCAGAGATTGAATCCTGGCTCCTCCTCCGCACAGAGCCTGGCGTACGAGGCACAGCCCACCTGACATCTTAACCAAGGTAAAATGAAAGACAAGGAGGTGTGAAATAAGAGGGATGCAGAGAATCACGCAAGAAAATTGGAAAGAGAGAGAGTCACTTTAAGGGATATTGATGCACCACTAAGGTATCCTCAATCAGTGCAGGCTCTCGGGAGGTTTTAGTCTGACTGATGCACAAAACAACTGGCCATGCAAGACATCACTAGACACCACTATGTGGTGATTTTTTGTTTTAATTCATAATTTTCTGCTCAATTTAGTCTTTCTCCCTTTTGCTCGATGGCACGTCAGCAGTCCTCTGAATGATCACACGCGCTCTGCAAGTCAGTTGAGGTCATTACTCTTCTGCAGTAAGAAACAAGTATTTATTTGTTGAGGTAGAACTGCTGCTGCTGTGAAAAATATTTTGAGTGAAGTTATGAAATGCCACACTCACAGGACGGCAGCCTTAAGCTGAGTGAGAAGTGTGTGGATAGCACATATCGTGTGTGTGTGTGCGTGCGTGTACGTTCATGTGACATCTGCCATAAATCACAAGCCACAGTGTCCTTGTAGCTATAACACATATCATAGAAATCAATGCAGAGGTCAAGTCGAACACAGCTACCCAACCCCCGGAAATACCACAGCAGCCAATAAATATGGCAGGCTAATACACACGTCAACGACCCGGCTCTCTCACCCTATTGACTCGCCACGTATAATGTGTGTGAGCATGTGAGTGAATGCATACATGGACAGAAAAACACAAATGTCACTGAGTGTGTGTTCATTCTTCATGCGGATGTTTGAGCCGAGTTCGACCTGGTGACACTGTGAGGACTGGAGATGAACTATCTCAGCCTGCTGCGCATCAATATAATATTAAAGGACAAATCTGGTGATTTATTCCTTATTTTTCCCTTCGTTGTGATGAACACTAGTTTTATTCTGAATGAATCAAACATACGCTGTCCGACTGCGGTAAATGACCTCTCAAGGAACAAATGTGCGTTTGCTAAAAATCCCCTAAAAAATGCACTTACTCACCCTTAAGTAACATTTGTTGACAAGCACAGTGCCTGGCTGTTCAAGTAAATTGCTTATCTATTTTTAAACAAAAAAAGTATATGTTTGTCCTCAATAGTAACAAATAAGCTCTGAGCTGAGTGCCACAGACCGGTTAAGGAAGGGACAAAGTATTGAGAGATGGACCAACACAGGGTTGGTTTTGTTCTTTTAGTGGCATTTGTTGACAACAAGAAAAATACAGAATATCGCCGCCTTATCCTTTAAAAATAGTAAGAGATGGTTTTGTTTATTTCATAACTTGCAGACTCCCAGCAGCCTTGATGCACCTCCTCATGGGAATACATTCCGATTTCAAAAAACAACATTTTGAAAAGACATTTGAATAGCGATCAACTGACAAGTCACTGAGGGAAAACAGTAAACTGCTGTAATGTGTGCGGCGCACATCACCGGGGGGTCCAGAGAGTGAGAGATAGTAAAATGCCACTTTCTTTTCCTTGTGATACCATGCTAAGGTCACGGTGTGCTCTGGGTAACAACGTGTGAATGCAGCACTCACACACACACACACACACACACACACACACACACACACACACACACACACACACACACACACACACACACACGTATCCTGTCTGTCATGTCTCCTCATACATTTATTTTCTTATTTTTAAATGATTTTATGATAGATTTACATGTAGATAATATGTATCATTAACCTGATTTTCTATTGCTGCTTCTAATCTCCATTCCTGTCTCATCCTTACTCTGCTCCACTCCTTCTACCCTGACTAATCACACAGTAATCACTCCAAACGCACACAGACACACACACACACACACACACACACACACACACACACACACACACACAGAGAGACACACACCCTTTACCCCTCACCCCCTACATTGTCAAATGATCATTGAGGAGCGAGCGTGTGGCTGACAGTGTCTCCACAGCAACGGCAGTTAGGACCAGGAGGGGGGCTGGGGCATCTTCCAGTGTGTGAATGATGAGAGCGCACTCACACACACACACACACACACACACACACACACATACACGCACACACACACACACACATACACGCACACATACACACATCTATGAGGGTGCCAGCTATGATAAAAAAAATTTTTTACACACACATGCATAAAAAACACACTCATGCACACAGACGTTGAAAAGTACACACGCTACACAGACATGAAGTGAGACCTAGGAAACTGAAAAAAAGAGGATGAAAGCGAGAGTGGAGGGGAGGGAGGGGAGAGGAGAGGTTGCTTCCTGGAGAGATTTTCTTCTTCCTCTCTGGTTTACATGCACGCGCAGAAACACACACACACGTACACACTCACACAAATATACAAACAATGACAAAGCACCACATAATCACTCTGATTCAATCATTTATGAAAGCAGATGTATAATTCAAAAACCAGCATGAAAGATTCACAAGGCAAAGAACATTGTTTAATCTGCCCTCCGCCCTCTAATTCCCCCCATCAACCCCTCCCTCTCTGCTTCTCTCTCTCTCGCTCTCTCTCTCTCTCTCTCTTTTCACCTTTTGCCACAGCAGGTTTTTAATCATCGACCACAGTCTGGCCCAGACAACTAAAAGGTCAGAGATCAGGGTTAAGGGTCGGGGTACAGACACGTCGGGAAGGTCTGCCTTCATGCCGTCAAACATTATCATTCACGTCACTTCCTTTACTGCTTAAAGGTACAAAAAACGACTTCACGCATCCTTTCTTTCCTCCTCACCTCTTCTTCACACTGCCTTTTCACTGACCTCTCCCTCCCCCTCCTTTCTGTTTCTCGCTGTTGTTCTGTCATGCTGCCATCAGGCATGTTTAAGCACCTTTCTCAGGTAACCTTACACCTGTCCCCACACTGACACTGGCTGCACTCTCTTCTATATCACACAGTTGCCTGAAAGACTGCAGACAATAGACGTTCAGGCTGTTTGGCTGAAGCAGCTAAAGCTCCACAGCAGAGGAGAGATAAACCAGACAGTCAAGCAAATAAAAGCCACACAACCCTTACAGATCAACCTTCAGTGCGACACACTGTTCTTTCATTTCGGGACAACACCTCACTTGTTTCTCAACTATTGATTGGACTGTAGATTATTTTCGTAATGAATTAACAGTAGATGTCAGAAAACAGAAAATGTTCTTCCCAATTTCCGAAAGCTCAAGTTGGTTTATTGAAAAAGATAGTTTTGGCCCTCCAACAGTCCCCAAAATATTCAGATTAATATCTTATATTATATTTTAAAAGCTGGAACTAAAGTGTTTTTGCTTTAAAAACGATTCATGGAAGTATTTTGCCAATACATTTTCTGTGGAGTGACGAATCAATTAAGATAATTGACTCATCGTTTCAGCTCTGTTGCATTTCAAGTTGGAATTTTGGTCAACCGTTTAGGCCACATTCAAATTTTAAAAAGATCCAAAGGTCTCCCAACGATTTTAAAGAAAACTAGCAAAACAATACATTCAAGATTTAAGGGTGTACACAGATACGTTGAAGAAAATATTCACATTGTAGATATAACATTCACAATATAGCAAAAAATAAAATACCTAACTGAAAGCAATATATCTTTGCACCGCAAGCAAATGTTATTTTGGCTGAAAAAATGTATTCTACTGGAAATATTAACAATAACAGCTGTTGAAAAATCATGTTGCTTGGTCTTTCTGTTTAAGAATAATCAAAATGATGAATTCATAACAAAATATCTGTAACAGCTAGAGAGGCACAGGGTAACTCTCCTTACCTGGTAGAAGACCGTAAATCAATGTGACATCACTCAAGCTATTAATTATGCGCTGAAAGAATGATTGAATTGAAAGGCAAATTCACTCGCTGCAGCCATGTGAGCAGCATACAGTTTGACAGCACAACGAATACCAGCACAGGGTGTCCACAGAAAAAAAATGTAAGACTGCATAAAAGTGGTCTTACCTGGAAGGTAGAAGTGTGGAGTCTTTAAACCAAACATGGTCCTGTATCACTCCTCCACTGACTGAGAGAAGAAGAGACTACAGGAGGCAGGGAGGGGGGATCGGGCTGTAGTCGGCCGGGTTAAGGAGCTCGTTGTTGGTGTAAGTCATCAGACGGCTCCCTCCTCCGGCTCTCTCTGGGCCCTGCGGGTGCGAGGAGGGAGGAGGGGAGAGGTCAGCTTCTGTCTACCTCCCTCCCCTCCTCTTCACCCTCTGGACTGAACCCGTGTAGAGCGAGGAGGTGCAGGGATCAGAGGGAGACAGGGAGGTGGAAGACACAGAAGTACAGCGATAGAAAAAGAGAAAACGAGGAGAAGAAAGAACGCTCCACAAGCTGAGGATGGGTGACAGTGTGCTCATGCCATCTTTAACTGGGGAGCTCGCCTGAGAGGGAGAGCCTCTGAGAGAGTTGGGAGGGTGACAGGGAGGATAGGAAGAGGGGGGAGGGAGTGAAGGAAAGAGAGAGTAGAGAGAAAGAGAGAGAGTGTTCAGCCGGCGTCCTCTCCTTTTTTTAGTCCTGCGCTTTGTAATCCCTTCCTTGTTATTCATTCAGCGGCCTCTTGCTCGTTTGCTGTATAATGATCTGTTTTTCTGTGCCTCTGTTCTCTTTTCTGTCTCTATTCTTGCTTTATCCTCCCTCCTTTGCCTCAGTCCCACCACTGACTGCTCAGCTCATCGAGCACAGAAGAGGAGGAGGAAGAGGAGGAGGGAGGAGGAGGAGGGCGAGAAAAGAGGGAGGGATGGAGGAAGGAAAAAAGAGGGGAGGAGAATGATAAGACGGATGAGTGAGGGAGAGATGAATGAGTTTATGTGAGTGTGTGGGGCACCCGTGTTTGTGTGTGTGAAATAGAAAGAGAGGAGGAAGGATGATTTAGTTGGCATGTGTATGTGTGTGTGTGTGTGTGTGTGTGTGTGTGTGTGTGTGTGTGTGTGTGTGTGTGTGTGTGTGTGTGTGTGTGCGTGTGTGCGTGTGTGTGTGTGTGTGAGAGAGAGTAAGTGAGTAAAAAGAGATTGAGAGAAAGAGGGAGGAAGAGAGGCGAGAGAGTGTTGATGCAGTTCTCATTATCAGTGGATTGGACTGGTGCCTGAGTGACAGCTGATTCATCATGGGAGAGAGAGGAAGGGAGAGTGAAGGGGAAAAAAAGTGTGTGCCTGTGTGTGGAACAAGGAGGAAGGGGGGGGGGGGGGGGTTAAAACCTGCCCTTAAGCATCTGCTTCATTCAGATCTCCTCCTCTCCTTTTTGTCCTCTCCTCTTTTTCAGCCTCCAGTCCTGAAAATCAACAGTCTGCTGCTTTGGATCGCAGACATGCTGCTGCATACCGTGATGTGACCAGCATAACTGTATCATCCACACACCCACACATACACATAGCCCCCAAACCGGTCACATGCTCCCATTGATTAGACAGGCCTCATATGTCTGACACATCACGTTAGCCCGGCTTTCCATCAATTACTGTCCACTCTTGGCGAGCTGACATCCCATCTACTGTCACTGAGACCCAATTCTTTCACAGCCACGTTAGAGCTGGACCCCGAAACCGCTGCCCACACACACACACAGCACCAAACCGAGCTGCATCACAGGGGAATGATATCCCATCAGGGGCAGTTATCTGAGGTGGTTCTGCGGTGTCCTACTCGTTGGTGGTATAAAGGCAATGGAGACGTTTTTGTGCGTCTTTTTGCTGCTTGTGGTTTTTTGTCTTTCTGTGTCCATGACAGCCCGGAGGAACCTGGCTGCTCTATCGCTGTCTTCATCTCTATACAGTAGCCCTCATTTGTCTCTGTCATTTCCCCTCTCACACATATGGTACAGTCAGACACATAGCCACACAGTGTGTTTTGTTGCACGTACGCACACATTCCGGTCTAAGAATGTAGATGAGCACAGACATGTTTTTGAAATTGAGATAATGCTTTCTTTCTAAGTTTCTTTCTTTTCCCATTTCCTCTCAATTTTTAGTCTTCTTCATTTTCATCTCCCTACTTTACATTTATTCTCTTTTATTTTCTTCACTTCTCTTCCTCATCTCTCTGGGTTGTGAGGAGGAAGTGTGCTGGTGATTGATTGTGAGGGTCTCACAGAGATATCTATAACCCCGTCTGTCACCGCTGATTCAATGAAGAGAGACTGCTGCAGGACACACTGTATATTTACAAAAGCACAGATGTAAACAAAGACACGCAGAAGGACACACATAAAGCATGCACACAAACCCGCACTCGTGCACAATCACAAACACACGCATACACACATACACACATACACAGAGACTGATCAACAGCTGTGGGAGCAGTTGTGAAACATCAGCGAAACCACAAACTGACATGTGGGGCAGACTGGAGAGAAGAGATAAAGAATACTAAGGAAACAGTGAAGAGGATGGAGAGGTGGTGGTGGGTGTGAGGAAAAGAGGGGAGGTGAAGCGGGTGAGTGTGTGTGTGTGTGTGTGTGTGTGTGTGTGTGTGTGTGTGTGTGTGTGTGTGTGTGTGTGTGTGTGTGTGTGTGTGATGAAGAGGATGGTTGTCATAAAAAATATGTTTTTTTTCTGTCAGTTTCTTGCAATCACATCTGAATCTAAATCACCTATTTGTTATTTATGTCTTTCTTTCTGTATGATCAGCCTAAACACACACACACACACACACACACACACACACACACACACACACACACAAAGACATCCGCCAACACTCTGCAAACACCCCTGACCTCCGAGGTCGAGACAGTCGAGACCCTTTGGCCCCCGGGGGTCACGCTCTGCCGCACGGAGCCGGGTCGTCGGGGTCAAGAGAGGAGGAGGAGGAGGGCCAACAAACACACAGCACGATGTGTGATGATTACAGACAACAGCCAATAACGAGCGTCCACCTCTGACCTCATTGCCGTGGAAACGTAAGGGAATGTCTGTCACCGAGGGAGCAGTCTAACTCAATCTATCACCGAACGGTGACGGAGGGGGAAAGAAGAAGAGATCTGGTCAATGAAATACCTCTTCACCCATCCCTCAGCTTTCCTTTTCCTTCTGGGCTCTTGTTCTGTCTTGAAAACAGAAGAAGAGCCCCCCCCCCCCCCTCCCCTCCCCCCTCCTCTCTTCTCTCCTGCCTGGCTCTTTTCTATCATTTGCCTGTCTGATGCATGCTGTGGCAGAATAAGAGCTGACACCCTGGTCTCAGCAGCAACCAGGGGCTGCCATCAGCACTTAAACACTTTCTCTCTCTGCTGCTTCCCCCTTCTCTCCCCAGCGTGCATGCAGCACTCTGGCTGCTGACAAGTAACACAGAGAAGATGACAAATAAATGGAGAGAAATAATGGGGGGGGGGGGGGGCGGAGAAAACTGAGAAAGCCCTCCTCCATCTTTCCCTTCCCCTCTTGTGTTCTCTACACACCCTCCCCTCCTCATCTCAGCCCTGGTGAGGTCACTGACCCCGAGTGAGTGAGCCTCATTACCCAGTCACTCTGTATCCATTCACATAGGAGGGGGGTGTCTATGTATATGTGTAAATATGTGTGTGTGTGTGTGTGTGTGTGTGTGTGTGTGTGTGTGTGTGTGTGTGTGTGTGTGTGTGTGTGTGTGTGTGTGTGCGTGTGTGTGCGCACGATTATGTGTTTAGGAGACGAAACGTATATTATTTGTCATTCCCGAAGTCCCTTTGGCAGTTCCGGAAAAGATGTTAAAAGAGACGACAGAGGACGGGTGTCATCGCCAGAGAGGCACTGAAAGATTAAAAGATGGTGGATCGAGGATGAGTAGAACGGAGGATAAAGTGACGGGGAGATGAGGGGATGGATGGTGGGATGTGGAGAGGGTGGAGGGGTTGGGGGTGGCTTGTGTTGGATCAAAGATAATTGTCAGCGGAAGTCATTATGCACATATTGCATAGAGAAACCCGAGGACGCTTCTTTCAAACGATCCCTCTCATCATTTCTCCTCTCCTCTTCATCATCCTCTCGGTGTCTTCCATACCATCAGGGATTTAATTGGACACTGATGGGTTCACTGTGACCTCAAGAGAGGGAGAAAAATGAGTTAAAATTGCTGGGACAGGAATTGTTGGGTACATGAAACCGAATCCACACCACCATCAGCATTCGACTTTTATCGAAACACTTACAAATGATCCAAAAGGCAGCACAATCACATTATGACATGGCCTCAGACGTTCAGTAACAACACCCTAAACGGCAGTCTTACTGAGGTTTGGACTGCGATGACGGACTTGGTCTCTGTGTCTTTGTCTATGTGGCGCACACTGTATACTTGTGACGGTGTCAGCTTCCATATGAGTGCAAGCAAATGAGGATGAAATGGGAAGGATGTTTGCTGTGTTTCTACAGCCCCCCCCCCCCCTCAACCTCAACTTCAGCCCCAAAGCTCTGGACTCAGGCTGTCTGGTGCCTGTCTGGCCACGAAACTGTCCTGAACACGGCATTCATGCATGCTCACATTGACATGTGCTACCAGAGTGTGGCCTGTTGAAGCCCTGAATCAGCACACACACATAAGCTGACGTCCCACCACAGCATGCAGAGCAGCAGAAATCAAGACTGTTAATGGTCCTGAGCCACAGGCCTTCACTTCTCTCTCTCTCTCTCTCTCTCTCTCTCTCTCTCTCTCTCTCTCTCTCTCTCTCTCTCTCTCTCTCTCTCTCTCGTGTCCATCTGTCCGTTTGCAAGTATGAGCAGACCACAGTGACATACTGAATGGGAAATTCCTGCTGGTGTGACATTCGGTCTTGTGAGAGTGTGTTTCTGTTGGTGTTCCTGCGCATGTACATAAAGCAGTGTATATGTCGGCATATGTACACATAGAGTATGTACAACTGATTATTTTATGCTTGTCTCTCTTCATAAGAAAACATTTACACAATATGTCCTCTGGTACAACTGAATGTTTTTAAATGATATGAAGAGAATTATTTCTGAGTTGATTTTTAATAAGGTCATTTTTGAAATTGAAATGATCTGTGTGTCTGTACAAATTAAAGAAAGAATGGAATAAATAAGTTAAGAAACATAATAATTGCTTCCATTTTGGTGCCGGGTGAGAGACAGCGCTCTCCACCAGCATCATTATCAAAACAACCAATGATTGAATATCTTTAAGAAAAATGGTGTTCCTGTTCTGGCAGCTTGCGGTGGACCAACACCTCACTGAGACACGAAAACATACAGATTTTTGAATGTGCACTGCAGTAATTCACAGGAGAGGGACTTTAATAGGGTGGGAGGGGCGTCCTGGTGGATTGATGGTCAAGACACCACCATTCCATTTGCTACAACAAATCACCATTCACTACAGCACTTGCTATTAGATAGCAAAACTTCATGATGAATAAAAAAGTTAGTTTGTGTTTTTACTTCGTCATTGTGACTTAGTTTTGTCCATTTCAGAGAAACTCTCTTCTTAAGTCCTCATTTTTTTAACTTTTTAACTGTAATATCTGTAAACATTGCAGTGTACATCAGTTCCCACAGGCTGAATAATACCCTCTGTGATTAAGTTAATTTGGTGGAGTGCCCCTTTAATTTGTTACCCATTCTTATCTGTCTGTTTGTCTGTCCTGTCCATCTGTCCATTTGCAAGTATGACACACACTGAGTGGGAAATTAGCCTGTTGCTGTGACATTGGTGTTCAGTGTGTGTGTGTGTGTGTGTGTGTGTGTGTGTGTGTGTGTGTGTGTGTGTGTGTGTGTGCATGTGAGAGAGAGAGAGAGAGAGAGATGTGTGTGTGCCTTTGTTTGGCCCCGCTCTGTCTACCCAGATGGTGATATCTAGTGATTATCTCTGTATGCATCTCCTCCTCCATCCTCTCGGCCAGTCAGGTCCCGCCCTCGACATGCCACCATCCGTGGTGCCACATCGATTACGCTCCCCAGGGAAACAAAACGCCCTCACCCCCCCCCCCCCCCCCCCCCCCCCATGACCAACGTCACATGAGCAGAGCTACGTAGCAGAGTTTTGAACGTCTCTCAGCATATTTCCTGGCCCTGGCCTGGCCACCGAGGTGACACCCGACCTCTGACCCGGCTTCTAAACCTCTAAATCTGCGTCTGTCCCTTCTGATGCCTTCTGACCTCAAAGGATCATAAATCACTACCTCAGACTCAGACTGAGCCGCAAGACATTTTGCCTCAATGAAATTCAATCAGAATAGACATTTTCTCTGAATGACTTTAACAATACATCTTACGCTCTTGTCTAATTCTTTTGAGGATCAAGGAAGGGCGAGGGGAGGAGACAAAACTGTAAAAAAGTGTAAATAAATAGAGGAATGTGTGTTTTGTTATTCATAAAGACATAAGAGGTAGACCAGAAGTTTCATGTTGATTCATCAGCCACTGTTGTCATTACAGTGATAAAATATAATAAACTCAAGGTTCATTTATTAACTTTCTCCAGATCTTTTAATTGGATCCTAAGGCCAGAAGTCATGTAATTACTAGAGCAGCAACGATTAGATGATTAATCAATTAGTCAATCGTGGTGGCCCAACACCTTACTGAGGTGCAGTAAAGGTGCACTTTAAATCAAACTTGTAACATCTGTCTCTGTTTTATAGTGATTTTCTGAGTAAGGACCTAAGAGTTTATCTAAGAGTTAAAGGCCCGGTGTGTAAAATGTAGTGGCATCTCGTGGTGAGGTTGCAGATAGCAACCAACAACATGACCCTCCGCTCACCCCTCCCTGTCCAAGCATGTTGAAGAACGAAGGAATTAGGTTTCACTTTTGTTTACATGTCAGTTCTTGTTGCACAGATTCATTAAAAATGTTTTGGCATTTTCCGCGCAAATACGTACAGTAACAAGCGTAGTTTGAGTATCCTTCACTTCAGCTGGTTCACTTTACCATAGCGGCCTCTCTGCTTGCGTCTCGTGTGTGTGTTTGTGTCTATGTGTGTGTGTAGTTGGAGGAGCTCAGGCAGACAGAGGCCCACTGCAACGTGACAATAAACTACATCTTAACATTAAAAAGTACTCATAAAAAGCACCAGTAACGTTGGTTTAATAACGGGTTCCAGAACGCATCTCTGCCTTCAGATAACATAAAACAATGTAATGCTCTCGCTAGAGCCAGTGTCCGTTGTGGGCTGCTGTAGAAAGATGCCGATGCAAGATGGCGGTCTCTGTGGAAGACAAACCGCTCCCTAGGAAGATATAAATGGCTTTTCTAAGCTAACGAAAACCCTACAATTCGTAGTTTCAGGTGATTATACAGTGATTAAAACATAGTCATGAATATTATATTCCATTCCTGCCAATTAGTCCCCCTAAATATGACATACTGTTCCTTTAATATTACATTTTGACTTTAGGGACACATAACTATTATCGCTCATTGCTCTTACAGTAATTGCTTTAAATAATAGTGTCTTTATTGTAGTTGAAAATAATGTTTTCCTGTTATAAAGAAAATCTAATTAAACTCAGTATGCAGCCAGGGGATGCACTGATTGGATATGGTTGATAACAAAAGGTGTTGTTTGTGCAGAATGTTGGTCATCATTATATATATTCTGATGTATTTTTAATGCTTTGTTTCCTACATATTTTTTTAATTATCATTGTAAAGATATGTAAAGATATTCCCACCTCCAGTGTGTTTCATCATTCGCTTGCTGAGAATCCACAATGAAGGTCACTTTGCTTTCCAACATGTTTCTAATTTACTGTAAATTTCCAACGGAGGTATTAAACATCTTGGTCCTCATATGTCATGATTTTCAGCAAATCACAGCTTTGCCTTCTGGGATGTCTGACATGTTGGTGTGTGTAACCGGTGCTGTCACTTGTCAGTCAGCTGTCACTTAATATGTTGCACTGCTGAATTAAAACACCGAGGAAAGACTGAGAAGAATTTCGATTGAGGGAAAGCAGGTTTTTAACACATTTTATGAAGTTGTTCAGATGTTTCATATCACGGAGGTCTTGAGGGAAATCCTGGCAGTCTGCACTAACTCACCAGATCAAGGATTATTCCAGCTCCACTGCTAACACACACACACACACACCTTTACACACACATCCACAGACACACACACATGCACATCCACATTACCTGGGGGGTCCGAGCTCCCCCTCTACAGGCCTTCACCCCACATGCTCATCTCAATTAATCACCCAACAAAACAGATGTCAGGAACAAAGGAACGATCCCCAGGCCTGTGGGGTATGGGGGGGAGGGGAGGAAAAGCAAAGGGAGGACGAAGATAGGAAAAAGGAGAAGGAAGTGTCAGTGCATTTAGTTCTGAGTGGTTTGTACGAAGCAGGTGATTGGAGGTTGAAGGGGCAGATAGAGTGGGATGCGTTAGCTGTGTATGTGCTTGAAGCCCAATGCTACTGTTACTGTACAACACAAGATGAAACTGTGAAAGGAAAAAAAAGAAGTCACGATGTAAGAGGGGGAGAGAGTGAGAGACGGCGAGAGAGTGAGAAAAACAACAAAGCCCTGGAGATGAAAGACGGTCTGCAAAACAATGGATACAAAATAATGCTCTGCGGTGTGCAGAAATAGAGCAAAGATTGAAAACCTGCCAAGATAAAGACAAAGCCCCGCTTTTGAACTGTCACTTCACCGCGATACTGTGAGAAAACAAATGGCAATCTTGACAGGTTTCAGCTGCTTTGAAAGAGGCAGAATCATATTTTATTCACAAACACATATTTTATGGCTTTTCATAGCAAAGATCGTAACCTGTTTTTAAGCACTGAATTCTTGAATCCTGTGCTAAATTATTGACATCTACATAATGTACAATTGGATAGAGGAGGTGGGGAGTGGGCCAAGGAGGGAGTGAAAGAGGAGGAAATAGGAAAGAAAGAGGAGGGAGGGTTGGGAGAAAAAGAGGGGGGTTAGCTGCAGGGGGGAGGAAATGCTGGGAGAACTGAAATCTCTTTAACATGTGCTCTGTTTTTACATAAATCCATGAAACACAACACACAGTCTGCAGTCTGACCATTACAGAGAAAGCCATCAATCTACTGGTATTATCTCTTCACTGTTTCTTTTCTTCCATCCACCCATCCTTCTAGAGCAGCAGTCCGCTGCCTCTCTTTCTGTCTGCCTGTAGAGCGTGAACAGTGAGAGTTACAGCTCGCATCAATAACAGGCAGATAACGGCCCAGTCCTCAGTCTTCAAGCACAGCCTTAAATCACATCAGCCCTGGAGGGAAGCAAATGAAGAGAGCGAGAGGAGGAGAGGGGGAAAAGCTTAGCACTTAAAAGGCGCGCTGCAACTACAACAACGGTGCAGCGCCGGTAAAATACACACAAGTGGAGTAGAGCCGGGGACAGATATACAAGAATGCATTAATTTATGCAGCATAAAAACAAGGCTCTGTGTTGTAACTGAGAGTTCACACACTGAGCAACATGCCGAGGGAGGAGAGAAAATGACACACAATGACTGAGAGTGTGTTTGTGTGTGTGTGTGTGTGTGTGTGTATATTTGCATATGTGTCACTGCAGGTCTTCAGGCCCATTTTCTGTATGTTTGGATGACAGCAGCACATTACCGAGCTGCAGTGCAGGACATGAAAAAGCACTTAATGAAGCGCTCCAACCCACTGGCAGCCATTGATCCACAACACTCTGGGAGACTCCAGTTGTAGGTATTGAACTGATACACACAAATACACACAAGCGCTTGTGTTTTAAAGATGATTCAGTCTGATCACAACTTGGGTCTTTCATTTTGTTTTGGGATAATTTTGCCCTTCACTAAAGTGAAACAATTACACAGTTCTCATCAAGTTTACAGCAGAGATCTTGATACATGACGCACTGAAAAGAAGTCAGACAGGGCAAGAAACAAAAAAAACTTCAGATGAGCACATAGGTCGGAAACAAACACCCTGGTTTGTGATGAATACAAATAAATAAAGGCACAATGTAAAATTACATTTACCGTACGTTTCTGGATCAACTTTGACCCACCGTACTTGCCATAGTTTTTCCCACAGACAATTGTCCTTTGCAAATGTGAGATTACCAACGTTTCAGGTGCCAGCCCAGCCGCAGTCATTTCCAGTTTCAAACAAAGTGGTTTCGGTCAGTGGCTCCCTATTCTAAAATAATATAATTATGTGATTTTGTGTCTTACTGAAGACTATTTTTGCCATCACTTCCTGTCACATCACCAACTAAGATGCCAACTTTTAGGCAAGGCAAGGCAAGGCAAGTTTATTTGTATAGCACATTTCAACAACAAGGTAATTCAAAGTGCTTCACATAAAACCATTAAAAGCATCAAAACATAAGGCAAAAGAAAAGGAGATTTAAAAACAATTAAAGAAACAGTGTAAGAAATAAAATTCAGTAGTAAAATGCAGAAATGCAGGAAATTGATGAATATATTAATTGACTGTGGTTCAATTAAAGGCAGCAGCAAACAGAAAAGTCTTCAATCTTGATTTAAATGAGCTGAGGGTCTCAGCAGACCTGCAGCTTTCTGGGACTTTGTTCCAGATATGTGGAGCAGAAAAACTGAACGCTGCTTCTCCATGTTTAGTTCTGACTCTGGGAACAGAAAGTAGACCGGTCCCAGACGACCTGAGGGGTCGGGATGGTTCATAAGGTAGCAGCAGATCGGAGATGTATTTTGGCCCTAAACCATTCAGTGCTTTGTAAACCAACAGCAGGATTTTAAAGTCAATTCTTTGTTGGACAGGAAGCCAGTGCAAAGACCTCAGAACTGGAGTGATGTGATCCACCCTCCTGGTCTTAGTGAGGACTCGAGCTGCAGCGTTCTGAATCAGCTGCAGCTTTCTGACGGACTTTTTATAGAGACCTGTAAACACACCGTTACAGTAGTCCAGTCTGCTGAAGATAAATGCGTGGACAAGTTTTTCCAAATCCTGTTGAGACATAAGTCCTCTAATCCTTGATATATTCTTCAGGTGATAATAGGCTGATTTTGTAATTGTATTGATATGGCTGTTCAGGTTGAGGTCTGAATCCATAACTACACCTAGATTTCTGGCTTGGTTTGTGGGTTTTAACATCAGTGACTGAAGCTGAGCGGTGATTTTCAATTGTTCGTCCTTGGTACCAAAAACAATTACTTCTGTTTTATCTTTGTTTAATTGAAGAAAATTCTGGCACATCCAGTTGTTGGTTTGTTCAATGCAGTTACCCAGCCCTTGTATGGGATTATAGTCCCCTGGTGACATAGTTATGTAGATTTGTGTGTCATCTGCATAATTATGATAACACACTTTGTTGTTTTCCATAATCTGAGCTAGTGGAAGCATGTAGATGTTGAAGAGAAGAGGCCCCAGTATTGAACCTTGGGGAACACCACATGTCATTTTACTCAGCTCTGATGTGTAATCAGCTACAGACACAAAGTATTTTCGGCCCTTCAAGTAGGATTCAAACCAGTTAAGTGCTGTGCCAGAGAGTCCCACCCAGATTTTTAGTCTTTCTAGGAGTATGGCATGGTCGACCGTGTCGAATGCAGCACTGAGATCTAGTAACACTAAGACTGAACTTCTGCCATTGTCTATGTTTAAGTGGATGTTGTTGAAAACCTTAACAAGAGCAGTTTCAGTACTGTGGTGCTGTCGAAAGCCTGACTGGAAAACATCAAAGCAGTTATTTACGGTCACGAAGTTGGTCAGCTGTTGGAAAACCGCTTTTTCAATTATTTTACTTAAAAATGGGAGGTTTGATATTGGCCTATAATTTTTCATCGTTGCGGAGTCTAAACTAACCTTCTTTAGGAGTGGTTTAATAACTGCAGTTTTTATGGCTTGTGGGAAGACACCTGAGAGAAGGGATGTGTTTACAATTTGTAAAAGATCAGTGGTCATGCAGTTTGAAATATTTTTGAAAAGTGTGTTGGTAGAATATCCAAGCAGCAGGAGGATGACTTCAGATGTTGTATAATGTCTTCTAGGCTTTTACGGTCGATTGAATGAAATTGTGTCATGATATTTGAATGGATGTTAGATCGGGACAACACATATCCTGTGGTTGATGTGGAGGCACTGACTGCTTGTCTAATTTTCTGAATTTTGTCAGTAAAAAAGGAGGCAAATTGATTGCATGCCCAGGTGGATTGGAGTTCAGCAGCTACCGACACTGGAGGGTTTGTTAGCCTGTCAACGGTAGCAAATAAGGTATTGTTCTTGGTTTTGGTTATGATGTCAGAGAAGAATGACTGCCTTGCATTTCTAAGTTCCAAATTATAATTGCGAAGTCTCTCTTTATAGATGTCACAGTGAACCTGGAGATTAGTTTTTCGCCACCTGCGCTCAGCTTTCCGACACTCTCGTTTCTCTATTTTGACCAGCGTAGCATTTCTCCAAGGAGATCTTTGCTTACCTGAGAAAACCTTCACTTTAGTGGGTGCAATGGCATCAATAATATTTTTTACTTTAAAATTGAAGCCATCTACAAGCTCATTGACTGAGAGGCAAGAGAGGGCTGGTGTGGAGGAGAACTTCTGAATAAATAGTTCACTGGTGTTTTCAGAGATGTAACGCTTTGTCACAACCTTGGTTTGGACATTTGTGTGCAAGGAGATTGCACTCTCAAAGAAAACACAGAAATTATCAGAGAGTGCAACATCAATCACAGCAACCTTGGAAATGTTTACACCTTTGGTGATGATTAGGTCCAGAGTGTGCCCCCTGTTGTGGGTGGGTCCTGTCACATGCTGAGTCAGATCATAGTTATCAAGGACACCACATAGTTCTATAGACTCTCTGTCCTGGGGATTATCAACATGGATATTAAAATCACCAACAATAACAACACAGTCAAAATCAATACAGATTACAGACAGCAGTTCAGTAAACTCATCAAAGAAGGTTGCACAGTATTTAGGCGGTCTGTAAATGTTTAGGAATAAAGCTTGAGTGGAATTTAGAGCCACATATTCAAAAGAACTAAAATGACCAAAGGACATCTGCTTGCATTGAAGAGAATCATTAAATAAAATAGCAACTCCACCTCCTTCTTATGCGCTCTTGTTTCACTCATGAAACTGAAGTTGTGAGGTGTTGATTCAATAAGAACAGCTGCACTGTTATCTTGATTTAACCAAGTTTCAGTTAAAAACGAAATGTCCAGTTTGTGCCGAACAATAAAATCATTGATTAAAAATGTTTTTCCTGACAGAGACCTGACATTTAATAAAGTTAAGTTTAATGTGGTTAAAGCTTTCTTTGCCCAATTTATTTGGACAGGCTGATGAGGAATGTATGCTAAGTTTGATAAGTTTGCATGTTTACTATTGTTTCTTCGATTTTACTTTTAAATGACAACTTTTAAATGAAGGAGGTCATCAAAGTAAGCAGTTTGTCATTACCATCTTTCAGCAGTACATGGAATCTGTGTGAGGCCGCCACCTGAGTGTGGCTGAGATGCCGATCTGTCTTACAGACCAAGTAAAGGAAGTCTGTTTCTGTTAAGCTCCATTTTCATGCACAACCACTTATTGTCTCTCTCTCTCTCTCTCTCTCTCTCTCTGTCTTTTTTAAACTTGTAACAAGGTTCATTGATGTGTTCTGGAGGATCAACAGTGGAAGATCAGATACCAGAACCAAGAGTCCCCCAATAAACTGGTCTGCAGCAACATTGTTGATATAAAAACGTTTGGGAGCCCCTGGTTTAAGTAATCAAGATAATCGTTTACATCTGACTACTCCTGTTTATAGCCCCATCAAACGCTGGTGTAGAGATTTTGTGCCATGTTGGCAGATCTCAGCAACTTGTTTCTGAGTAAAATGATATGACCGCTGACAGTTAAAGCTGAGAAAACCCTCATTTGTAATCTACCAAAATCAACCATATCGTCGAAACCTTCATTTTGCTCAGGAGGTCATCCAATCATCCATCATCCATCTTTAATTCACCCCTCCTCCATTTTTTTGTCTCCATCTTCATTTTGCCTTTTTTTTCGCTCGATCACTCACACACACACCTCTACACCTCAACCCACATCCCACGCATCACTCCTCGTTTGTCTCATTTGTCTCTTCCCAACTCTCCCTCCGTCCTCTCTCTTAACATAATGATTCAGTGACACTCGTCTTTTCATTTCAGTTTCGTTTCGACAAGAGGTACACACAAACACACACAGGAACACACGGGAACAGGAGAGAGTCAGAGGAAAGGTACAGAGTAATAGAAGGTCTCCTGTAGTTTGTGCTCGACAGTAAACATAGTGTGTGACATCTGCTGAACTGGGGTCAGAGGTCAGCCGGTGTTACGATTCCCTTCCTCTCGGTGCTGCTGAGGTTGAACATTCTTCACAAACAGCTGCTGTCCATACTGCCCCACTGCTCTGAGGTATGGATCAGAACAGCTAAAGAGATTTAAAGGGATTACTCCACTCTGCACAAACAAACAAACACACACACACACACACTTTTACTCACACACATGCACTGGCACACACAGCATGTACACACTTCATATAGATAGAAAAGCTTATGGACTGCCATGTTCCTGCATTGTGATTCGATAATGTTGTTGTGTCCGGCCGCGTAGTGGCTGAACTCCTGACCTTTGCCCTGGAATCAGCACCTGCCGACCTGGTTTACAGAAGAGGTCCGAGGTCACCATGGACCTCCCAGTCACACAGCCAGATGGAACCCTTTTAGCAGCAGGGACAACACCTGTTAAACACACACACCAAGACTGTGTCCTGTAAGAGACAGCTTCTCCTCAGTGTGGTGAATTGAAAAGCATACAAGTCCTGTGAGTCACAATCATACTGACACACAGCTCTGTGGAGACACAACACCCAGACACACACACACACACACACACTCTACGCTCTGTTTGACATGTCTTGTGAGTTCAGTCTGTCAGAAAATGTGCACCATGTGAATGATGACCAGTCACACCTCACTTACTCTGAACACAATGACAGGAGGTCACAGTCACACAGTCGTCACCGTCTCTAGACTGTGTGTGTGTGTGTGTGTGTGTGTGTGTGTCTGTGTCTGGTTCAGCATGTTAAACTGTGCACATGTCAACCACAATGACAATATGTGACTCAACAGTTTCTATTGTTCAGCATATATTGTTCAGCATAGATGTGCTCATCTGTGTAGGTGTGCACGTGTGTGTGTGTGTGTGTGTGTGTGTGTGTGTGTGTGTGTGTGTGTGTGTGTGTGTGTGTGTGTGTGTGTGTGTGTGTGTGTGTGTGTGTGTGTGTGCGTGTGGTGAGCTGTCAGAGGAGATCTGGTGAGAGTGGGCTAATTGGAGTTAATTCACCATCTGTCTGTGTGAGCCAGCAGACAGGGTCATTAGCAGAGACAAGTCCAGCCACAGGGGAGGCCGAGAGGGGAATCACCATCCCTCACTTTCTCTTCCTCAGTCTTTAGTTTTTGTTTTCCTTCCTGTCTACCAAACCGTCTCTTGTCTCCATCATTCTGTCTTTGTGTCTGTTTGATCCTCCTTCATCACATTTTTTCAGATCCTGTTGTCTAATTATGCAAAGCACAGACTTAAGCACACGTTTTTTTTATTCTTTGTGTGCAGAAGATTGTTTGAAGTGGTGATGATCTAAAACTGGGTGTAGAGTAATCAGTGAGAGCCTTTTCTGTTTTTGTTGACTGTTTTGTCAGATCTGCGCTGCCCTCTGCTGGCCAGATGTGGGCCTGAGACCACAGCGCTGGGCAGAGATGAGAGATAAAAAATAAATGATTGTCCTGTCCACTGCAGAGTGTCTGCCGGGTGTCACAAGTCTGATAAATGTTCTTCCATTAAAGAGAGATTGATGGTGCCATCATTGATTATTTTTGAGTTCAACACATCCAAACTTCCATTGAGTGTAACAAATGTAATGTCATTTCATGATGACAACACAATTTCATATTTCCTGACCATCACAATTGCAGGTTACTTGTAGCATCCCTTTGATATATTATCTTTGTTATAATTCGTCAGGACCTTTGTTGTTGCACGTTGTATCACCACTCATCTTCCATATTATGTCTTGTATCTCTTCACTATTGACAGTTATAAAACGAAATGGCATTAAAATAATAACAATGAATGAAAAGGGAATTACTGAGCGGGAGGAGAACCTTTACAGATACAAAACCATGACAGGCAAGGTTTCTTTAATCTAACTGACAAGCCTTTAAGATAGGCTGCTAGATAACTTCTCCAAATAAGGACGGCCATTTTAATACACTGACTGAGTGTGCAAAGAAAGTGGTAACTTAATCAATTTCAGATGAGTGAAACTGGACTTTGTATTCCACCAAAGTGCTTGTAAAATAACACTGGATTATTAAAAGACCGTTAAATTGCATATTCATGAGGGCAGGACAGATGATTCGCTTTGAGGCCGACTCCATCACACACAGGTTTCACCGATCTGTGTCCTAGAGATGTACTTTCTGGAGTCTCTGTATCAGTCAGAGTTAAGCACAAGGAATAATGAAGGGGGGGGGGGGCAGAAAACATCAAGTTTGGAAGACAAATATTCAGTATTGGCTGTCTTTAATCACACGTGTAGGTGACAAACAGTGATAATCATAGTCCTAACTAGTCTTGGCCTCTCTCTAGCTCCATGTGGTCTTGTATAACGTAATTTGCCCAGAAAGAAAACCTACACCAACAAAAGACCAACAAATCAGTCAGTGGGCAGCTCTAACTCAAAGCATTTTATTGCCTCTGCTTGATGGATCATTTTTGACAATGTCGTAAATTTTGCCTTTATCATTTTTTTCATCTGAAGACACCGTATTCTTTCTCAATAGGTGTTTTTCATCTCTGCCAACTCCAAAGTGAAATAAATCGCAGAAGTCTGAGAGGTCATGCTTACTGTTGTAAATCAAATATAAGTCGTATGTTTGTTTTTTCACCACAGTCTGTGGCGCCAGATCTTTTTTATTTTACAGCCATGTCTTGTACTCACCATCTCAGTGCATGAGAATGTTGACTTCTCTCAAAGACATTACAATACATCAATCCAATGCATCAAATAATGTTTAAACATGTTACATATTACATGGTTGGCAATTGAGAAACAATAAGGTCTAAAGTAAAAGAAACTACAGCTAAAATGTGACTAATTCAATGGTCTAGACTCTATTCCTTCACTTTAAATTAAAAGAAATCGACAGCAATAATATACAAACTGTACAAAGCTGGCAAAAATGATTACGTTCTCATTCACAGCCTTCTTTGATTGTCTGTGCTTGTTCCTCTTTTGAATGCAGGAGAACCTTCTGCATGTATACATGATTATTCTGTTTGGCGTATAACTTCAATAGAAATATACGCTGCTTCCTGGCTTTGTGATTCCCTTTGTTTTGGGCACTCTCACTGTTTGACTCCTTGCAAAAGCTCTGAGCTAAAGAGACTTTTGTGTTGTTGAGCGATTCAGGAAAACATGCCAGGAATTGTAGGTATTTTCTGTTCCAGGGCCCCAAGTGAGCCGTTGTCAGGGGAGCCAGGTTTTCTAGCAGTGCCCCTGAGGGTCAAAGGTGATTCTGAGGTCAGATTCACTTAAAGTCAAGTAACTTCTCATCGCTCCAGTACTTCTACACAGACACATGAAAGTTTACACATTCAAATATACAATGCAAACAGGTCATAACAAGACTGAGTTATGTTCTATGTAGTTCATTTTCTCAGACAGGTGATCAGCAACAAGCTCTCATATTGTCACAGTTAATTGCCTCCATCATTGAAATGCAGGTTGGTTGAACGAAACGAAAAACAGAAGAGGTATTTAGTCACAGATGAGAGATGAGAAAAGTTGAATAATTCAATGGCAAATATCATAAATATAAATCTATACATACACATATATAAATGTGTACTTGACAATGAAAGACAAAAGTAGAATAATTGAATAAAGAATACCAAACATTGTATGAGCGACGTAAAGCCATAGGCCTTTTTCACAGCAGACATTTTGACTTGTTATGTACAGGCGTCACTGATAACATGAACCAGGGTTTTGTTCTTTTCAAGTGTCTCAGTAAGTCAGTGAGCCAGCATGCACAATACCCGGACCCTGAAACCGAAGCAGCTAAATGGAATCCAGCCATCATTAATTTGATTATTTACACCTGTAAATACTGTGACGGGTCAACATGGTCTATTGTATTGGATATGCATTGTATTGTGCTCAGTTGTTTTATTATTGTGTTCACCTTTTGTTCATCTCTTTTGCTGTTCGTGTGTAAACCAGTAAAATGCTTTGCGTGAACATTGAGACACATCCTGTCCTCTCTTGTCCTTTACACACTGAACCACCAAAAAATCATTGTAAAGCGCCGGCTGTGTGTCCTCCCAGCAGCCGGAGGTGACCAGGTCAGTGAACGCCTCGCTGCAGTAACTCCGGGCTTCCTGCCAGGTCAAAGACATTTACACTAAGTAGCACACAAGAGAAAGGCAGGTGACACAGCAGAGTCCTTGAGCAGATGCACCTGTCTCTGGCTCGATGTGAATGTGTGACTAATTTGACAGGTTATAACTGTACTTAGTGCAAGGACTCATAGAGACTGTTTTCGGCTGCATCTGGAGGATGAGACAGCCTCTCTGGTTGCCGGTGGTCCTTGAAGCTTCCAACAATAAATACGGTTACATAGCTCCTGATTTCAGACTTCTCCGCATGGCAAAACATTAAGATCATAGTTTTCTCCAGAGACAGACTGCACTAAAACATTTATGTTGCTTATCTTTTTAATGATACAACTTTAGTCATTATTGTCTCATGTCAAACTACAATCACATTATATCCCGGGCATAGGCCTACAAATGGGTGTCAATCAATGGCGTAATTGCCCCATGTGTATTCATCACATATTTCAATCAAGTCAACTTAACATTTTGCCAAAATATTTTTAACACTTCGGAAAATTGAACTGTCACCTGAAATAATTTGTCAATGTATGAGTGTAGAAAATCACTCAACTGATGTAGAAAGAAGTCATTTTGGATATTTCTGCAGACGTGTGCCTATGTGGGGGTTTCTTCTCGGTATGTGAATAAAATCAAATATGAAGTGTCAGCATAAATACAATTGGCCATTAAACTCGTCATTCAACAAGGAGCCACCTTCATTAATCATGCCATCTTGTATTGTAATAATGCAGTACCTTGTCTTTTTGTTTTGTGTTCTACAAAACGCCAAACCTAACGTTATAATGCAGATGCATCTGGTTTCAGTACAAACAAACCTAACGTGGATCAAAACAAACAAACACACTAATGATTGATCTACTTTACTCCTAAAGTATATTTAATGCTGTACTATCTCATTGTGTCTTTGCTGGAGGACGCGATACTATTTTGACACAGCCATTACATATTGCTATTACTGTATTATTAGAAACCGTAATGGGGCCAGTAGTAGCGTAATAGTAACCATACGTGTTCCCTCCACTAGGAGCCGCTGGCCGGCGGCTCAGCTCGCTCTGAGCCGATAGAGCTGCTTTATTCATTTGTAGCGATCCGGGATGCTGAAATGCCTCAGAGGGCAGAGGAGCCTGACTGTTACCTTTGAGCAAACAGCTTTGTGGATGAAAGTTTCTGCGCACAAAAAAGTTCTTGGATACGGTTCGCGATGAGTTGGAGGAACTGATACGTTGTTTTGGACATCTTGGACGTGGGTGTTCGGGTTTTTTAAAGTTTAGACAGCTGGCGCTACGCAGACGTATGCTAACGTTAGCGCTGCCGCGTTAGCATAGCCTGCTAGGTAAATATTACGGAGTTTCCTGCATCTACCCCCACCTGTCAATATAAGAACCGTGGCGTTAGTGGACATTGTGTCACGTTGTTTTATTGATTATAACAACAGGCTTTGGCTCCAACGAGATGGGTGGATTTGTGTTACGTTACACACAACGCTAACTGGCTATGGTTAGCATGTACGAATGCTAGCTGACGTTAGCTAACGTTGCCGAGCCAGCCAGCAACTTCGGCAGGAGAGTTTCGGCGAGCTAACAACGACACTATTGTCGCCCACAAGCAACCTCTGCCGCTGAAAGCAGTCAACCCGCAGCCATGTTCGAAATGGAGACGCATATATCGTGCCTTTTCCCGGAGATCCTGGCCATTATTTTCAGTTATCTGGACGTTAAAGACAAAGGAAGAGTAGCCCAAGTGTGCGCGGCCTGGAGGGACGCGTCCTACCACAAGTCGGTGTGGAGGGGGGTGGAAGCCAAGCTCCATCTGCGGAGAGCCAACCCGTCTCTGTTCCCCAGCCTGCAGACCAGGGGGATCAAAAAAGTTCAGATTCTCAGCCTGAGGCGAAGTCTGAGCTACGTAATTCAAGGGATGCCGCACATCGAAAGCCTTAACCTGTGTGGCTGTTTCAACCTGACAGACAACGGACTCGGTCATGCCTTTGTGCAGGACATCCCATCCCTGCGGGTGCTGAACCTCAGTCTTTGCAAACAGATCACGGACTCCAGCCTGGGCAGGATTGCCCAGTACCTCAAAAACCTGGAGGTGCTTGAACTCGGGGGATGCAGCAATATCACAAACACCGGCCTGTTGCTCGTCGCCTGGGGCTTGCACAGACTCAAGAGCCTGAACCTGCGCAGCTGCAGGCATGTGTCCGATGTGGGCATCGGTCACCTGTCCGGCATGACCCGCAGCGCGGCGGAGGGCTGCCTGTCCCTGGAGAAGTTAACCTTGCAGGACTGCCAGAAGCTGACCGACCTTTCCCTGAAACATGTCTCAAAGGGCCTAAACAAGCTCAAAGTGCTCAACCTCAGCTTCTGCGGAGGGATATCGGATGCAGGGATGATCCACCTGTCGCACATGACCCACCTGTGCAGCCTGAACCTACGGTCTTGTGACAACATCAGTGACACGGGGATCATGCATCTGGCCATGGGCTCCCTCCGGCTGTCTGGACTTGATGTCTCCTTCTGCGACAAGATTGGAGACCAGAGCCTGGCGTACATCGCCCAGGGGCTGTATCAGCTCAAGTCCCTCTCTCTCTGCTCCTGCCATGTCAGCGACGATGGCATTAACAGGATGGTACGCCAGATGCACGAGCTCAAGACTCTCAACATTGGACAGTGCGTGAGGATCACAGACAAAGGGTTGGAGTTGATAGCTGACCACCTGACCCAGCTGACAGGGATCGATCTGTACGGTTGTACGAAGATCACCAAGAGGGGTCTGGAGAGGATTACACAGCTCCCGTGCCTTAAAGTGTTGAACCTGGGACTGTGGCAGATGACTGAGAGTGAGAGAGTGAGGTGAAGTCTCTGTAGTATACATCTGTCATTGTGTATCGTGCTCAGTTGTATACTGAGGAAGGCTGTCTGTCGCCACTCTTAATTTCACCTTCTATGCTGTGACTAAAAACAAGGAGAGGGACTCCGCATCGACCGCTGGACTATTGTTCACCTACACCTGCAATACTCCACTTCTGGTTTCAGTCTCGCTCTCCTCTGATGTGCGTCGTTTAATCTCAGCCTGTGTACAGTTCTTACTCTCTAGCTACCTCGCCCATTAAACACAGGAGTGCCTACTATCGCTGAATACTAAATTACATATTTTTGTGACTCGCATACCAATGGAGATTTAGATATTTAAAAATAATCTCGTTGCAGAATAATAGCTAGGCATTTTAACTCTTAACAGAAAGTCAAATTTTGATAGAATGTTTGTTTTTTTTTGGCTGATGTATTTTTGACTTGTGTAACCAATATTTTTTTGTATTGAGTGAAAAAATTGTACTTCAAATTGAAGTGGGTGGATCACTCCCGTCTGTCTGTTTACCTGTGTATAGTTGGCAATGTTTCATATTCCTGAGGAAGTACGTGTGTATCAGATGTTCCGGTATGCTACTCTGTCAAAGGTTCATCCACACAACTACAGTAAGGCGTAGTAATTGACAGCTGCCAAGGCTATATGCAATACCTTAAAACTGTTTTATCAGTGGTCTTTCTCCTGCGGAGCTTCCAACGATAGTGTCAGAGTATTTGTTTAAAAAAAAAGCAGTAATTTAAGATTGTTTTATATTCATACAGTAGTGATATTTATGAATAAAGATGGAAAATATGTTTAATTTTTTTGTGTTTACTTGTAGAATTTGTAACAGTTTTACTAACTATTTGATTTATAAATATGACTGTAGATCTTTGTGCAGTTTAGGGTTCATCTTGCAGTGTCTCATCTGTAGAACAAGTCTTAATAGCTACGTTTATATACTTGCACACGATAATCAGAAGAATACATTTTTGATTTCTTACTTTTTATATCCCCATTACTTGAATTCTAGAATTAATGTGATTAAGATGAATATAATCGTAATCATTTCATAGCAGTTAATACCAAATCAACTTGTGCATCTGAAGGGAGTTCTCACCTCATCCATATTTACCAAATTGACATTTAAACATCAGATAGTTTGAGAAATGTATTTACACTTGGAGAACTAAGTCAGTTCCTATTGAATCCAACTGGCACTAGAAACGACTTCAAACAATGCACAGCTGTGTCCCAGAACTGGGCACTACAGCCTAAAACTACCAGATGAAACAACTGTTGTCTTTAACATTGCAAATGAAATCAGTTTGAGGCGTCTCCTTTAACCTGGTTAAAGCATATTCACACAGTTACAATATTAGTAGACACCGGTGCTTACCTGACTTAAAAAAAAAAAAAAAAACACATTTTCAAAAAAACCAAGGCTTATAATTTATTTATTTACATACATACAAAATCCAAATAACTCAGACGTCTGTTTTGCTTTCTGTTTACAGTTTGATTCTTAACACGAACAGACAGAAGGCAGTATACATCTCTTATACAAATGCAAAATAAAAAACAAATACCATGAACGTGACTAATCAGCCCTGTGTTCCTCAATAAAGGAGTAGAGAAAAAGAGACGACGAGACATTAAGGCAAGGGCAGGGACACACGGGCCATAGTAAGGGGAATTAAACAACCCAGTGGTGAAGGGCGGGGCGGGGGGGGGGGTTGAAATGAGGCATCGAGAAATGAATCTCCACTCAGAGTTTTGACAGACAAAAAGTACCACGAGCGTCCCACGGACATCGTCAGAAACCAGTGGATGTGGTTCTGTTTCAGTGAAACACATCCACTAGTCCACCATCCACACATAGGGCGTTTGTTAGAAAACTCCCAGATGTCACAATGTTCCTCTTATAACAGCAGGAGAGCCATGATGGTTGGAGACTTTATTTTTTGTATCCATCAGGCACACTCTGCCTTTGAAAAAAAAAATCGTTGACGTAAGAAGAAAAGTCAACACTCAGGATAATACATTTACATCACCATGGTGAAAATACACTGGAAAAAAAAAGGCGGATTAGAAATAAATGCAAGAAAAGTACTCTCCCATCACACAGTCACGGTTTGAAAACATTTGTAGTTCACACATTATTTTTGACACAAAAGATTTTTTTGACACTTTCCTCAGTTTCTGCTGAAGACACAAACTCAACGGTCATTCTGTTCAGAGCAGCTGGCTCCTCGAGATTCTGTGCAAACATTCAATGCATATCCAGACAGTAAACATTTTTATATATGTATTATATTTTTATATATGTATTTATCTCTATAGAACATGACTTTCCGCGAGTTATGGCAGTACCGTCACACACACACACACACACACACACACACTTTGTCCTGAAGACAAAATTAGACAAAAAAATACAACTGCACTGCTTTTAACTTTTCAGATATTGTTTTTTAAAAGAATGCACAACACCTTCCACTTAATTAACTTGATTCAGTCACTGTACGTGTTAAATATCACGTTATTTACAAACTGATCTAAAAAGTCAAAATCTGCTGAAAAGTGACTTGTTTCCTGTAAATGTAGATGCACTTAGTAATTAAAAACCTCAGCCCTGAAGATTTAAAAAAAAAAAATACAATAAAGGGAGGCATCACTTGCATTGGTAAGTGATCGGAAAAACACAAGAAACGGAAGCGCCGCTTGTATTCTCCAGTGATTCAGTCGACAAACTAAAGATCAGGTGGGCTTTCAGTAACATCTACAGAAACTTTGGACGAGACTGAGTGATCAGTGGATCTTACATCATGCCGTAGCACCAATATAACAGAGGAACAAAAATATCCCTGCATTAGGTCCAGTACTGATCTCTGTTCATGCTCCAAGGCCACTAGAACGTTCTCAAAAGAAACATTGCATACCTCATAAACAAGTGGACGTCGTGTGCAAAACCATCTAAAACTGAATCTCAGTGAATAAAAGTATTTTTTTTTAAGTTTCCTCTCTCTCGCTCTCTCTCTCATTTGTATTTGAGAACATTAAGTAAATTAAACCTTTGAGGCGTGTCAAAGATCCCCCTCTCATGCCAGTGACCCAGCCACAGACGACACAGGAAAACGTACCTACATCTTAATCCTCGCTACAATGACAGACCCACGGATCCACGCCGGGAGTAGAAACATTTGGAGAGTATGCTGCATTTATATTTGGTTAAAATGTGGCATTTCCTAAGTGTGCAGATGTTCGGCCACCGGTAGCTGTATTTCTAACTGGCGAGTCCAACCTACTAGTTGGGGAACACCGACTACAATACAAAATAAGCTTCTACATGGCTCCGTTATTTACCCACCGAACTGAGCTCCTCTCGGCTCCCTTCTAGATGTAGCAGCTCCCTAGTTCTCCAAGACAAAAAGTGCTTTCCTGCCCCATGTGAGGAATACATTTATTCCTTTTTACTTGAAAGATATGCAAGGAGAACCGAAGGGGTAAAAGACTGAGATAGTTGCGGGTGAGGTAACTGTGCTTGATCTAGCAGTTCCTGCTGTGAATGAACACGTCTAGGGAGAGGAAGGTTGGCAGTATACTCCAAGACTTTGTGCAGAAGTTTGCTTCTTTCATCTCATATCCTTTGTTTCCCAACGCACCTGTCCCAGACTTACAGGTATTTTATGATACTACAAGCAAAAATCGAATTCCGGGGAGTTCACAAACGCTTACGGGCGAGCTGTTAACTTTTCACGAGCCTCCAGTATTGCTGTCGCATGCCTGATAATGTGATTAGGTGTGTACTTTAGTTCTTCTCTTCCCACTGCGACTCCGCCATCTGCCACAGCTGTCATTAAAATAAAGAGACAGCAAGTGTATAACCTGATATTTGCTCAAAGTGCCATCCTTGAAAGCATTTCGACAGACTTTTGTGAACATCCCTCATTCGATTTTATAGCGAGACACTTGAGACAGGAAAGCACATGGGAGTCGTGAAAGCATGTCCCAGGTTGGAAGAGGGGAGCGAAGAAGAACGGCTCAGCGGGGTGCGACAAGGCCCAAGTTTGCTCTCATCCAGCCAGGAGCCTCATTGAGTGGAGGTGGGAGCACAGAGTTGTCAGCATGACTCCTCCAGGGCATTGACAACCTGCTCCAGGATGTCGGGGCAGTAGTCTGCGATCTGCTGGAGCACAGAGTTGGCGTACTCCTGCAGCTCTCCGCTCTCCTTCTCACACACCTCCAGCTCTCTCTCCAACTGGAGACAAAAAGCAAGAATTAGTTTATTTTACCAGACTTCCAATCAACAAAACTGCATTTTCACCCCAAAAAAATACATATTTAGAGATGATAGACGCTTAAAAAGGAAAATGACATGCAATTGGAATCTAGTGATGATGAGGAAATTCTCCATTTATTCAATCTCCCTTAAAATGCCCTATCCGGGATAGGTCAGGGACGAAGGTACTGCATCACCATGCAAATGAAAAAACAGCATTGGAGCCTGATTTGACTCCCAAATTCACAGTTTTTAAATACAAAGATTCAACAACTTAATCAAAGTTATTTCATCAGCAATGACGAAAAATAGAAATTATCTTTCTGATGATCTCTAACGTGCATCCACTTTCAAATCAAGCTTTCAAAAACAAAACGGGTCTCCTGTGCCTTTGATTGATACGTTCTCCCTGCTGTACTTTCTTTTGCCTTTCTTTTGCCTCGACTTCGCAATTATAATTTGGAACTTAGAAATGCAAGGCAGTCATTCTTCTCTGACATCATAACCAAAAACAAGAACAATACACGCGCCTTATTTGCTACCGTCGACAGGCTAACAAACCCTCCAGTGTCGGTAGCTGCTGAGCTCCAATCCACCTGGGCATGCAATCAATTTGCCTCCTTTTTTTACTGACAAAATTCAGAAAATTAGACAAGCAGTCAGTGCCTCCACATCAACCACAGGATATGTGTTGTCCCGATCTAACATCCATTCAAATATCATGACACAATTTCATTCAATCGACCGTAGAAGCCGAGAAGACATTATACAACATCTGAAGTCATCCTCCTGCTGCTTGGATATTCTACCAACACACTTTTTCAAAAATATTTCAAACTGCATGACCACTGATCTCTTACATATTGTAAACACATCCCTTCTCTCAGGTGTCTTCCCACAAGCCCTAAAAACTGCAGTTATTAAACCACTCCTAAAGAAGGTTAGTTTAGACTCCGCAACGATGAAAAATTATAGGCCAATATCAAACCTCCCATTTTTAAGTAAAATAATTGAAAAAGCGGTTTTCCAACAGCTGACCAACTTCTTGGCCGTAAATAACTGCTTTGATGTTTTCCAGTCAGGCCTTCGACAGCACCACAGCACTGAAACTGCTCTTGTTAAGGTTTTCAACGACATCCACTTAAACATAGACAATGGCAGAAGTTCAGTCTTAGTCTTACTAGATCTCAGTGCTGTATTCGACACGGTCGACCATGCCATACTCCTAGAAAGACTACAAATCTGGGTGGGACTCTCTGGCACAGCACTTAACTGGTTTGAATCCTACTTGAAGGGCCGGGAATACTTTGCGTCTGTAGCTGATTACACATCAGAGCTGACTAAAATGACGTGGTGTTCCCCAAGGTTCAATACTGGGGCCTCTTCTGTTCAACATCTACATGCTTCCACTAGCTCAGATTATGGAAAACAACAAAGTGTGTTATCATAATTATGCAGACGACACACAAATCTACATAACTATGTCACCAGGGGACTATAATCCCATACAAGGGCTGGGTAACTGCATTGAACAAATCAACAACTGGATGTGCCAGAATTGTCTTCAATTAAACAAAGATAAAACAGAAGGAATTGTTTTTGGTACCAAGGATGAACAATTGAAAATCACCGCTCAGCTTCAGTCACTGATGTTAAAACCCACAAACCAAGCCAGAAATCTAGTTGTAGTTATGGATTCAGACCTCAACCTGAACAGCCATATCAAGACAATTACAAAATCAGCCTACTATCACCTGAAGAATATATCAAGGATTAGAGGACTTATGTCTCAACAGGATTTGGAAAAACTTGTCCACGCATTTATCTTCAGCAGACTGGACTACTGTAACGGTGTGTTTACAGGTCTCTGTAAAAAGTCTGTCAGAAAGCTGCAGCTGATTCAGAACGCTGCAGCTCGAGTCCTCACTAAGACCAGGAGGGTGGACCACATCACTCCAGTTCTGAGGTCTTTGCACTGGCTTCCTGTCCAACAAAGAATTGACTTTAAAATCCTGCTGTTGGTTTACAAAGCACTGAATGGTTTAGGGCCAAAATACATCTCCCATCTGCTGCTACCTTATGAACCATCCCGACCCCTCAGGTCGTCTGGGACCGGTCTACTTTCTGTTCCCAGAGTCAGAACTAAACATGGAGAAGCAGCGTTCAGTTTTTCTGGTCCACATATCTGGAACAAAGTCCCAGAAAGCTGCAGGTCTGCTGAGACCCTCAGCTCATTTAAATCAAGATTGAAGACCTTTCTGTTTGCTGCTGCCTTTAATTGAACCACATTCAATTAATATATTCATCAATTTCCTGCATTTCTGCATTTTACTACTGCATTTTATTTCTTACACTGTTTCTTTAATTGTTTTTAAATCTCCTTTTCTTTTGCCTTATGTTTTGATGCTTTTAATGGTTTTATGTGAAGCACTTTGAATTACCTTGTTGTTGAAATGTGCTATACAAATAGCCTTGCCTTGCCTAGATTACATTCATTTCAATTCTGATTAATTCAGAAACAAACCAAATGCTCGATTTAGAAATGTATACGTTGTATTTATGCCAATACACCAGTCATTTCTACTCCCCAAAAGTTCCAAACTGGTGGTCACAAATTACAACGTAGATATGAATTACGGACAGTTCCTCCTCTACCTGTTCCACACTCATCTTCTGGAGCTCCTCCTCCCAGTCTTCGGGGTCGCTGTGGTGGTAGTGAGAGGGCGGCGTGAGCTGGCTGAGGATGCTGGGGTCGCGGTCATGGCAGAGGTCTGTCAGGTGGGCGATGTAGAGCTTGAGTTTACTGCGGTTCTGGGACAGGGCTAGAAGAGGGGGTATCATCTGCAGGGGGGGGGGGGCATAGGGACGAGAGTGAGAGGCAGTTGAGGGAAAGAGACGAAACAAGGGGATGAAAACATATTACTACACATAAGTGTTATGCTCTCGTTGAATTGATTGAACATAATGAAAGACTGAAGCACAAGACCCCACTGGCATGAAAACAAAACATCATCATCATCTGCATGCATGCTTATACAAAGCCATCACCATCTCACATCAGAGCAGGGTGCATTATTCTATGGATTGTTATTGCAAAGTGTCTTACAAAGCTACGGATTACGTGGCGGTTTAAAAACGTTAACGCCCGTTGGTGTGGGTCAAAGTGTGAGGAGCTTATCATCAGTGACATGCAAAGCCAAGATTCTTCAGTTTGAGGCAATGAAACTGAGCCAGGATCAAACACATCTCATCCTCTTCGCTCGTGCATGCAAACACGCACAAACAGGCATCGCTGAACCCGAACCCATGAGCCAATAAGAAGCAATAAATGAAGAGCAGCGTGTAAGGCACGGGATGAGTGGCAAGACGTACACTCACGAAAAAAAAACAAGCAATGATGACCATCAACAAGAACCACAATGAACGGAAGACAAGTGAACATGCCACAGAGCCAAAATGAGGAAAGGTGAGACAGGTCTGGCTTTTCTTTTCATACAAGCTCACCCTTCTGAACAAAGTGTCTGAGAGAGAGAGAGAGAGCGAGAGAGAGAGAGAGGGAGAGGGGGGGAGGGGGGGGGGAGGGGAGGGCAAAAGGTCGGCTAAGCCCAAATACCCTCCTCATCATCCTGTTATCCTCAAGGTAAGCCAACCGCAGCATTACAAAGGAACATTTGGTTAGTGTGAGTAAAGAGAGAAACCTTCTCTACAACAGACATTAAACTGTTAATTCATCAATTGTGGAGAAGCTGTTCAGGGTGAACTGGAAAGATGACTGGCTGGTGGATGGGTAAGCTACCTGATCAGGAGAGGGTTTGTGATTGGTCTGGTCAGGAGCGGTCTTCAGATGGTCATCCTCATAGTTGTCTGCCATCAGTTTCATTCTGTTCTGAGTCTGTGAATCAAACATGGTACGAATAAATACACAAGCAGTCCTGGCCATTGCTTATAATTACATTTCATTCAGAAGCATTATTACTGAGGTTTGTGAGCGTGCGAGTCCAGCAATACCAACAACTGTTAGACAAAAGGCCTTTTTTCAATTTAGACTCGTGGTATAAAAGCACAGGTGTTTCTATTCAAGGGTCCCAGTAAGACATTACAGTGTGACAGAGAGCCGGCATGCACAACACCAGCACCCTGAAACTGAAGCAGCTAAACAGAGTTGAGCTATTTATCATTCAATTTAATATGAACAGCCGAGCTTTTCAGACTGTGAAACATCAATGCACCCGAAGTCCCGAAATCACAGCAGAAGCCGGCAGAACTACAATGTTCTAAGCATGAGGAAACATGTTTGAAGCTACAAATAGATGCCCCCGGTTGTTCAAATGAACTTGAATGTTTCTCCTCTGTTGACTTCCCAAACATTTTCAAATCTGGTATGTGTACGGAATTGAGAAAAAATAGTTTATGGTATCTTCTGAAGTGTGCCTGATGATTACACAAACTATTGTTCCTGAAAAAGCTGGTGTCCAATCTTTCCATTTCTTTTGGACGCCGAGTCTCTGTGTTTCATTCCCTACTGGTGAAGTGTAGGAAAGATAATCCGGGAAAAGAACATGAATGCGTTTTCAATCCCGCCGAGGCTCCCCTCCATGGATACCGGCAGCCCCCTCCTCACCTGCTGTTTGAGCTGTTGCACCAATCTGTCCTTCTCCCTTTTCAGCAGAGCCACCTCATCCTGAGTCTTCTTCTTCTTAGAGGAGGACAACTCCAGCAGGGCAATGTTAGCGTCCTTCTCGCTGATTGCAGCCAGCAGTGCCTCCTGCCTGTTAGGTGGAGATGAAATAACATGGCATTTAACCACACACGTAAATAGCTCAATTATCATTTATTATTTATTGCAGAAAATCATCCTGCCAGCTGGGGAAGGCCAGAATCAGATGGCATTTTACAAGATGAAGGCAGCAATCGATACTCCAGAGTCTACTCCACCCTACGGTGTGTGTGTGTGTGTGTGTGTGTGATACTGTGTCTTACTTCATCTCCAGCACCTCCTCCAAGTGTTTCCTGCGCTCAGCTCGCAGCGTTGAGAGGTGTGCCTCTTTCTCACCCAGAGAGTGCTGGGTGGAGGCCAGCTTGGCCCTCATGGACTCCAGCTCCTGCTTCACTTTCTCCATGGCCCCCAGCAGCTCCTCCATCTGGGAACACACACACACACACACACGATTCAATCATGAATAGAGTTAAACTGATTACCTACATCCAGCAGGGAAAGCAAAGTGCTTTTTCCAAGAAAATAAACTGGGTGTGCTCTAATTAGAGGCAGGGGCAGCAGACTTCATGTGGGCGTTTGGGAAGGACGAGGGATCAACTAGCACAGACACCATTAAACTACAGCACAACATTTCATTTACCCGTTATTCATTCAAAAGGGCACAAGAGTACCATTGTTATCAGTCGATGCTTCAATTACAACGGACTGAATGAAAGAGAAAATAATGAATTCCCATGTGATCAATTCTATTGGCTACTTGATGTTCGAGCCAACCAATTAATCAGCATTGCTGTGTTTCATAAGCAAACAGCAGGTAAACAAAATAACTACACAAGCTGGGAACAGCAACACCTTACAAAATAATGCAATCAAACATCAAACTCCCCAGAAATGATCAAACTTCCCAAACGCATGTATTGCAGGGTCGTTTGTGTCATTGCGTGAATTGTAGCGGTGTTGCCGTTATTGTGTCCACCACTGAAAGTGTTGTTGCTCCCTGATGGGACGGTCACGCATTCTGGGCTCATACCTTAGACCACTGAAAGTGGGCGAGGTGGGACTCATGCATTGGTTTGAGTGAGTGCTTCTGAGAGGCGGTGTGTAGCGGAGAGAAAACAAGAGAAAACGACAAAGCAAAAGATAAAAGGAAAGAGATGGAGACGGCGGCCATAGGAGGCGAGGGAGGTGAAGAGAGGACGAGAAACACCAACAATGACAGCAAAAAGATGAGGGAGAAAGAATCTCAGTATATGAAGGAGTTTCTTTTATTTGTATATACGGTAGAGCTTAGCATTTAGATAATGCATGTACTGTACGTGTGATCCCTTGGATTGATTAATATTGTTTGTTTAGGAGCACTTGCGTACCCGTTTCTCCTGGAGTGACCTGGCAGACTCTTCCTGTGCCAGCACCATCTCTCGCTCCGCAGTGATCTGAACGCTCTCCCTCAGCGCCTCCTCCAGCTCCTCTATGCGCTCAGACTTCTGACGCAGAGTGTCCTACACAGCAGGAGTAGAAAGAGGTCACATTGTGGCTTGTCGGGCGCTGAACTAGTAAGCCAGTGCCAGCAAATGTGAACTTTTGCTCGAATGAAAGGTTCATAAGAGCGAACCACATCCACACACACACCGTCACCTGATGGGAGCTCTCAGACATGTTGTCCTCCCTCTTCCTGGCCTCATCCACGAGTAGAGCGTTCCTACTCTTCTCCACCTGCTCCTTGTGCTTCAGAGACGCCACCTTCTTCGACTGGTCCTTCATCTGCCTGGATCGACACAATGGGATACGTGGAAGAAGAAATGTTACGTACGCGTTAGACTACGGTCCCACGTTACATGTAAAAGGTTATTTATCAGTCAAAATGAAAAGAGATGGAAATATTGTGGGAAAAGTGCAAATAAGTTGTGTTTAGTACAGTTATGCACCAAATAGGAATGTTGATAAGTCAGTCGTGATTTTAGGCAAGTGGAAGATAATAGTGTCAGGTAGCACATCAAATGACTCTTCAAATCAAAGGCGGACAAAAAGAGATGTGATCTGATGAAAAACAACTCCCTTTGTGAAATAGTAAAATAACATTTACAACCATAGCTTTGGCAAGATTTTAGACAGTCGGGGTGAAATACATTAAGAGGGCGAAAGAGGAAAAATGTGCAGGAACAAAAAGTAAGAGGAAAGACAAGGTTAAATATGTCAGCTGCTTGCAGCACCACATGAAGAGGTAGAGAGGTGGAGAGAAACGTGAGAAGAGAACTTAAAGAAAAAGGATGCCGGGGTCGAAGAAGAGAGGAAAAAAGAGCAAATACTAACCTGGAGGACAAACTGGTGGGGTGACAGATTTCCGGTGTAAAGACAAGAAAGCAGTAAAGAGAAAAAAAGACCAGGAAGATGAGTCAATATGAAGAGGAAGAGAAAGGAGGGGGGGGGGGGTGCTCATACACATCATAGGATTATATGGCGACTCTGGTGTCATAAGATCTCATGGTTCACCACATACACATCGACAAAAATTGCAGCAAGATGGACTGCCTATGCAAACAGCTGTGCCTACCAGCTTTATAGCAAGTCCACTCATAACAGTCCCCACATCCGCACAAGCAACACGGCTAAGAAACGAAAATGGCAAATGGCCAAATTACAATTAAAATACGCCATTTAATGTGATGAGGGCAACAATCTCCAGAGTGACATGATGTCATTTGAATGAGTCACTCAGTCATGAGTCCAAGCTAGCAGGAAGCACAATGTAGCCGCTTCACACCACAACAAACAGCACACAAAAGACTCAATCATTCAAAACTTCTGTAACAAAGTCACAAAAATAAATCTGTACACTGCAAACATGTATGACTTATTCCTGGACTAACAACCAAAAAAAACTCAGCTGCACACATAATCCTTAACCACTGTTTGGTGACACGGGCAAAGCTTGAACACGTGGTGCCGAGTCAACGTCCACGTCTCTCGAGTTCACCTACTTGAACACTCGTCCTTACAGAAGAAAAGATGCGTGAGAGTAACTGAAACGTGCGTGTTTCCACCCACCTCTCCAGCTCACTGATCTTTTTGTCCTTGTCATTCTTCTCGTTCTCCATTTCCCGAAGGATCTCCAGCAGGCGGTCCACCTCAGCCTGGGCCTTCCCAGAATCCTCTTTGTGGCGGGCCACTTCCTGTTCGAGGTTCTTAATGCGCTCGGCCACCTCGGTGTTGGCCTGAGCTTCCAGGGCTGCGTTTTGAGCCTGGCAAAAGGACGGGATGCCAGTTAAAAGCTGCTGTATTTACAACAGTTTCCGCAGGTAGGGGGTTCGATTACAGACTATATCGCAATCGTAGGAAGAAAACATTTAGTGGGGTCATGTAGAGCTCAGCCAGCACATGACCTGCCTGATTTCTTTATTTCAGGATCTCACCCTCTTAAGCTGATTCTCCACTTTGAGGCACTCCTCCCTCTTTTGCTCCCAGGCGATCTCCATACTCTTGAGTTTGGAGTCCTTCTTCAAGCCAGAGGAGGCCAGGGATGATGCATGCTCCTTCAGGTCCAACAAAGACGTCTGCACAAACAAACACACACAAAAACAGGAGCATAGATTAACCTTTTCCAGCTGATCAAACTCTAAGAGCATGGGAATGAGGAGACTGAAAACACATTGGATCTAATACAGGCATCCATGACTCATAGCAAAGTAAGTAAGAAAAAAAGAGACAGTAATGTTTCTCTGTATTAATAGAAACACAGTAAACAAGTGCCTGCGCTTGTGTTCCTCACCTCTCTGTCTGACAGGTCTCCCTGCAGTAGGCTCAGTCTCTCCTTCAACTCCTTCAGTTCCTTCTTGTTGCAGTCAATCTCCTCCGTCTTCTCCCGGTCGTCTCTGTCTCGCTGCTCTTTTAGACGCTCGATAATGCGCTCCTAGCAGGAGGCGAAGACAACGATCACACGTGCATAACCAATCAACACGCACACGCCGCAACAAATGAACATACACGCGATTTGTGGTGAGAAGTAACTTGGCGTGTGGAGACATAAACTCACCTTTTCCGCAAGAGACTCCTCCAGTGTGGTGAGAGCAGTGTCAGTGTTGGAGGTGTCTGCCTGCAAAGACTTCACTCTCTCCTTCAGACTGCTCATCTGCTTCTCCTTGTCCCTCAGCTGCTCCTGCAGGTTCTCAATCTGCAGCGCAAACACAAGCAACCATCGGCCACAGGACACGCAGTGCAGCATCACGAACGCATGCGGTCGCTTCAGACAAACACAAGCTCTTTCAAACTGCTCTTTGTCCAAATCACCTTCTTCTGCAGCACATTGACTTTGCGCTCCTTGACGTCCAGCATGTCCTTGAGGTCGTGGATCTCCCCGTTGAGTGTGCCCTTCTCTTCCGACATTTCTTGTATCTGCTTGCTCTTCTTATTCAGAGTTGACTCCTTCTCTTCTAAGCGCAGGCGCAAGGCGTCCACCTGGTCAGGGAAAGGTGGACAACAGTTCACCGACCGTCACTGTGCCATGCTCACAAAACCAAAGAAACCAGTCAAACGTATGGGAACTTCTGCGCTTGTGTTTGCAGTATTACCAGTCAGAAGTAGGAGGAACAAGTCTTTTCGTCTTGTTTTACACCTATTCCAAAGTCAGCTGGGCACGAGTGTATAGAAGTGCATCTGCTGTACCTCTGTCTGTAAGATGGCAGCTCGCTGCTCCTTGGCAGTGAGGGACTCCTTGAGGACTTCAATGTGCTGCTTGCTGTCGGAGAACTGGTTGGTGAGCGTCTCCAGCTTGGTCTGCAAACCAAGCAGCTCAGTGTCCTTCCTGGAAAGGTCTTGCTTCACCTGCTCTATCTGAAAAAAAAAAGAAGATAGATGGCCATGGGGGAAAGAAAGAGGGAGGGATGGAAATTAAACTTTCAAGATGGACCCCTGCCGAGGAAAAGCATCTGATCATGAGAAGTCTTAGTCCTGCTTTACGACAACAGTTCAGTCAAACTGAACTACATCTCCCAGACCTTGTTCTTCATGAATTTCATGTGGCTGCGGTAGACCTCCATCTGCTTCATCTCCTCCTGCCGCTCCTCACAGCTCAGAAGTCCATTGGATTTCATCATGAGCAGCTCCTCCTCCATGTCTCTCAGGCCCCGCTCCATTGAATTGATTTTCGCATCCTGGGGTTGATGGAGAGGAGTTCACGCGCACAGATCGAACACGTGTGACCAAACGTAACACAAGACATACTCGTGTGCACTTCTCTTTTCAAATCCTCACCTTCATGTCGATGACAGTCTGTAGAGCCTTGGTCTTTGTGGACTCGGGGGTTCCCTCGTAGCGACGGTGCAGCTCCTTTTGGGTCAGATGAAGAAGAACATGTTGCATGTATGTGTAAAACATCTATGGGCGGTTTCATATATCGGAGCATAAATGAGAGAAAACAACATAACTAGACCAATTCAATGAGACATGATTACCTCTCTTAGTGCATTAATCTCTCTCTCTCTCTGGTCCAGTAAACTCTCAAGGTGGTGCCTGTGCATCTCTGCATCAGCCAGTCTCCTGGTCCGCTCCTGGTCCTCCTCTGATGCCTTGGCAGATTGCCCTGAGAAGGCGGGAAGACGTTTATTTCGTAACAGCCAACCTGAGCGGCATAAGCCACAAGGTTAACCTGCAGAGGGCAACACAGCAGCTGACACCTTCTGCTTCAAACTAAAGCTCATCTGTTCAGCAGGGAAGGACATCTAAGAGCACAGGATCTCAGCTTTAAGTGATAGCCTGAGACGAAAACCTTCTGGGGCACAACATGTTTGTGGAGAAACATATCGACGTAGTATTTTAAAGAGTTTGCTGCTTTTCCTGTTGACTTAAATACCGTTTTGTTCAATAATCGGAATCTATTGGCCAACAGAAGAACTGCTTGGTAGCACAGTTCTGCATTGGCTTCAACACCGAGGCACAAACCCACCTTTGCTCTGCAGCATCTCCAGAAGTTTCTTGATGGACTCGTCTCTGGCTCCCAGGGTTTGCTTCTGTGTGTCGATCCTTAGCTCCATCTCCTCCAGGGTCTTCCTAAGGAGGAAGAGCTCTTTGGCCTGCCTCTCGTGCTCTGCGTGTAGTCGCCGGTAGTTCTCCTCGGTGGGTTCAGACGCGAGGGCCAGGTCCCGGCCTTGGAGGGCGGGGTCTTGCTGAAGCAGCTGGTTCAGGTCCCGCTGGATCCTCATCTCATCCTGAAGAGCCTGAACAGTCATCTGGAGATGCTAGAAACAAAACGGCGCACATGCATCCGTTAACGTTTATCTGGTCTTCTGTCTGTTTGTTAGACTCTATTACAGAATGACTCACAAAAGGGCATATGAGGTGACGGAATCTAATTGATGAATTCAATAACACAGGGGCTGCTCCAATCCCACTCTATGGGAATGGATCCTGGCAGAATATTGTGTTGCTGCATGTTAAAAATCTGCCTCTAATCATGACTGAAAATGCAGCAGTGCCCTGACAGACGCACCCCCAACAGTTGGGCTTTGTGGACAGTGTTACGTTTCATGGCCAGAGAAATGCAAGTGGTGAAACACAATCAGCCCAGTATAGTATTGCATTGTTTGTGGCATCTGACGCCACGGACACTTGGCAGAGCTGCTGTGAGACAGTGACACGAGGCTGTCTTACACTCTGGTCTGAACCAGCTGTGAGCGTTTTCAGACGACAGAACAAAGAGAGAAGTCAGTGTCTGCCTTCGTTTCTCTCCGTCCTCCTCCGGCCCCCTCCCTTTGTCATTCTCTCCTCCTCCCTCCACCGGCACTCACTATTCTCCTCCTCACACTCTTCATCTACCTCGCCCTATTCTCTTCCCTCCAATACTCTCACCTCTCCTCTCACTAACCCTCCCTTTCCATCACCCTCTCCACCCCGTGACTAAGGCTGACTCACTGCTGTGACTGCACCGCCCCCCCCCACACACACACACACACGCACAGAAACACACCTTCTCCCTTCCTCGGGTCCCATATTCTCACTCTCTCTGCCTGAGGAGAGACAACAGCCCGGTGTTTGAGAGAGCACAAAGAGTACGAGATGTGAAGCACCAACAAAAAGGATCCAAACACGTAAGTCATGACTCATAAGGACACAGAGAGCACAGAGAGCCACACCTCTGCTACAGATCATCCAAAGCACGAGGCAAATTGTAATCAAGCCAAAATGTTAAAGGTGCTCAGTGTGAGATACATACTTGTTGTGATTCTCTCCCTCTTATCTGCTCCCCATACATTATACTACTGTATAACAACATACATTTGAAATTTAACCATGTGCCAAAGAGTATTAAGCAGGACAAAACGGATGATTATTAGGCAAGTACCTGACGTAATTGTTTTGAATTATATTTTAAATGGGAAACATCTCTCACTATTATAGACTAGATAATAGCAGTCACTCATCAGAGAATGAGGGCCATAAATGCTTTGTAGTAGGGATGTTGGAAAAGCCGGGACCAGCACACATACGGCATAGCGAGCACACAATCAGAAATGACACACAAACATATAATTGCAGACCTATCCACGGACAGTTGGACCTCCAATCAATGAGCGCATGCAGCTAAACTGAAGCTGTAATTAGCCAAATGCCTTTCGTGTGTGTGTGTGTGTGTGTGTGTGTGTGTGTGTGTGTGTGTGTGCTTTCCGCTGCATGTGTGCCCGCGTGGGAGGTGGAGGCTGACATATGAAAGCAGACCTCTTTAAATTACAGCACCCACTGATTAGTCCTGCGCTACTCAGGCATTACTGGGAATTAGTCCACAGTGTGACTCTGTGACTTAGCAGGAGCGAAAACAGCAAATTATACACATCTGCCAAGTCATTAAGAATCACAGAGAAACAAAGATGATTTCTCTTTAATAATGAGACTTCATTTGCACAACTCCCAAAACACACTGTAGGGTTTAAAAACAGACCGTGTCTATATCTAATTACTTATTGTTATTAAACATGTGTGCACACAGTGTACATGTGAGCAGGCTGACACAGACTGCTGGACAAGGACTTTATATTTTGCAAAGCCAGTGTCTCCGTTCTTTAGATTCAGAGGAGGAAAACAAGTGAACATTGACACAGACGCATATTCAAATGCTGGGTTTCCACACCTGAAATCAGAAATAAAGCCATTTGGATGAATGGCAACACACATACAACAATACGTCCAGTAAGATAAGAGATAAGATATACTTAAAAGCGCTAAAAATTTGTTCTGAAGTTTTGGTATGGATTTCCTTTGATAGACAAATATACAACATATTTATCTGTTTTTTGATCATTTCAACTAAAGGGTACTACTTTACATGTGCCCAAAACCTACGAGAAATCAAAAGAGAACAATAATAACTAAATGTTCTTGAACGCCACACAATCAAAATACGAAATCAAAAGTGCTATTTACAACAGCTCGTTTATTACTGCTACCGGTGACAATATTCTGGAGTTGGTTTCTTATTTTCTGCAGTGGTTTAACGACGATACATATACACAGTTTTAGATTTGCTCGTTCTCCACGTTTTCACCCTGTAACTTCTCAAACGTATAGAAATGCTAACGCAGCCATTAGACTTGCAGCCTCTTTCATGTATTAAGCACGAGCATATAGCTGCATATAAGAGTGTTAACTAGATGTTAGAAACCGGCTTCTAGCCTACGCAGACAGAGAAAAACGAGAGAAACACACACACACACACACACACACACTCTTACTAAAGCTGACACACTGGATGAAATGCATTTTTTCCAGTCAAACATGTCTGAGCCAAGCTGGTTGATGACTCTATTTAGATTGACAATAATGACTTGATGATATCAGAAACTGGAATTTTTAGGGAAAACATCTATTCTTTCTATTTAAATAAATAGAAGAGGCCACTCACCTGTGCTTCATCTTGAATCACGCGGTATTGCTCCTTCCAGACAGTGATCTTGGAAACCTCATCTTTCCTGAGGGCGCGCTCCTTTTTTAACTCTGGGCTCCAGAAGGTCTTGATAGAATTCATGGAGGAGCTGAGTTTGCTCTCCTTAACTTCCACCTCTCGCCGCAGCATCTCATTCTCACGCAGAATCTGAGACAGCAGGGTAAAGAAATACCACATAAATACTGTACATGTTGTCCGTTGAACCTAGCAAGTCAACCTCTTATCAAACAATTCTCAAATCCTTGATCGAGAACATCTGCAAACATGGAGAGAAAACAAACAAACTAAATACCTCTTTCAGTTGGGCCTGCAGGTCCAGGATGGTGTTATCTCTGGCCTGCCTGAGAGAGTGGGGCACAGTGGAGGCCATGTGGTGGTCCCCAAAAGCTAGAGCATCGCCTGCCATCATGACTGCTTGCAGCACAGAATTGCCAGGCACTGAGGTGGAGATGTTGGGGGTGCTAGCGGCCACAACTCCACTGCTACTGCCCCTGGACCCGTACGTCACCCTCTGTCTCCCCATGGTCGTCATCGTCCCACCGCTTTTGGGAATGTGGTCACCTGCCAAGGTGTCATTGTCGCTCAGGTACATTGGTCCCGAGGTGGCATACGCCGCGTTGAGGGACTGGATGTTCTCCATGGAAAGGGTTTTGCCTCCTCCTCCGCCAGGACCTCCTCCGTTGCCTCCGGTGCTGTTGGTGCGCCGGTGTCCCATTCGAGGAGAGCGGGGGAGGTGAGGAGAACGGCCCGATCCCTGAGTGCCGGGAGCGCCTCCATCTCTACCTCCACTATGGTTGGCATCCCCTCGGCCAACAGAGCGGGCACTACCGTACATCTTCTGCTAAATGGAAGAATGGAGCCGACAGCAAAACTGAAGTGTGACTTAGAGTATCTGTATATATTCTTGGTAAATGTGCTGCTGTGTGACTATGTGGTGGTGGTCCTGCTTCAACTGGAGACGGTGGGCACAATGTTCATGATAACGTAGAGGTCTAATGCTCTCCACTTTCAGGGACGGACGACGCTGACGGACTTTCCTCTTAATTATACACCGATCTGCAAAGAAAACACAGTTGTTCCCTATAAATTGGCTGGCGATAGCATACATAAAGCATCCGTTATAAGTTAATAATAAGACCAAATGTTTGTAAATTTGACAAAGAAGTATCAACGCCAGCTGAGTCAGCATCAAAGGCACCCTATATTCTAACACCCAGTCTACGATCCTCTCTGGGAGTCATTAAAGGGGTCTCTATCCAAATATATATACATGTATGGAGATGTGTACAGATGTGTACAGATGTATGTTTGGAGCCACTGATTTAAGTTGAATGCTATATCGCTATTATATCACACTCAGTCAGCCTTGGCGGACAATTTGAGTCAAACAGCTGGTAATATACAACATTACGAGACTCCAGGAGGCTTTGTGTACGGAAGGATATCTGATTATTCTAGTTCATGGTCCGTTTCATATTTAGTTTTTCACTGAGTCTCCTCCACAGTGTAACAGAGTAACGTCTGCGTGGCCTTGTAGCAGCTAACGTTACCTTAACAAACCGGCTAACTGTACAGGCTGACATATATACCTTCAACTACGAGTTATCCCTTCAATCGTTGTCGTTTGTTTGACACGTACAATTAGTTCCTATATATGTTGTCTGCGAAGCTCCAACTGTTTCCCGTATGTGCTGACGCGATGGATTAAAACTACCGTTAGCAGGGGAGGGAACTGGGGATTGTCCATGGTGGACATTGTGAGGGGAAAATATCTTCCTGCTCGTAAAACTAAATGCAAATAGAAACAATAGTCCGTCAAATACATGTCAAACCGCATTGGATACGGTGTGACGAGAGACAGCGAGATCCTTCTTGTGGCACTGGCACCTATGCGTCACTCAGCGTCAGTCTGTGGCACGCAGCGTCACACAGCGTCCCTCTCTGTCTCTCAGCGTCCCTCTCTGTCACTCAGCGTCCCTCTCTGTCACTCAGCGTCCCTCTCTGTCAGTTCAGCGGAAAGATTCAGCTGTGGCACGCGAGCATAGTTCGGCAATTGTCAAGAAGCTGCGGAGCTGAGGGGGCGGAGCCACATTTCCTGAGACATTTCCTGAGAACACCCGTTGTTGTTACGACAGATCAGCTTCCATAAATCATTTTTATGATTTTAGTTGAGTCACAGGAGCCCCCTGTTCTCTGTATGCATCCTTAGAGTAAGTACGTTGTACTTTTTTGTTTCTCATTCATTTTATTTCAGTATGATTTAGCTGGTTTTGCAACAAAATGGAACATAATACACTTTCTAAATTATTACTTTTATAGTCACTTACAACAATCGGCTACAATAATGAAAATAAATCATCCGTTTTAGAATAATTTAAAAGTATATATTAAAATGAAGACATAAAATGTCCAATCCAAAAATACATGTTTGAAAATATCTTCACTCTTCCTCTGCTTATATGTATATGTATGTCAGTAGGACATATGTTAACTGTTAACAGTTTACAGCATACTTAAATAAATATAAATAAATACAAAACACACGCACACTTTGTACACACACTGCAGCAATTATTTTGCAGGAATATGAGCATATTTTCCCCCTCTGGCAAAATACAACACGTCTCATGCCTTATTTTATTTTACCAGTTGGTGGCGGTAATGCGCCAATTCGTTTGCCAACCGCCAGTACACCAAAAGGGAGGAGAAGAAGAAGCTTTCCCGTGCCTGTGTTGTTGTGCTCATGAGCGACAGCGCTACGTACCCCGTTGTAATAATACTATGAGTGAGGAGCGGAGGACCCAGTCCTGCTGCCAGGACGGAGTCATCAGGGTAGTGTAAAAAAAGTATTTCAATCTGCGCAGGAAGACAGAGGGTTACGCAGAGTGACAGAGCGTGAAGCAGTGTGACGGAGCTTGAAGCAAGGTGACGGAGCGGGACGCAGGGTGACGGGTGACGGAGCGGGACGCAGGGTGACGGAGCGGGACGCAGGGTGACGGGTGACGGAGCGGGACGCAGGGTGACGGAGCGGAACGCAGGGTGACGGGTGACGGAGCGGGACGCAGGGTGACAGATATTTGATGTTGATGGTTAATTTGCAACCAAGTTGTATACATCATGTATTTACTTGTTATTTGTATGTAATAGAAAAGTGAGCATGTGTACTTCATGAAGCAATAAATAATGACAATTGAAAAATATAGAGAGATGTTTGGTTCATTCTTTTCAAACACTAAGCCTAATTTACTTGAGTCATTGATTTAATTGTCACACTTAAATCCTGAATTGACTGGTGAAACAGAAGAAGTTAAAGGCCAAGATGAGAAGATATAATGTTGGTCAAATACTGTGGTCCAAATTCAATTTATTCAGTTGTATTGGCATTGAGATATAGAAAGTTTGACTCTAGAATATTCAAACAATTCCGAATCTCACAAGACAAGAGCAAAAACAAGATGAATGTGTTCTCCTTTCTTCGTTGCTGTCATGTTAACTGTCTTGTGACCGCTAAGATTGATCTCTGGAGCTGTAGGTGGAGGCAGACTGTCAGAAGTCTTACTATTTTGAAAATGTATCACTGATTGTGTTACTATGGTAACTGAAGCAAGGTCCACTGGAGGCTGTTTAATAATAGAGTGCAGTGATGAGATTAACGTGTTATACATTCATAATATCAGCAATTTCCTGCCACGTTTTTAATATTTTGTGATCCTATATTGAACGTAATTTTCTTTTCTTTCTCGGAACTGAATCACGCCGCTCGTAGATGAAAAGCAATACGTGTTTGGGATCGTGTTATAAAACGTGTTAAAGGGAACGATCTACGTGGATAACCTGTGGATACGTATAGTAGGTCGAAGTAATCAGCATACTTTTAGGAGAAAGGAAGTTGATTGACTGACTTGTACGAAGGAAATGGATCAATAAAACACGTATTGCTTCTTCTTCTCCTCCCTTTTGGTGTACTGGCGGTTGGCAAACGAATTGGCGCATTACCGCCACCAACTGGTAAAATAAAATAAGGCATGAGACGTGTTGTATTTTGCCAGAGGGGGAAAATATGCTCATATTCCTGCAAAATAATTGCTGCAGTGTGTGTACAAAGTGTGCGTGTGTTTTGTATTTATTTATATTTATTTAAGTATGCTGTAAACTGTTAACAGTTAACATATGTCCTACTGACATACATATACATATAAGCAGAGGAAGAGTGAAGATATTTTCAAACATGTATTTTTGGATTGGACATTTTATGTCTTCATTTTAATATATACTTTTAAATGATTCTAAAACGGATGATTTATTTTCATTATTGTAGCCGATTGTTGTAAGTGACTATAAAAGTAATAATTTAGAAAGTGTATTATGTTCCATTTTGTTGCAAAACCAGCTAAATCATACTGAAATAAAATGAATGAGAAACAAAAAAGTACAACGTACTTACTCTAAGGATGCATACAGAGAACAGGGGGCTCCTGTGACTCAACTAAAATCATAAAAATGATTTATGGAAGCTGATCTGTCGTAACAACAACGGGTGTTCTCAGGAAATGTCTCAGGAAATGTGGCTCCGCCCCCTCAGCTCCGCAGCTTCTTGACAATTGCCGAACTATGCTCGCGTGCCACAGCTGAATCTTTCCGCTGAACTGACAGAGAGGGACGCTGAGTGACAGAGACGGACGCTGAGTGACAGAGACGGACGCTGAGTGACAGAGACGGACGCTGAGTGACGCTGCGTGCCACAGACTGACGCGTGCCACAAGAAGGATCTCGGCCCTGCTGGGTGTGACACGCTGGATTAAATTAAAGCGTTTTGCACAATCCTACCGACGCGGTACAGGTCTACACCCACATCACACCGTGTTCGACTCAAACTTAACGGAACGGCTTTTCATTTTAAACTGCGATTTTCTTCAATCATAGCGTAACATACCGAGCTGCGAGTCTCGTTAGTATGAAGGAAATATATAGACTATAAAATGCACATACGTTTATCGTTAGCTTGCCCGTAACATAGGCTAGTCCATCCGATCTATGTGGTCAACCCGGGACCTCTATTTGCTCCTCGCTAACACAATAGCCCGTGATGAAAACCTCCCCAAACAAACTACCTCTCTCGTGGTCCGGTGGAGCTCAAATCGGTGTCAATACTGAATCCTCAGTCAGTCAGAAAAGCGGCAGAACAAACCCGTCATTTTATGTTAATCACTCGATTGATGTCTATCTGATTTTCCCATCTTCTTTGCCAGCAGTACGAGCGGCTCTGGAGAGCCAGGGCGCCTCAGTGACGTCAAGCCTTATGTGCGCGTTCACGACCGTCTCCCCTCGCCACGCTTGAATTTTAAAGGCGCGGTCACGAGGTGCATGGTGGGTGAACGTAGAGAGCAGCAGAGAGCAGACCTGTCGATATATACTGTAGCTCTGCATGGATGTGATGAGACACCTCTAGAGTGTTTTAATTCAGTGAACAGGCAGCGATATAAATGTAGTTTACCACTATTTGGAATATCTATATCGGATATTAAAAATAAGATAAGATCAGATAATCCTTTATTCGTCCCGCAGTGGGAACATTTACAGGATTACAGCAGCATAGTGGATAGTGCAAACAAGAGACATAGTAAAAACAAGATCAAAACAAGTGCTATAAATAAGTAAATGAGTAATAAACAGTAAAGAATATTAAATAAGTAAAAAATCCACCATAACTAAAATATTATAAATACAGACAGAATAATTGTTAGAATTGTTACAATACAATATTAATTAGACATTGTGCACAGCAGTGAGCTTTTCATTTGTGTGAAATCACTTAAAAAGAGATACATTATGGCATCTTTGGTCAACAAATACCAACAGGGGGCAGTGCTTACTTTGAGGAAAATTGTATTTCCGAAATGGTTGCTACAAAAAAACATAATGGTCTGTCTGATTGTTTTTTCCCCCACAAAAATCTGAAAAACAAATTCGAGAAATATGTATGTATAACAGTATGCTTATGTAGTATATTAGCCATTCATCATGACATAATAAAATGTCTTGTTTTTTTCCCAGTCAATTGTAATCCGAAAGAAAATTGAACACAAGCAGCAAATGTCTGGGCTTACAAACGTCCTGGTCTGTGTTTTAATATTCATATAATTTATTAACAGGGTTTCAGCTAATAATGTTGTGATCAAAGTAATACGTTTTGTCAAAAACTTGATTCATTAAAATAAGTTACTGTTTTCTCATTTTCACAGCAGAAGTGTTAAACTGTATAAATGGAAGGTGCATTCAAACATAGTAAATAAATACAATACAATAAAACATAATAATATATTGAATAAAACAATAGATTGGTGTTATTTTCAAATGATATGACAACATTTAATTGTATTATGTTGCTGGAAGTAAATGTTTTTTTTAGGGTTAGGGTTATTATTTTTAGGGTTAAGGCATTTTTAAATGATAAAAAAAACATTAAGCGTCTTTATATTCAAAATAACAATTAACAATTAAAATGAACAATGTTGAAATATTTTGTGGTGGGTAGTTTGATTCCAATTTATATCTTAAATGAACACATCCCAAAATGATTTTAATTAATTCATATAAAATAATTGTGAATATGCGTCATGAACTGTAGAATCAGTGTATTGACTTGCGGTTTGATTTCACATAGCTCTTGATTTTAAGTATACATAGCTCTTGAATTTAAGTATGCATAGCTCCATCGTCATAAGGAAGTCAACTACAGAAGCGATACCATGAAGGAGCTTCAGCGTGTGTGTTATGGTTATGAGGTCATTAGTCACCGGCGCAGGCGCTTTCGGAAAAACCCGTTTCTTCGTCAATATGTAGCAACTGCGCCGCTTGAAAGTGAGCACACGAATCTCAACTTTTACATTCACTAAAGAGTAATTTATCTGCCTGACATTTAAGGATAGTGTACACGTGTTCTCCTTTATATATGTGAAGATGGATTAACGCTGTGAGGACGGTTTCATCGCCGATGACCATCAGTTGCGTGTTGTGGATCCGATATTGAGGTAGGTCGCTGTCTGCCCCCCGGCATAGCTAGCTCGTGAAGGGCTAACAGCTATGTTGCTAACTGTTAGCACAGCCAGACAAGCCAACGTACATCAGTGAGCACAACGTTATAAAAGAGGGCACAAATGTCACAAAGAAGGTGTACCACACGGCTTCAAATATTCGCCGTGAACCAGATAATAAGAGTATCATTTATAAAGTGCCTAATAACAACAAACGAAGCGCTGGCGTTATTAACGCGTCGGATAACATTACATTGAATGGAGACAACCAGGAGGTGAGTCTAGCTTGTTAGGCCATCAGCAAGGCCAGCTAGCTAGCTGGGTAGCTAGCTTCGCTGGGTAGCTAACGCTAGCTAGCTAGCTGGGTAATAGTGGCGCTATTTGTCAAAGCCTAGATAGATTTCCAACCGGCGTCACACATATTCGGTGTGCTAGCACGGCTCGTAATGTTTTTCATACGGGGGGAAACTAGGCCTGTAAACGGCACACTTGTAAATATAGAGTAAACGTTAATTGCTAACAGTTACAACGAACTTGCGTTAAAATTAAGTGTAACCTTGCGCTTAATAGCTGACAACTGGGCGGAATACATTTGAGAGAGGCATGACGTGTAAACCGTCCATCGCTGGTTAACATTGGTGAAAGATTAGCTAACTAGCTCTGTGTTAGCTAGGCTTGTTAGCGAGCTAACAAAGAGCCGTCGCTCCTCCTCGCTTTGTGTGCTCGGTGTTGCCATTTCAAATGGATGTGGTATCACTTTTAAGGCGGTGAAGAAATAGGTACGTAAGACAAGGCTTACGTTGAATAATATAATATTTTAATTCAATCGCGCCGTTGATTCTCTCATTCATGGCAATGTTGTTTCTATCATTGATGTTCTGACATTGTGGTTGCCTACCCTGGTAATGGCTGCAACCATGGTAGGTTATAGATGACTAATATGCATTAGTCATTGCGTGACTGCAATTGACAAAAACATGATATAAATATAAAGAAAACAAGAAAGCTGCGTCACACCGATCTTATGCATCCAGAGTTTAACTTTAGATGTTTGTAGGTTTATATCTTTGTGCATCTTTGACGTTGAGTTTAGATTGGCGATTTTAACAATGTACTTAACGTTAATATTAGACATTCAGACAATATTCACTAACCTCATGATTAACTGTATATGTGGTTTCTTGTTGATTGAGAAATAATCGGCTATCAGCTGTGCTTAATTAGTTACTTCTGGTCTTAACTGTGAGGCACTGAGAGGTTAGTGTGTCAATCTAAAGAGCTGTGGAATGCATTTGGAATTTGTGCCACATAACATACTTATAATGTGTTATTTATAATTTAGATAAACACTTAATGCGTACTATACAAATTGAATGCTATACCAATTTGGCACAGCTGTAATATATATAGTAAAATTGCCTGTCAGTACCTGCATTGAAGCCAATGTGAATGCAATCATACATATGCCTACATTGTCTCTCCCTGGGCAAGACAGCAATTCTTATCAGAGGTGGGTAACCTCAATGAAAGACTTCTTAGTTCATCAAAAGTGAATCACAAAATGATCAAATGATTGGTGCTGTACTCTGCACTAGATATGTAGTTTCTGTCAGCTGTGCTTCCAATGAAAGCAATGTTATCTAACTTTATGTATACTGTAAATTCTACTTGTGAACACTTAGGCTTGTCTCTTACTGATCTTGTTGATATTTTACATAATGTTGGTTACTTTTAAAAACGTGTCATGCAGCTTCTTTTCCTTTTTTTGTCTTTCAGTGAAACACGACTGGAGCACATTCCGAGTGTCTGGCCGTCTTGCCTCCGCCTATAGTAGGAAGATTGGTGCCTTTTGTGGGCTGTGCATATTTCTTCCTCACCAGTGATTCCTTATGCTTGATAGAAGCTGCACCCTGTGTCTTACAGGATGGATGGTGTGGACTTAAAGAGACTTGTGTATCAACATCGGCACTCTGTGTTCTGCTCTGGTGTTCTCTCTTTTACCATTTACAAGAGAACACCTCCCATCCTGCACCCCCAATCTCTCCACTACATATATAAAGACCGTCTTTGATTAATACAAAAAGACAGCTGGAGATAGAAGTTGTAAGACTTTCTATCTTTTTTTTCTTTTTCAAGCACAGATCAATACTGCTAATACAAGCCTACATGGCGGACATGGAAGTCTCCTTGTTTTAATTTTTCAGTTAGTGTACCCCCTTACGCTTAGTGTGGGTGGTGGGATGTCGGAAAAGCCAGACGACAAAATGGTGAAGTTCCTGGCTCCCCCTCAGAAGAGCGGAAATGGCCCCAGTTCTGGTTCAGATTCAATGGTCAGTGAGAGCCGGCCGACAGAAGTGAGACGTCGGCATCACACCATGGAGCGTGAACGATGTAACCCTGAACACCGGTTCTTGCGCCGCAGTGTCATCAGTGATTCTAATGCTACTGCATTGGCCCTCCCTTTACCCAGCAAGATCCCCATCCCTGCCCTGCAACGGGTTCAGCAACGAGAAGCCGTCCCCCAGCGGCAACTGGCTGCTCCTGCTGCTCGTTTGCTGCGGGCTGAACCAAGTTTAGCTCAAAATCAAGAGTCTGCTCATATTGGAGGAGAACCAGGAAAAGAAATAGCCACGGTGGATGTAGTGCCTTCAGAGCAGGAGCCTGCCATTGTAAAAGATACCTGTGATGGAGAGGTGATAGCAGCCCTCTCTGCACCAGGCTTAGGAACAGAATTGCCAAGTCGAACAGAACCTGAAAGCACCACTGAAGTAAAAGTACATCATGAAGAAGAGGGGGAGGAAGAAGATAAGGGCTCTGCCAAGGCACGAGCAGAAGCAGAGCAGCGAGAAGCTGAGAAAAAAGTGCAGGACGACATTGAAGAGGCTGAGACCAAAGCAGTGGGAACATCTCCAGATGGGCGTTTCCTGAAGTTTGATATAGAAATTGGACGTGGCTCCTTCAAGACTGTCTACAAAGGCTTGGACACCGAGACCACAGTCGAGGTGGCTTGGTGTGAGCTGCAGGTATGAAATTGGAATAACCATTATTCTTATTACTTACTTTAAAAAGCTGTTACCTGATCTCATTTCTTCTCTGAAAGACATGGCTAGCATTTCCCTTTTGGTTGCTTTGCATTTTTCAGCAAAACATACCAAAGAACTTCCCATTTCCCCGTTGACCTTCTCTTTTTTTGGTGCAGCTCAGTCCATACTAGTTGGCTTGACCACACTTAAGACTGAATGTCTCAAGTAAAAATGGTTAGCTTCACCTTAAGACATTGGCAAATTACCAGAACTTATCAAAGCTTGTACAATTAATGTTTTGGTAATATGGCTAAGTAATGCCCAATGCAGGAAATGACCGTGGACTAGATTCAGGGTACGACTTTGTGTCATTGCACCTCTCGTGTGCAAAGTTGGTAAGAAGTAATCTCCATGTTAGGTTTATAGACATTATATACAATTTATTTCTAACACATTTGAAAGATGTAGCATATATATATAAACTGTCATCAGTAAAAATGCCATTCGAGAATAGATTTTGTTTTTTCCTGTGCTAAATGCAGCAATATTAGTAATAATTGATGTACTTTAAAAAAAAAAAACATGACCAGGTTTCTATCTTGTCTTTAATATTTCTGCCTTAATATAGTTGAGTTAATTATTGAACCCATTTGATTTTTAGTATATCTAAATACAGTGTTTCCTGTACTAAAGAATTTCTCATTTTGCTTTTAATCTGCTGACCAGCAGTTAGTTATTTCCCTACAAATGCTTGACTGTCTGTCCAGCTAAGGCAGCAACATTTGACCTCATTCATGAGTCATGTTTTCACCCCGTCATGAGAGGCCTCGCACTGAAGCACATACGACCATAGAAACACATGCACACTGGTTTCAGAACTATGTGAAGATTACAGACACGCCCCCCTCCCCCCCCCCCCCCCCCCCCCCCCCTCACACAGACCAACTCAGGCGCATGCTCAGTGCGTTCCTGCTCTGGATGCTTGTGTGAATGTAAAATGGGTCACATTCCTGACAGAGGAATCTCCTGTGTAATGTGCAGCAGGCTGGCCTGCCAAGGCCTGCTGCTAAACTATAAGTCCACCCACTGCCCTTTTAACTTCCCCACATTGTTCCATATGTATATTCAAAGATATGTGAGATGAACGCTGCACCTTAATGCAATTGATTGTTTTGTGTTTGGGGCCATAAGTAATGATAAATAAACCTCACAGGTTACCAGAGTCAGGTTACTTAAGAGATTATTGATTGTGTGTTGATTGGGTTATTGATTGAAAGAACATTGGCAGACGAATTAGTTTGTTTTGAGACAAAAAAGATTCTTGGGTTCTGCTGTGACTTCCTGTGAAACCAAAATGTAGCTGTCTTGATCGTGTGATTTTCCCATATTGACGAGGTGTAACTGCCTCTTTTTTGAGGCTCACTTGAACTTGGTGTAGGATCTATTTGGACCAATCCAGTGCAAAGAGGGTATTTGTAGAAATGCTTTACAGTTGATTGAGAAACTGCTTTGTTTTATGCACATGGTCAGTTGTGAAATTTGAACATGTAATCTGATACTCTCATTCCCTTTGGTTCCTCTGTCAACTGGAGTTTCAGTCCTAGAAACTGTTCAGCTTCACATAAGAAGCTGAAATCCCCTCTCACATGGTTGTTAAAGCTGTCCCATGATCACTTAAGTGCTAGTGTTACATTCCCCCGTGTATCCCACGGGTATATTTATTGGAAAGTAATGTGAAAAATATAATATCTGTATTTTCCACCGCTGATTCACCGCTTTGCCCATTTTTAGAATTAGGCTGTGTTGTCACTGCCAAGATGCTCCACCGGTGCCATCCGCTTTCAGCTTCACAACCACTCTTCAGACCCGACCTCCGTGTTTTTACCAGTTCATGATTTGGACTTGTACGTTTGTCTTAAATGAGTCATCCATGGGGCAGTTTGCCTCCAGTGAAATTGCTGGCATTAATACCGTGGTTGGGTTGGTTGCTGCTGACCCTCGGCTAGGAACTCTGAGGCTGTGAAAGCTGCTGTGGGTGTATTGCATGGCACATGAAAGAGGGGGAACCACTGCACCAACAGATAAATACTCTGGAAAGTTGGTCTAAGTGCACAGTGGAGCCTCCAGTGCTCACCTTCTGTTTACTGACATTGCTCCCTGATTCATTGTCCTCCCTTGTTTGTAATTGTTAACATATGTTTCCCCTTTAGCTTCTCATTTTGTCTGCCCTATGTTCCAACCTCCAAAATACCCTTCACAAAGGAGGAGTAATTTCATTTATGTTTTTTTGTGATGTCAGTTTTTTTTCTATCTCTTGCTGACACACAAAGTCAAGTCTTCACTCACAAATGTGCTGAATTTACTGGACCGTCTGGCCTGTGGCCATGTCCTGAGGGGTTTAAAGGGGGAGGGGGTCTTCGGTTGCAGGGTTTCACTGAGCTTGTCTAACATGCATGGGCTTGCTGCTCTATAATCATGCTGTAAAATGTAGGTCATACCAGGAATCACTCATTGAACTTGGGAAGGGCGGTTGTACACATTCCTGAATTCTTTTTTTTTTAACACACAAAGTGACGTGTGTATATATTGTCTTCTGGTTATTGTGATCATTTATTTATTTTTCCACAAACCTACTTAACCCAACTCTAGAGTGTGGTGAGTGTAGCTTGTGTTGAATTGTGAAAAGGTTTAACAGGAAAGATCTGATTTGGTCAAACTCTGTCATGCTGTGGCTCTTTTATTGTTTAGGTTTTCTTGGTATCTAGACAAATTTAATTTGGTTCACAGTAGTTTGCCAGAGAAAAGACGGCCACAGCCTAATGCCCCCAACTGTATGACTTTTGTACAAATTGCATCACCTTTGAGTTAAACTTTGAAAGGCATTTGACTCCGTTTGAATCTTTTCGGTTTCCTGTTTCAAACCTGGAATATCAAGTTGACTGTAGACTTAAAATGGTTTTCTTATGGATTGGCAAAATCAAATGCTAACTGGCATCGGGTTAGAAATACATCTTTACTTGGTATTGACGGTGCCAGATAGTTGCACATTGCTGTTTTTCTCATTAATGCATTGTTAAAAATAGTCATCAATCTATCAATCAATGTGTATTTCTAATAGTGCTGCCCTCTGGGATGTGTGACATCTTTAAGTATTTCCTTTTTGTCTCCTGCAGGATCGTAAGCTGTCCAAAACAGAGCGTCAGCGCTTCAAGGAGGAAGCAGGGATGTTAAAGGGACTACAGCATCCCAACATTGTCCGCTTTTACGACTCCTGGGAGGGACCCTCCAAAGGCAGGAAGTGCATTGTTCTGGTCACTGAACTCATGACTTCTGGCACACTCAAAACGTGAGTCTCCAACGAGCCCGAACTAACACTCATTACTACAGAACTACATACATACCTTAGACATACATCGTTATATCTGTGTTCGTGTGAAAATGATGATCTATTCTCTTGTAGATATCTGAAACGGTTCAAGGTGATGAAAATTAAAGTGCTGCGAAGCTGGTGTAGACAGATCCTCAAAGGGCTCCACTTCCTTCATACTCGGGCTCCCCCCATCATCCACAGGGACCTTAAGTGCGACAATATTTTCATCACAGGCCCAACAGGATCCGTCAAGATCGGAGACTTGGGACTGGCCACGCTCAAGCGAGCGTCGTTTGCAAAGAGTGTTATAGGTACGACTCCGAAGTCATTTCTACCTTCTGGTCCCTCCTGCTGCGGGGCAGTACCTTTTCTAAGGTCGCATCATGTGTGTTTTTAAAATGATTGTGTTTAAAGAGGGTATCTTCCTTTTGGCTTGTTTTTCTGACGATGTGGTTCAAAAACAGACCACAGCGTTTCAGCTGTCTCTCAAACCACAGGAGGCCAAATCCTGTGGTGATCTTATGCAGATAACCACAAGGCTTTCTCTCTTTACACTCGCACAGTTTGGTCATTGTACACAATATTTCTGTTCGATGTTTGTCGAAAAAAACAAAAGAGGTTTTTTTCCAGGCACCTACTGAATGTAAGTAGCGCCTAACATTTCTCTTATTGTTAAATATTAATATCTTTATTATAATAGTTTTCATGCCTTCTTGCAGGCTGACCTGGCCATTGCTTCAGGTATGGCCTTTGCTTCTGTCTTAGACTGGTCTTTGTTCTGTGGTTTGGAAATATGTGGTCTGTTTGCCAGTTATATCTATAATATTTAACATCTCTTTCTATGGGTTTGCCTCAACAGGTTTTTTTCTTTTCTTTCTAGTGTTTGTCTCTTACTGTCTTAAAATATTGCAGGGCCGCAGAATCTTTTTGATCCATCTTTGTCCAGGAAGCTCTGCCCACTTTCTCTCTGTCAGCCCTTTGCCTTTTGTTTTTTGTTTTCTTTTATTTATTTTCTTTTACTTTCACATTCTTGGGTATGTTTTTAAAATGTAGGCTCTAGCCTCAGCTGTGCCCCATTCTGCTGTTTGGAATGAATAGGGTACTGCTGGTCATTGAGTAAGTATGAACTTTTAATGGGCCTGGTAAGTGTGACAGTGTGCTGTAACACACATCAATATCAAAAACAATTACATTCAAATAACCAGTTTTTCTGTGTAAGACCTGAGAATTAAATGTAAAATGATCAACGAATAGAACAAGGCCGATGTGCAAAGACACACTGCTGAGCACAGTAGCTAGCTATGGGATCTGCTTCTCTCAGCCTTGACCGTAACAGTTTCCTGCTGCAGTTTAAGAAGAAATGGTAAGTCACACTTCGAAAGGTGAGTGTTCTCTAAAAGACAATGTGGTTGTACGGTAAGGTCTTGACAAAAGTTGTTTCCATAGCTAGTCCTATTTCTCTTGCAGATATCATTGACGTCCCTTTGAAAAATCCTACTATCCCACTATTCTAAACCTCCCTTGGCAATTGCAAATAACGTTCATTTGGCTAACAAGTGTGTTGTGCACATTGGCTCCCTCAGTCACTTCCTTACATCCCCACATGTGACGGTCTTACACAGACAAACACGTGCTTTCTTCTCTACATTCTAACTGAGCCCAGCCTCTCCCTCCTTTTTTGTTTTCTGTCTCTTTTTTTACTTTCCTCCCCCTTTTTTCTTTTTTTTTTCTTCTCTCTTCCAACTTTCACCTCACAGGTTCTGCTCCGGGAGATGTCAACAGGCTGGTCACTCCTCTCGTCCTCTTCTTCCTCAACCCCTCACGGGTTAGAGGAGCAGAGGGGCAATGGGTTGTGAGAAGCCCACTCGATCAGTAAGGGAGTTCCAGAGTTCTGAATAGTTGTTTTGATTTAAGGTACCCCTGAGTTCATGGCGCCTGAGATGTATGAGGAGAAGTACGACGAGTCAGTGGATGTGTATGCCTTTGGAATGTGCATGCTGGAGATGGCCACCTCAGAGTACCCTTACTCAGAGTGCCAGAACGCTGCACAGATCTACCGCAGAGTTACCAGCGTAAGTCTTTTTTTCAACACTCCATGTCACCCCCTCTGCCTTGCCTTCACCTCTTCCTATGTGCCAAGAAGGCTAGTGTCCCATTCTGGAATGATATTATATTCCTGCTGACACCTCTTTATCAAGCATACATCACATTTCTATCTTCTACTGTTGTATTTCACCTCCTGGGTTTATTGCATTCCTGTATCTACCAGATTGTTTCCTATTGCCCAGTTCAGCTATTTCACTAATGGCTAATGGTTCAGTCTTCTGATGACAGAAAGACAATAGCTGTCATAGGAGAAAAAAACACATATTTTAAGTTGTATTCTTACAGTTAGTGCTCGCTTATTTTTTTAAATAAGTTCAGAAAAAAGTCACTGATATGATGCATGCTCTTGCAATTGTAAAAGTCTCACAGATAAAGAGGTTGAACCTGTTCTCAGTGTTTATGAAATATGCTTTGAAAGCTTTACCGATACCCTTAGTTTATCATCTACTGAAGTTATTGCCACATGACTTAACAGAGGAATTTTCTACTGCCAGGTTATAAGCCACACATGGCTCATACTGCAGAGCATCAAACACCGTTGAATTAGTTGAGAAACAAAGTGTTGTTTGGGTGTTGAGGCTACATTTAGGTAGTGTCGTTCTTCCTGTTCAGCTGTTCAGCCAGCCCTCCATGTCCCAGTGGCACCATGATGTTTCCTGTTGTTGTTGTTATTTTAAGTTATCAACTCTCATCAGCTGTCCTCACCAGACTTATGCCTTGTGGCTTATTTTCCCCCCATCACCTGACATTATGCAAATTCTACCCCCGGTAGAAAGCATGCCATTCCCTACCCATTGTACAACATACTTTCTCAGAAGCAACCCGGTCCTCTTCACACTTTTGAAATATATTCCCAAAAACAATTGAAAGAGGAAGTTAGTTTAAAGATCCCAGTCATCTGGTATATGATGATTGGTTTTGTGGTGCTGATGTCGAGGCTCTGAGTTGAAGAAGAACACAGGGTGATAAACAAACAGGTGGTATGAGAAGTGGAACCATTCTCATTCAGGGTTCTGTGTTTCCTTTAGGGGGTGAAGCCGGGCAGCTTCAACAAGGTGGCCATTCCTGAAGTGAAGGAGATCATCGAGGGATGTATTCGCCAGAACAAGGACGAGAGGTCTCTAACTCAAGAGCACATGTGATGGGTTCAGGGTAGCCTAGGTCTCTCCAAGAAAACGTACATTTGCTCACTACTTGTCTCCCTCTCTTTAGGTACTCGATCAAGGACCTTCTGAACCATGCCTTCTTCCAGGAGGACACAGGGGTGCGTGTGGAGTTGGCAGAAGAAGACGATGGCGAGATGGAGGCTATTAAGCTGTGGCTGCGGATTGAGGATGTCAAGAAACTCAAGGGGAAGTACAAAGACAACGAAGCTATTGAGTTTTCTTTTGACCTCAACAAAGATGTCCCGGAGGACGTGGCTCAGGAAATGGTGAATTTAACTTTTAAGTTTAGTCAGTCTTTTTAACAGTGCAACAAAAAGTAAATGTATTGAATTGTACACCATGTCTTTGTGCTTCAGGTTGAGTCTGGTTATGTGTGCGATGGCGACCACAAGACCATTGCAAAGGCCATAAAGGACAGAGTGTCTTTAATCAGTCGCAAGAGAGCACAGCGGCAGAAGGTGGGTCCACGCTCACCATAGTGCATCTCATGTATTTATCTTTATTATTTGTTTAAGTGCTTTGCGTGAATTCTTATCTTGATGATGATAGTCATGATAGTGTGTCACAGGCTGTATGTACCTGTGCTGTGATGTTTTAGATGTTGTCAGTGCTCTCTTGAGGGATTTTAATACATTTGCTGCCGACTGTCTTGAAGGTCCGAGAAGATCAGGAGAAGAGAAGGCTAGAAGAAGAACAGCCGAGTCAATTACCTCCAGCACAGCAACCAGGCCAACAGCCAATCACGGAGGTGCCTCAGCCCCAGCCGATGGCACAGCCTGGTCCTTATGTCCCTCCACAACCGAGCCAACACGGCACACATATGTCTACCCAACCTGCATCTCAGCAGAGCCTTCAGAGCGCTCTCTATAGCACTCCTCAATCAACCCAACTGGCCGGCATGGCACAAGGCATTCCTTTCATCCCTCAGTCAACTGGGCTAGTCCCGGTCCCAGTTCAGGGTCAGAGTGTGGCCACCATCCAGCCGGAGTCAGAGGAGCCTGAGACCGACCAACAACTACAGCACTCTGGAGGAGGTGTGTGTCAAAGATGACTGTTAGCCAAATACACCTACAGCCCTCTGAATGATAATGGAATGATTTGATTTTTGAAGATGAGCTTTTGAGTATTTTCCTAAATTTAACTTCTTGTCCACTCGATACAGTCATGGGAGACAAACTACCAGGTTCCACCATCCGTCCTGAGGTCCAGCCTCCTCAGTCTGGAATACCCTACAGCTCTCCTCCCAGTCAGCACCTTCAGCCCCAGGGTTCACTCCCACAGGCACAAAATGACCAAATGCAACAGCAGCAGCTGTCAGTGGTGAGTCAAGTGGAAAATAGGACATAATCTTATATGTTGAAGAGAATCAGACGACTTAAGTATATCATGGGATCATGTTTTTAAGCGTACAGACTATATTTCCTTTGATTTACATGTGCCCTTTGACCTATAGTTCTTTGAATGTGATCATCTAAGTGTTTACTTTCTTCTTTGCCTCATTTTCACCACGAGCTGTTGTTCTCTATCTCTGGTGCTTAAGGTTCAGCCCCAGATGCAAGGTGTCCAGCCTCAAGCTGTTCCTGTTGCACCCAGCAGCCAGTCTGTTCCAGTGGCACCTGCACAGGTACACGCTGCACTGCACGTCCTTGTGTCGTCAAGGAGCAACTTCACAACAGTTGGTTAAACCGTGGTTCAAAGTTTCACATCTGTTGCACCTGACAACAAACCTAATGGTGTCAGGTTGTACTGAACACATCTTCAGTACACTTCAGTATCGCTGCAACAAATGTGAACTTCAACCACTCTAGGTCAGCAAAAACGCCATTTTTAGTTAAGGTAGTTGAGGTAACGTGAAGCTTGTATTAACTGCGTCAGGTGGCTGCTTTGAAGGCAGCACAGTTTTGTATATCCCGAGGTTTTCCAGTATCGTTATATTTTCATTCCACGTTTCCTCCTCTTACCCTCTGTTATGTTTTGTTTCTTATAGTACGGAGTTTACTACCAACCAACGCTTCTCCCTCAGGTAGATCCAATGACCCGTTTTCCTTTTAGCACTTGTAAATACACCCACAGCCTTTCTGTGAAACAAAGTAAACATGTCGTCGACAGTTTCGCAGACGTTTGATAAGTTTGGACTTAATCATAGTGAATGGAAAAATGATTGAGTTCCAGACAAAAATATGACAGTTTTCTAAAACTTGCATGTGCAGTGTGGAATGACACACGTTACATGTCTCTAAAATACACCGTAGAGACGCTCACTGACGCGACATGTCAAAAATATGAATGCTCTGAGTAATAGAGCCAAAGTAAAATGTCATAAGTCACCAAGATGCTACCATAACTGTGTGTCATCTTTTATATGTTATATCTGTATTCTTTATCCCTTCTGTTCTCACAGAATCCCACCCAGCAAGTGATGATACCCTCGTCCTCGCAGTCGTCTCCCCCCCAACAGCAGCCTCAGCCAGAGAGCAGCACCGCTCTACCACAGCAGACTGGAGCTCAGCTACAGGTGACACACACACGCACGTTTATTTGATCTTCACCATACTAAAGTAAGCATTTCATGCTTTCTATTTTTAATCTTTGTTTATACTAAATGTTCTTCTTCTTTCCTCTGGACACGCATCTGTCATCATTACCGTGGCTGTCCCTGCTATTCTTCCGCTCCTCCTTTCTGCATGCTGCTCATTCCTGCATGATTCTTAGTCTTGGGCCAATGATCCAAGTCCTCCTATCCTGTCACCTCCACTCAACGCAGAGCACCTATACTTCCTCTATCAGGCCTCATGCCTCTCTGCTCTGCAGGTACTCTACAGAGCACAACACTTGTATTGATTGGTGTTTGTGGGTCAGGTGTCCAGCCTTTGGTTCTCCTTACACAGTTCCTGTCCTTTAAAGTGTGTTTAGCCACACATTTTACATATTATTTTAATGGATTTATGCTGAATAATATAAACACATAATGATTTGTGTAAAATGTATTCTAGCGTTATAAGGAGTGCAGATTTTAGGAACTTTTAGGAACTTTTTTCAGCCATATTTACCAGACCACGGACCAAAATATCTACTAAAATGTGAAAACATGGAACAGTGATTGTTTTTGCAACTGTTGCCATATGAAACTATTTCATATATTTTTGTTCTGATAGAAGAGCTGCCCTCACACTTATATCTATACAGTGTTACACAGAGCATGCACATCCTTCTGTTCTTAAAAACAGCTTATGGGTTTACTCTGAGCTTTAATCCTCCATGAAAACACTTCCCTCAATAGATCTGTGTTTGTAATAATGAGACGGAAGTAAGAAATAAGACATTTTATCACAGATGCGAAAGTCGCAGTATGGTAACAACCCACAAGGCTGGAGCTGGACATGATAAAACAGAAGTTCACTGTATGAACGTAACTACTATCCAAATAAGCACAGCAGAGATAAAGGACCACACTCCATTACACCGCAATGTTTACACTCTGCCTGTGAGCTGAATAACAGCGTCACTTGTTTTACCCAGAGACCAGTTGCACCAGTTTCACCAGGTTACACAGCGCCATCTGCTGGATGCTCTGGTGTATATCATTCCTCTACTGTAGTTGGTCATCTTGAATGAATTGTAAAGGCACATAGATGATCTATAGTGGTTATTTGCATAAAACTAATAATTCAATTGGTTATAAAATAATGTATTGATTATTTATTTAAACACTTAGGAAGTTAAACAGGTTCCCTCTCTAATATCTATTAAGATTGCTGTGAAACGTCTCCTTTCATCAGCTTTACTCATTCCTCTGTTAACATTCGCTCCACGCTGTTCACTGTCGTGACGCTAAATGTTTTTAAGGTTGTTCCTCCGCAGCCTATCATGGGCAATGACGCATGTTTGTGTGGCTTTACGGTCTGCTATGACTGACCTGCAGGTTGATGGTTGGTGACCGGCGACCAACTAGTGCATCGCTAGTGTTCTACCATTTCAAAAGAGTACTGCTCAAACAATGGGACTTTCCATTTGAGATGTTCTTCAGACATTGAGTGCTTGCTTTCTGAAGGTTGTCTGTGTTTCAGGCCCCTGTGAGTGTCCTTCAGTCAGCACCAGCGGAGCTGCCTGGATCGTCTGTGCTGGTGCCGCCGTCTGTAGAAACGTAAGAAGGTTATTTTTAAAAAGCTGCCCCACAGTGTGTCAGATCTCTCTCTCACGGGTCCATTTCTCCTTCAGCTGCCTGTCTGATGCAGCTTCAGGTCTTAGCGACGGCAATGATGGAGGCGCTACATCAGGAGGTCGTCACGAGGGCCGCTCGATGAAACGTCACCAGAGGAGATCTGTGCGCAGCCGCTCCCGCCACGAGAAGACCTCGAAGGCCAAGCTCAATGTTCTCAGTGTGCGTATCGAAGCGATGACTTCATTCACCTTCCGTCTTAAAGCCCTTTGTCTCTGAACCGTTTTAACATGAACGGGTGTTCTGCAGATCTCTAATGTGGGAGACAGAGTTGCAGAATGTCAGCTGGAAACGCATAACAGGAAGATGGTGACCTTCAAATTTGATCTCGATGGTGATAATCCAGAGGAAATTGCACAGATCATGGTAATAGTGCTTCTGCAGCTGTTTGTTACAATAACACACACACTACATATTCAGAGTATAAACTGCTGCATGGATAATATTAACAAAATCCCATTGAGCCGACAACTGACTGACAATCGACTGTAGCCGAAAACGAGCGCAAAGAGCTCATACCGTGTCGATTCCTTTAATAACGACTATTTAACAGTGACAACGATGTGTAATTCAGACACTAGCTTTGTTTTGTACATTTGAAAGAGTTTTGGCCTCAAAAGAAGAAGCGTTTATTGATTTAAACTCGTGTTTCACTTATTTTGCTTCCTGTTTTAGGTTGAGAGTGAATTCATCTTGGAAAGTGAGCGTGAGTCCTTCATCGAGCAGGTCCGTGAAGTCATAGAAATGGCTGATGAGAAAGGAGAGGGCCTGAAGGAAGGCTTTCCTCAGGTATTTATTTACTATCCGCTCATCATACCCATCATGAGCCTGACGACGTTACCACATACCTTTTTGTATGTTCGTCTCGTTGCAGATGAGTGATCACCAACAACAGCCTGTGCTGTCTGTCCCCATGCTGCCAGGTAAACAAACGTTAGCCAGAAATACAGCGCTCCAGTCCACTTATTGAGTTTAATGAAGTCCAACTCCTGTCTCACATCGTTACCTTTCTTCTGCTCTCGCTCTCTCTCAGGCATTTCCCCCAGCACTACAGCGCAGGTGGTGCATTCAGCAGGACGGAGGTTCATAGTCAGCCCAGTGCCAGAGTCTCGTCTTAGAGACCAGTTCTTTGGCGGTTCTTCTGCTAATACCTCCTTTGGAGATGAGCCAGGTGAAAGAAAAGTTTATTTTATTCCCAGTGGAATTAAACTGTTCCCACTGTTGGTTCCTCAAAGTAATACATTTGACACTGCGTGAAAATAAGCTTTCAAGGGGCACTTTTAGAACGAACATTGTCCACAGAAGAATAAGTCAAAGATATCTATGGACTGTGTTGCAGAGATATCAATGAAATTGAGCATGCTAACTAACTAGCCCGGCTGTATTTTCCTGCAATACCACTGTAAGGTTTTTGATGGTCATTTAGTATTATAAACTGTTATTGTGTCTCATATTCTTTGATGATGCTTAAAATAATCATATTTACATTGTAGAATAACTTCCTTTTCCTTACGTTTGTCTAGCTCCTGCTATGCCACTGGGCCTTTCTCTGTCTGCTCCATCTGAGACTCTCCAGCAGGCTTTCAGTAAACTGAAGCAGGCGCGTGTAGAGAGAAGCAGCACCATTGATCACTCTGCGACTGAGCAGGAACCGGGCCCTGTCCTGGCCACGGAGGCTGGACTCGGCCCAAACTCCAACAATATGTTCGCTCCTCCAGAAGCCATAGCTTCCACTGCTAGCATTACTTTTCCCGGTGTTGCATCTCCTGCAGCATCCTCACCACCTCCCTCAACTGGGAGGGTTTCCCCTCCACCTGCATCGACTCAGTCCCAAACTCCAGCTCCTGCCACCAGTGATCCCAGTCCCCCTCCTCGGTCATCCCATGAAGCGGCCCCCTCACAGCTTTCACCAGCTGCCAACATCCCACCCACAGCTTCCAGCATTTCTTCCCCATCAGTGCAGACCTCCGTCCCCGGAGTACCCGGACCTCAGCTGAGCGGTAGTTCTGTCTCTGTCTCTTCTGTTGTTAGTGTTGCAGCCAGTACCACTGGCTCTGCTTCAGAGCAGCAGCCTGTGAATTCGTCCGTCCATCCACCACAGCACACAACCCAGGCTCAGCCTGTCCCCATTTCTGCTCAGACCCCTCTTCCCACCTCGTTACCCAGTCAGAGCCAGGTCCAGCCACAGCCAGTGGAGTCCGAGGGGGCGGAGCTGCCGAACAAGACTGCCGGCAGAGACGATATCAAGGCTCTAGATAAGAAGCTGCGGTCCCTGTTTAAAGATCAGAGCTCTACCTCTGCATCAGTGGATCAGAACACGGGCACTTCTTCTCCTCCCACTGGCACTTCTTCTCCTCCGCCCGGAGCTGCGCTGGTGCCCCCATCTAACCTTCCCCTCACTACCGGGGTGCAGGCAGTCCAGGGCCCCACCACCACCACCCCAGGACAGGGTCTTACCCCAGCAGGACAGACGCCTCCAACTAAGCCCAGGGCAGAGGTTAGTGACAACTGCAGCATGCAAGAAAAAATCCTAAAAAATGCCGTTAATTGCTCTAATCATATTTTGACTTGACTTGATCTTTGTTCTATTTTTAGACTTTACCTACTGGTTTTGAACACGCTGCTACACCTCCCTCTGAGCTTGTGCCTCCGTTTCCTGGACCAAATCAGGTGATACTCCCTGCTTTACTACTTTTTTTCTGGTTTTAACAAATAGTGTCGATATACATATGCACAGCTGTGGATTGTTCCTCATATACCGTTTGTGTGACTCCACAGTCACAGCAACCCCTGGGTAACTTGGACGCCCAGCTGAGGAGAGCTCTGAGCCCAGAGACGGTTCAGGGAGTCCAGCCTCCAGCAGCGGGTTTCACTCTGGGACGATTCCAAGTAAGTTTTAAGTCGCAGCTTAAAATGTATCTGGTTAATTCAGTCTAGAACAGCTGCATCTCTTACGCCCCGTTCTTAGTTCATTAACATGTTCTTCCCCTCTGTTCCAGGTGTCTGTTGCTACCGATGGCGTGTCCAGCAGCGTTCCAGGTCCCTCGAGCATCGTTTCATCTTCTTCAATCACGCCGTCTTCTAACTCTTCCTCCTCCTCCTCTTCCTCCTCCTCCCCCTCAAGTCCAGAGAATACCCTCCACCGTTCATCCTCTCTGTCCAAAGGAGTTTGTGAGACTGGCACTATAAATGGAGCCTCCTCTCTCTCTGCTGGTCCCGCTTGTCAGCCGACCACTATCGGGCGCTTCCAAGTGTCCACGAGCACCAACGCCACATCTGGGCCAACCACTGGCTCTAAAGTGGGCCGCTTTTCCGTCACAGGCACGTACCGGGTTCAAAGTTCAGCAAATGAAGCTAGCTTTGATACATTTGATTATTAACATGCTATACTGAGCACCGTACACAACTGATGCTTCACACTTCAGTGTTTCCACTGCCTTCTCTGTAACTGAGCAGGCTAAGTGTTTTTAAAAATGGATCATCACATTATCACAGCTATCCTTTTGATAAGTGGTCGTGATGTAATCTGTATAATGAGAGTTCTTTATAGAAAGCCATGCTCTGTGTGGAGGCATCGTTGCCTCGTCCAGTATTTTTAAATGATCCTGTTGCCAGAGGCTGCAGTGGAAAATATTATTTAGAGATTTGATAGCTTTTGCAAATTCAGTCGACTTATCAAGCTACTGAGCTTGACGTTATAACCATATCGGAAGATAATCCTTGGAAGTAGTCAGTACATGTGCATAGAACAAAGACTTTCTTCTTCTAATGCAAAGATTATAGATGTTTAGTGTTTTTAAATCACACGGTCCGAAGGCAACCTTGTGTCTCCAACACCTTGTGTGTGTGTGTGTATAATGTCCCTCAGTGACTCCAGCTCCAGCAGCAGGCTCCAGTCCATCACATGGCTCCAGTATGCAGAATGGGCCCTCGTCCTCAGCGTCTGATCCCCATAATGCGCACACCCACTACAGCAGTGACAATGACGACGACTCTGAGACAGAGGACGAGGCTTTGCAGAAAGAAATTAGCCGCCTCAGAGAAAAGTATGCCACGTGCTCACACTCCTACTTCACACTTCATTTCCTCTTTTGAGTGTTACTTCACAGCTCTATGGAAACATTGTAACACGACTGTATGTCTCATCACGCTCGCAGACATATGATGGAGAACCAGACATTGCAGACTCGTCAGAAAGATGAGATAGAGGCCCTGTACACGCGGATGGGAAAACCTCCTTCGTCTACCGTCTTCTCCCCTGCTGTGGCAATGGCCGGAGGTCGACGAAGGCTCAAAAGCAAAAGCCACAAATCTGCCCGCGGCAGTGGACAACCCAGTCCCAAACACTCGGGTAAGGACGGTGAATTGGCTCGTTTTGGCTCTCAAGTTAAAATGAATGCTCTCTTTGATGTCAGTGCTGCAATCCATTGCTGAAGCAGTTAAAGTTATGTGTTCCGAGGTAGATGTTTACACGCCATTGTGTCTTGTGCTCCGATGCTTAGGATCCCCAGTCTCAGCTCAGAGTCTTCATGGTTTAGAGTCTCCTCCAAAGCAAAGTTCCGCCTCATCAACAGAGGCCTCAGAAACCGCATCAGAGGCATCACAAGCGATTAACACGTCCTCCGTAAAGCAGCTTCGATCCTCTCCATCCATGCCCAGCCTCAGTAGTTGCTCCACAGGTATGTGCCGGCACTTCGTTTAGTCACAGTGAGCTCAGTGCACTCATTCCTTGAATTTGTTTTCTCACCTCCATTCTTGTTTACCAGGATCAAGTGGGACCGGCTCCGCAAACGGTTCGGGCCAGAACCACTCTACTTCTTTGACCCAGGCCACTGGACCGCCTCCTCCTCCCTCCCACACACAGAAGGGCAAGGGCACCTTCACTGATGACCTGCACCAGCTGGTGGATAACTGGGCCAGGGACGCCATCAGCCTCTCCCAGTGCAAGAGAGGACCTAAAACTGGAGCAGCAGCGCCGCTGGGACATGATGTAGGCATTCAGTGCTTTCTTTTAAAAACTGCTCATGGACTCCTCGAGGTTGCAGTGATTCACACTTTCTCAAAATGTCCAGTTGCGAGATTGCCACAATAGTTTTGCGAAATCCTGCATATTCGGTAGTAACACCTACTTTTTCCCACTGTTGCAGGTTATCCCTCCAGCCAACATTGGCCGCAAATTCTCAGCGCCAGGCTTCCTCTGCCCGACACTTCCCACGCCTTCTAGCACCGCATCCACCGCGGCGACTCATCTCCCTAACCCAGCCAATCCCTCTGTCCCTTTGGGGCCCCGTAAAGGCTCCCTGGGCCCGGTTGCACAGGGGTTTGGATATTCTGCCCCATACAGTGCTCCTCAGTGGGCAGGCCCCACAGGCACATGCCAGGTCAGCATGCTCAACCCCGCACAGCCAATAACGCAGTACCAGCCGCCTACAACGGCCTCAGGCTACCACATGGGAACCACACCAGCCACCCAGAGTTCAGTCGTCCCCGGAGGGTCCAACCTGAAGCCCACGTAGCCCAGTTGTAGCCCTAGTCCACGCTTAGACGGAGGACCAAACAGGGCAGACAGTTGTTGAACGAGAACCACTAGCTCTCTTTGCAGTCGGCTGGTAAACTGGCTGGATATTGTGCTTTATTTTTATTTCTACTTTTATTATGTGTTGTTTTTTTTTCTTCTTTCTTTCTGTAATAGAGTTGACCGGTGTGGTTCACGTCCTCGAAATCTGTCCGGCAATTGGAGGTAGAGTGCAATACACATCCACAGCACAAGAGTCTCACACTTAGCCGGCCATTGGCTGTGGAATCAAGCTGTGACGAGTCGATCGTGTCTGGTGATGTAATGACCCGAAGGCTTAACCAACAGCAGCCAAAGATGTCTTTTGAGAGCAGACGTTGCAATGTCGTCATTCCTTTTAAAGAGGAGAAGGTAGGAGGGGTTCACATCCTTACTAGTCCTGACTTCAAGCCCTGCTGGGACCGAAGATGGTTGAACTAATACACGCACACACGTGTGTTTGTGTGTGTGTGTGTGCACACGCACTTGAAAAAACATGAACCTGGTTAAGTGACCTGGGATGGTGGTAAAGTGATCTCAGAGAGTGAAGGGAGTGGGGGGTGGGTGAACAGAAAGTGGTAAATAACAGGGACAGTTAGCTTCTCTCAGACGGATTAGCAAAGTGTGACTGGTTGAGTTGGGAGAAGAAAGACGTGGTAAGTTAGGCGGGCGTGTAAAGGATAGGTGTGCAGTATGAATACATCCCAACCGCTACCTATCGAGTCAAATGCAATAATGGCAAAGAGTAGATAAACTGTCCCTTGTACCTGTGGCCTTAATCCCCAAACACATTTAAACATTGACTTTGTACATAGATATTTCTTCACGGGGTTATGATTCCATGTTTTGCATATTTATGTCCCTGTGAGTCTGGTGACATTGTGATTTGAGTTGTCCATCCATACAGAGTTATTCTTCACTTGTGATATGTAAACCGGAGGATCTGCCACATCCAAGAGCATTGTCCTGGTGTTGACCACCATTCACAGTGTGACATTTAAGAGGTGATGCTGCTGTGACTCTTTTCTTTCTTTTTCATTTTATTTTTTCCTCGCAACAATGAAATAAGAAACCCAAATTGACACGTGAAATAACTTGTTCAAAATCTGCTCTATATCGTAGAACATTAACTCTGGTTTATTGCAATAGTATTTATGGAAGGTTTCAGTCCCAGTTGTTTACACGGGTGGTGCACAGTACACGGATGAACAGGTCGTTAGTGAAGTCATGAAGTCCCGTTAAATATCTCCGCTCATGACATCTAGCAGTCACCTCTCAAATCACTAGTGTTTGGGCTTCTTTCTTTCTGTGGTCTGTTTTTGTATGCGTATATTTAATAAAACAAATGTTCTTTATGGACCTGTATTCAGCCATCAGATTTTGATGTTTCACTGTAATTATTATTATTAAAGGTTGTTAAACAACATGTAGTTAAAGGAATATAAAAAGTGCAATTGCAGGGTTGTTGATGGTATCCTACTCACCGCGCAGGAGTAATCCTGTAGTTTATTAAGCTCTTCTCTCTGACTCCCCCCCCCCCCCCCCCCCCCCGACTTCCCCCCCTTCTATTTTATTGTATATATGTTAATGTGAGGTAGATGCTTTCACGTAATGCTCGGTCACTAGCGTGTGCTTGTGGTGACCCACTCTACACGCACTCTAACCTGTAAACATGAGGAACACTTTAGTGCCTTGCATCCTCACTAATGACAAGTTCCAGATCCATCTAGTCCTGTAGCTGTGACCTGAACCTGACGTAGACACGCGACAGGTGGCTGCGTAACTGTTGCACGGCCGGCTCAGCGTACGTCACACTGAAACATTAGAGGCTGCAGAACAAAGAGCACACTGAGTGACGTGGAAGCGTTTCTGTCCTCTCTACAGTTCAATGCTTGTGTAAACAGCTGTGTGTTTATATTTGGCTGTTTTTTATTTGGTTTCTGTAGATTTATCATTAAACTGTTTGGTTATTATGAATCCTCCTGCTTTTCTTGGCAAGTCCCGCCCTGCGTAGCATTCGAGCGCTAGGATTGGCCAGGCGACCATGCTCAGTTACTGGTAACCCAGTTTGTGACTAAATGCTCTCCAGAGCCTCATGCCTCACCTTAACTTCTCGTCTGTGCCTCGAGCAGCTACGCAGGGCGGGTCTCTCCAAAGGAATGCAGTGGGGCTCACAATTAGGCTTCATAGTTCGGGCAGCGAGTGAGCTGTATAAATGTTTAAACGTCGTCATGCTGGCTCATCTTTAGTTTCACCACCTCGTATGAGTGCCACGCTGTCATTGTGACTCTTTCGCCTGCTCGTAGATTTGGATGAATAGTTTAAAAGTTCTCTAGAGAAAAAAAATAAGTTGCTGCAATGCAGAATATGCAATGTTTAAAGGGACTGAGGGGTAATTGAAACATTTGCATGCCGATGAGGGTGTTTACCGACTTCAATGTTTTTGATATTGGAATATTCAAACTCTTATTTTATTTTTTTATTCTTTGCCTTCCTGAGAGTGATCATAACTTGTTGATCTGTTCACTTGTCATTCACCAATATCACAACTTCAATCTCAAACTATCAGCGTATGATTTCTGCATGCCGGCTTCACAGGTGTTTAATCTTACAAATGACAACCAACTCACAACTGGCTGCTGTACAGCACAAGGTCACCATCTCTTTAGGGTCCATATGCTCCTCAGTACTGATCACAGACCTCTGACACGCAGGAGTCTCGGTCTGATCCCTCCTTACTGACCTGTGATTCAGTGTCTGTTTTGTGTATGTTTTTCACATTGTACAAAATGTAAAAACAAATAAAAATAATATCAATTAAAGCACTTGTCATGCTTACTGGAATCATCTTTTTAAATTATAATTTGTCTCTAATGCTGGTCTGGGATGTTTTTTTGTCTTGAAATAAATTTATTTTTCATCTTATTTTTAAGGCCTTGAAAACGTAAATCCTATGATAATTATTCAACACTTAACATTAAATATGATGAAATAAGCAGCGATCAAACTTTAGAAAACATCGTTCTGTATTATTGGCAGTGGTGTATAAAGTACCCAAAAGCCACACTTGAGTAAAAGTAAAGATACCTTACTGGAAAATGACTCGAGTAAAATTCACCTATTAGAATACTACTTGAGTGAAAGTCTTGAAGTATCTGATATTTATTGTACTTAAGTATCAAAAGTAATTTTCTGATATTAAATGTACAAGTAAATGCTGTTCATAAAAAAGCAAAGGTTCAGAATTTTGAGAATTATGAAGTTTGTTCTTTTAAGTTCTGTGGCACCATGACCAAGGACATGGATCATAATTCTCCGAAAAGCAATATGAAGGAGTTGTAACAGTGCGTTTATAAGTCTGCTCATTAGACTAGAGGATGTAGAGGGCAAATGCATCATATTATGTCCAGCAAAACATATCCACTTGATGCATCAGGTCAGTGTTTTGAGAAAGGACGCCTGCCTTGTAAACTCCTATGGGCCTGATTTGAACACAATAGACAAAGGTTTTGCTCAAGCTGAATCTGCAATTGGGCGACTGCTACCATCATAACGCCATCTGATCATCCACAACATGACTCAAATATCAAAACATGATCAATACTAAAGCAGCACCGAAAGTAACAACCCAGTCATTACTTGAAACTGAAAAATGTCCTGTTCATCTTCAAAATACAATTCTAATAGAATGTAAAGAAGCTATAGTGTATAGAATGATTCTATTGAAGTTATTCCCTTTTTAAATGTTTTAGGCGAGTCACTAATCACTTTAAAAGAGTGATTTTAGCTGATTTAACTTAGACATGAGATTGATCTTCTCATGCACTCTTTATACAATGATATAAATTCATCCCCGTTTTATTGATATCTTACAAAAAGTTACTCCATTTTTCCTGCGTTTTTCCTGCAAAAGTCCAGCAACATGAGTGTGTTTTGGCTTGTTACATGCATACTGTCTTTTCAAAATAAACTTCCATCTTCACAGGAAACAACGAAGGTTTAGGCGATGAAACTACTTAGTTCGATTTAGGAAAAGATCGTGGTTTGCGTTAAAATATCTACGGAAGTGGCGTTGCTTAAGTACAGAAGTCACGTCACAAATAAATCAACATTGGCTTCTCGTTTCACACACGGCACAAACTGCGGCCTCCTGGAGGAAACACCAGTGTTTGTTTGACCATCCACCACTCCTCATCCCACCCGTCCTGTGTGGAATGCTACTTATGTAGTCGCTCGCTAGCTTATAGCATGTAGCATCCTGGGCATCACTGGGAATCAACACACCGCGGCTTTGAGAGCACTTGTTTGCAATTGCGCATTAACGTGATTAACCAATGATTTAACTTGCTGCTAGGACCACTGATTCACCAAACCTGCTTGCTTGCAGTCTGTGTTCCACCACAGTCCCCGACGCTGGTCTCATGATTAATTTTGTTTCTAAAGATAGATTTGATTTTGTAGCGAGTAACGAAGGTTTCAGCGGAAATGTATCGGAGTAAAAGTATCAGTGTTCTTTGCAAAATATAGTGAAGTAAAAGTAAAAATCAACAGAAATATAAATAGTAAAGTACAGATATCCAAAAAAACGACTTAAGTACAGTAATGAAGTATTTCTACTTCGTTACTATACACCACTGATTATTGATCACATTTGTTGGTTTCCTCTAAATAAAACCCAGCGGACTGACTTTTGTGGTTTTATTTGTTTTCAAAACCAAACATTTCTCCAAATTCAATTAGCAGCAATTCATTGCAAAGACAACTTAAATGTAAGCACTATAAAAGAAGAAAACAAAGTCAAATACATTTGAAGTGTTGAAGCTGTGCAACAGAAACATAAAATCTCAGGTGTCGAGTCGGCGTTTCTTCATGTACTGTCCTTGTCTGTACGGACTGATGGCTTCACCTGTAAGGTTGAAAAGTAGATAGAAGATCACAAAATCCAGCCGACAGCTCACCAACATCTCTGACATGAAATCTCACCTGGCCTGGCCTGATGCTGGTTCTGATGTTGAGGTCTGTATTGAGCCCGGTCCTGTCCTTCACCGTACGAAGCGGCCTCATCTGGAGGTCTTCCCGGGGACCTCAGAGGGGTCTTACTGCGCGTCTGCATCTTGTGACTCCCAGGCGTGCTCGGTGCGAGCGCTCTGGAGGAAAGGCCGCCTGCATCCAGCAAATCAATCCCATCCAGAGGGAAGTCCCAGAGCTCAGGATCCTCTGCGGAAAGAAGACAAACCAGTCGTGCTGGTGATCAGTGAAGAGAGGCAGGCTTCCTCACCACACAGTCAAAGTACGTAGAGCCTCCTGGCTCAGGTTTCTTCTTCCATCTGCAAACAGAAACCTGCTGTTCTCAGGTAAACAACCTCATAGTGTTTGCAGAGCATCCAAAAAACCTATCCAGTGCCAGGTGATTTGAGTTTGAGGCTGCTGCTCGAGACAGAATGAAATCCATCATGGGGACACATGAAACCCTCACCTCCACCGGGTACTCGTCCAATAGGGGCCTCCGTGTCCTCAGACTTGGCCTGATCCGGTTTCTGCTGCAGCTTCCGGGTCTCCATCTCTCTCCTGAACTTCTGTTGAAGCTGCTGCTGTCTGAGCTTTCTCAGCTGTTTGGGGTCCGTGAGCTCTAATGACTCGCCGACATTCGCCGAGTCCACAACAGGTCTTGGGGGAAAAAACGGAGGAAACAGATTGGAGTTGATGCACGAGAGATGAAGTAGTGTCAGTGTCACTAAAGCCAGACACGACACCCACTGCTGTTAAAAAACCTAACGACTCAAGGTCTAAATGTCTTACTATAAATGCAAATTTGGTGAAAGGCAAGCATGATTCAAAAAGTACATTTGAATCCAGGCACATTCCCAACCTGGAAAATATAAATAAAAGGTTAAAATTAAGCGTTTTCCACACTTTGTACAAACGCTGCGTTTACTTGGAGTCAATGTTGTCGCTCTTCCCGTCAGCAGCGCCGGCAGCATTAGGAGTGTGAACTTCTGAATAGTTCTGGTCGTGGTTGAGGACTCTGGGCTCCAGTGGCTTCCTGCCAGCACCCACAGCAGATCTAAGCTTTTCCTCTCGGAGCAGACTCAAGTACCGGGCCTTCTCCACCAAGGGCTCACCCGCGGAACGCTTCGTCTGGGCCGGGTCTAGAGGAGGAGGAGGCTTTGCGTAGAGGAGAAGACTCAGCACCCAAAAACTTTTTTTGAATGAGAATAAAAACACAAAAATGCTAAGATATTATAACACTGTACCAGACCTTTTTGGGGATCTTGTTAATGGCTATGAGGTATTCTTTATCCAGGATGCAGTTTCCAAGAGCATTACCGAAGCATCTAAACAACACCCAAAAAACATTCTTCTTATAACAAAACACATTTTAGAAAGATTGTGTATGATTTTTCGTCATGTTTCATACTCAGAAGACATATAAAAATGCTAATTCCAGTACTTCAGTGCCCTCTTCATGCCGTCCGTGACAGCTTCCTTTCTCGCCTTTTCCAGCGACAGAGCTTTAGACCTCAGTCCCTCACTGACACCGTAACCTACATCCTCGTGAAATGCGCCGTCCTGGAGGAGAAGTGCACATCACACACAAACTCATGTGGCCAACAAGCAGGGAAGAATACATAAAAAGGTAAAGATTTCAAATCAATACAGTAAAACAAGTATGGCTTCCCCTAACCTTCAGCTGCACTTTGATAAACGCACTGACTCCGACATAAAACTTCCCATTGATGATGTCTATGAAGTCTGAAAAATAGAAGTGTTTTCTGAGTGCGACCGTGTGGAAAGAGCCGGACGTTGACAGCACCCTCTAAGTGAAAAAGACGCTGTACCGAGCCGTACCGACATTCTGCTGAGTGATGGAGTGAGACCAGCCATTGTATCCAAACATCTCATTGGCCAGGCCAATTACACGATGCCCTTCCACGTAGCAAACCTGGAGGAGTCCATTCAAAGAGGCGACATCAAAGAGAGAGGTGACGAAGTAAAACACATCACAATCACATGCACTGTTCATGTTGCAATAATTGTGTGATTATAACCTAGCTGACAGACGGACGTCTAACTTTTCTACAGTTCACTTGAAACTGCTTTTACTGCAGCGAGATGAACTCAGACTTGCCTTCTGTCCTCCTCCAGCCATTCTGCTGCTGATGTACTCTGGTCCCAGCTTCTGTCGCAGAGCTTTGTGCACCGCCTCCTGCTCCTCAGCTGTGTAGGTACACTGACAACACAGTAAAAACTAAGCACACACATACATATACATATATATATATATATATATATATATATATATATATATATATATATACACACATACACATAAATATACATACACATATATATATATATATATATATATATATACACACACATACACATAAATATACATACACATATATATATATATACATACACACATATATATATATATACATATATATACATACACATACACATATATATACATACATATACACTCTTTAATTATATATATATATATAATTAAAGAGTGCATGGTTCTTCAGTTAATGAGTCACACCCTGACCCAATGTTGGAGCACTGCTTTCTGCAATCACAAGGTTTTTTGATTTTCATCTATACAGCTGATACAATATAGTCATATATTGTATGTATGTAACAATAGATTGGAGCAATGTATTGCAAAGATAGTTAGTCTCTTCAGTACCAGTGCAAGCCAATCACCATCGCTCTTTTCCATTGTCATTCTATCCCAGAATGCACTGGGTGACGCAAGTATGCATAAATTACTAACGTTCTCCGAGTGGATTTTCTGCACACCTGAGCCTCATTTGAATGTCCGAAGTAACCCAACTAACGTTACGTGACCTACCTGTCTAAAGTAACCCAACTAACGTGACCTACCTGTCCGAATCGCGTCGGTGCGGTGGCGCTCCTCATCTCGGCGTTATTGGACATGACTGCAGAGATCTCCTGTAGTCACTAGATTAGACAGACACACGTCATCACTTAATGTACTCTACCGTTAGCTCAACGTGGACCTAGCAGCACTGCCTCGGTCGGTTCAGGTCACACCATGGATGTATGAAGAGTAACCAGCTAGCTCGATCCTGGCTTTAGGGCACATATTACATGAGCCACGGCCGAATGTCGTTGTAAGTTACCAGTCCCATTCATACAAACTCACCTGTTAAAATTCCTCAAAAGTGGATTCTTAGGTTAAAAGAGCTAACGGGTTAATTTGCTACATTTTAAACCAGATCGATGAACTTCCCGCTCGGACAAACAAAAAGGAGGAGTCAATGCTGCCTTCACGTGCTGTCGGAATATAAAGATGTCTCTGAAATGTTTACGTTTTCTCCGATTTATGAGAATCGGAATCATACACAAGAGCAAAATCCGTTTAAAAATGAAATATGAGTGGAACAAAAGTGCACTAATTTTCTCAGTAGGAGCTGGTTCAAATCGTGGCAGCGGTAGCTAGTAGAGGCATTTCCTGGAGTAAAAGTCATACATTTCTACCGAGAAAATATCTAATACCCAAATATTTGAAGTGTTATAAAAAGTATTTTCTCAACAATTCCAGACAATGACTAGTATATGTGTTCAGGGCATTGTTGACTGAACACAAATACTGAAAATCTGACATTTTTACTGAACCAATTAAAAGATATTTCGAAGTAAAAGTCATACATCTGTACCGAGAAAATATCTAATAACTGAATATTTGAGGTATACTATAAAAATATTTTTCTCAATAATTCCATACAATGACTGATGTATATGTAATCAGGGCATCGTTGACTCCACCCATACTGAAAATAAGACATTTTTACTGTCACTCAGCGAGAACCAGGACATTCATGAGAAAATTTGTCTAATTTCAGATTCGATTTTAGAGGAAATGGTGCATAGTTACAAACTCAATTCACCAGAAGGTATAGCAGACCACCTCAAGATGTCACTCAGAGAGAACCAGGACATTCTGATGTAGCGTTTTATTAATGAAAGCCCTTCAAAATCTCATTCGTGATCTAACTTCAAATCACATTCATGATTTCACAAATTTCAATTTATTACCTCTTCCCAAGGTCCTAGACACTCAGGACTGATACCAATCGAACCGCAATGACCGCTTTAGTGGGGGGTAGAGCCCACTCCCGAGGATTTCGGACCTTCCTATTCATTCATGTATTACATTACATTACAGTCATTTAGCAGACGCTTTTATCCAAAGTGACTTACAATAAGTGTATTCAACTTAGGTATTCAAGAGAACTACTAGTCACCAGAAGTCATAAGTGCATCTCCTTGTTTACACAGGCATCTAAGAGCAAACACCAGAGCAAAAGTACAGTACAGAAACAAACTTATACGAATACAATAAGTGCAACATACTAATACGGATACAATAAATGCTAATACGTTCTAATACAATACAATAAGTGCTAAGTGGAAGGATCTGGGTACCAGATAGGGCATATTCTGAATGACTCACAAATGCCTTTAGAAATATGTTCATATTGATCTGATGCGCCTATGGGCAGTTCCATCATACAAGCATAAAAATAACTGTCAAATTATAAATTACATGAATAACAGCAATAAAAGCATTTCTTATCAGAAAAAACTAACCTTTGTGCAGTTTGTGTCTGATAGATTATTTAGAGCTTTGCATTAGATTCTGTTAATGGGACAGTTGTGAATGGCTTTCTGTGCAACAGAAACAAAATAATAACAACTCAAACTTTCCTCAGCAATTTATTCTTTAAAAGGTTTCGCCACATCTTTATGTCACATCTTAACCCATAGTCAATATAAACATGTTACAACTGATGAGGCCTCTGTTCAGTAAAGGCCAGGTTCAGGCCATGGTGGCCATTTTTCTTTCAACCATAATGATGCACAATACAAATTTGTGAGACACCACAGCATCTCACTACTAGGAACTCAGTAACGAGCACCCACAGAACACAAGAGAGATTGGATTTTCTTCAGTTCACGCAGATTTATTTGCATCACAAAGTATACAAGTACACCGAGCTGTCCGGAGGCAACTCTCATCACAATAACATTGTACATTATATTATACCTTCATTCTACCCTAAGCCTCCCCCCCTTCGGAGATGTCCTCCTCCTCTGAACTGCCTCTGACTCTCCCAGGATGGACAAGAGTGCAATAGATGTCATGTGTACAAAATGAACAGCATAACAGAGTTACAACACATATGACAGAACCACGGCAGGAGGCAAGACCATAGTCCAGGTGTAACCAGGATCCACGGAAACCTGCGAGGCGAGAAAGCACAGCGACTCCAGGGAAGACGCAAAGTTAGTAATGTGTGTTGAAGGCATCGTGTCAGACAAAGAGTCAGTCAGACAGACTGCGTCAGAAACAGTCAGACAGAATGAGACAGAAAGTCAGTAAGACTCATAGACAGACAGCGTCAGAGAGACAGTCACACAGAAAGTCAGTCAGACAGTAAGTCATTAAGACAGACAGAAAGTCAGACAGAGAGATGGACAGAAAGTCAGACAGACAGAGTCAGAGAGACGGTGTGACAAGGAGCCTCTCCATTGCAGGCATTTGTGGACTGTTCGAGACAATAAGAGACTCACACAGAGTTGAATGTTTATTGTATGATTTCTGATGTGGTCTCAGGAGTAATTATTGAAGGTCGGGCCTGTAGACGCAAACATATTAGTAGTTTAGTTATCTTTAACTAAAATGATTGAATATATTAATAGTGCTGTCAAATAACATGCATGTTCAAAGCACTTACCTCTGCTGTGTCTCCTCTCCAGGGTGCACTCAACTCAAGAAATGTATTTGTCAATATAGTGATTCATTTCTGATTTGAGGAATTATTAATGATATGCTCATTGATATTGATTAAAAAAGTATAAGCACCTTTCATTGATGTCCATCCAAGAGCAGTGCTCGACTACCAAATGGCCACACAGCGCAGACTTAGTCGGCCCTGTTGTTGCCTTTTAAAATAGGTTCATCCGAAATGTTTATGTTTGTAAAACACACTAGAATCAACCAGAAGAGACCAATGCAGCCTGCAATCAATATAGTTTTCATTCGCCAAAATATAAAAATATGTAAAGTAAATATATAAAGTTCAATTTCAAAGAAAAAGGCTCAATAATTACTTGTAGTTTTATCAAACAAACTGGAGAAAGGGGGTTTGTTCAGTGGAAAACAGGCTTAAGAGACGACACAAAATATCGCCCTTAAAATCTGAAAGTAGAAAGGTGCAGTCAGCTGAGAGCAGATCTTCTCCAGGTGTGTCTGCAACAACCGCTGCTGGGTTGTGCGATTGAATGAACACAACCAGCTTAATTTAAAGCCTTTATTTACGCTTTAACTTAGCTTAGTTAGCTGTTTATTATAGTTTAACTTAGCTTAGTTAGCTCAGAACTGTAATGTCATTGCACTGCATCTTTCAGTAATCAATATTGTGTGTGTGTGTGTATATTCAGGTAGTCTATTGGTTTAGACACATACTATGTAGTTCCTCTGGTTCCATTCTATACCATCTACCAAAAAAAAGGCGAAAATGTTGTAAATTGTTCAAAAAAACTAAATTAAGAATCTAAAAAAAGAATCAGTATCAAGTATTGAGGAAACATTTTGCTGCATTATCCAGTTGTGTTTTCCATGTCTTCCTCTCCTCCCCTTGATGCCCTTGTCTCCATACACGTCACAAATGTGCTCCTCAAATAAGCCCCTGAAAGAAAGCCAGAATGCGTTTAGTCCCACTTAGAACATAGTGGTGAACGTCAGCCTCTTCTGGCTAAAATGAGTATTACAACAACAAAACATATTACAAAAATGATCTTTTCTGTGATTATGGCTCTGCGTGAGATCCTGAGTCTCCATGCTGACACTTGCATAGACCTCAAAGGGGGCTTGAGCACCTGATGTTTGGCCTTTTAGGGAGAAAGTGCCCTTTTTCAGTTTTATCCCACATATCCCACAGATATGTGGGATATGTTTTTGAACGTGCAGCGAGATTTGAACATGAGCAGAAATCTTCCTGAAACATGTATGCACAATTACAGTCAGGGTTTTATAAATGTAATTAATGAAAACAATTAATGTATTATTGATGTGAATATAGGTGCCACGTGCACATTTAAAGAGGTATCCTTACTGCATTATATGGATTACATGACATTGTATTTTTAATGGTGAAAATGTAGTGTTTTCCTTCAGATATTTTCACAATAAATGTATGCAAATGTCTCAGAATACACTCATATTTTTCCATGTAAGGACCCCCAAACCCGCTGAACTGAACAAACTAAACCACAGTGGCAGACTTGTACTTGTTTCCAAAGACGCCAGCGAAATGAAGGTTTTCCGTCTTGACTAGAAGTTTGCACACACACGTCACTAACCCACTACTTTTATTAGCAGCATCACAGTTGTTGATTGCTGAAAGATGCAGTGCAATGACATTACATTTATGGCCCAGGAAGATTCAGTTTACATATGCTAATTGTTCTTCTAATTTGGGAGTGGCTGTAAATTTGTGATTTGTTTTTTATTTTAATTATAGAAAGATTGGTTGACTTTGTACTTCCACTATTGGCCTATAAACTATTATCTGTACAGAAATAAAGACTGAATCTTGGGTGAAAGAAACCTCCCCTTACTGTATATTTGGAGTGTGGATATAGTGTAAATGTTCGCCTCTTTGAGCCAACACGAGTTAAGATGATCACAACATAGCAGCCTACATATGAATGTCAAGACGTAAATCCCATGGGTCAACTGAAATGTAGGCCAACTGGATGCCTCCGTTTTAATTGCTTTTTTTTTATGCCAGTGGAATTTCTCACGAGACCCAGATATTTACATCACGGCCCATCTAAAATGGGGATTATAAGCCAAATGCCCGCGCCTGCGTTGACAGATGGCAAGACACCCACTGTGTTAAACGGCATAGATTGGGGTCAGTGTAGGATAATATGGGTTATGTATCATCCACTGTGTCGTACACGTCTTACAACCATGTGCATATAGGAGGCCGGAGCACGTGGCACATGGCGTTTCTCCAATGTCTGCACACCTGCGTGTAGCTCCGGTAGTGCGATGGATCAAGAAGAGTACATAGCTTTCTTTTTGGCGGATTGTTTCACGGGTTTTAGGGTCTATGTGTGCCAGATGGCCATCCAGGTCATGACAAAATGTATGCCATTGTGTTTTTGTCTTGAATCCCAGTGATTCCCCTGTTTTGCATTAAGCTAAAACCACAATGCGCGTCCGTGTGTTGCTCTCGTTCGCGTCCACGCGCCCAGGTTCGCTTTGCATCTCGTCAAAACAAAGCGGGGGCGAGCCATTGAGCGAGGGAGCGAGCGGCGCATGCTTCATGAATGAGTCCCCCTCTGCCGCACAGCAGGTCGGATCCCTCATCCGCCTGCACCCTGATGCCCGTTTGGGTACGCAGACCCACGGGGAACAGTAGAGAAGCCAGCCGCTGATGAGCCCGGACAGTAAACACTTCGCACCAGTGCTGCATCACCGTTTCATCCCATCAGGAACAACACGACAGGACAAGGCACGGTGAGTGCGGGCTACAGTGGGCGGCCAGAGGCACATGACGTACGACAACTTTGTGGCCATTATCATCCAGTTTTTACCCAAAAGGGGGACTTTATGACGCGTCTGTCCCAGTCTGTGCGTGTCCACAAGACAGTCACGTTGTTTACAGTGATACCTTGGCTCATTCTCTCGTCCACACAGGTAGAAAAAATAGAAAACCCTCCACGTACGCACGACTGGCCGTACATTCCTCCCTGTTGGACAAACGTGTGCTGTTGATTCCGTGTCTGGGCGACTGATTGGCTATTTTATATCGAATAAACATGACAGGGATAGTACAGTAGGATATCAACAGGCCAGGAAGGCAACATAGAGACTGACATAAATTCAAAGTGTTATCGAGCTGGCTGAGGTCGCTTCTAAAAGAGAAGGAGGGGTGAACAAAAGCAGAAATGCCCAGACTGGCGTGGCGTGGCATGGCGGGTAGACCGTGTGTCTGTCGTCTGTCGCTTCTCAGGATTTGGCTGAGATGTGATCTTACTCCTCTGAAACTGCACACCTATCCTCCTGAAAACACACCACTCACCAATTGTATCATGCATGCATGGTGGCAGTGAAGAGGGGGCTCGTGTTGTGTCTTTGTCTGTAGTGACAGCCCAGACTGTTGTTCCCCCCTCTGACCAGGGGATGGTGCTTTACTGTGCCCAGTATGGTTCTATGGGGAGACACCCAAATACACTGCAATACTGTCATACTGCCTTTGTGGCTTTTACAGGAATAATTCACACACACACACACATACACACACACTCACACTCTTAGGCTACTGTACATGCACACACATGCATTTCCCCTCTTTCTCTGTTGCAATGTGTGTGTGTGTGTGTTATTGTGTTACGGTTGGGGCGTAGCTTGAGCTCTGATTGCAAAACACACTTCCATGCTGTTGAAATAACAGAAGAGGGAAACAGGAAGCACCCAGCTTATTTCACACTACGTCTCCTTTATGGGGGTCACAAATGTGTGGCTTAATTTTCTCCTGTGTCCCGGTGACCGTAATACTTTAATTAGTTTTGTCTGTGTTTTCGTGCTTCAGTGTTTCTTATTTCATTCATCGTCTCAAAGTGAGTGGTAGCAGGACTACAATGACTGTGTCAGGCCTTCAGACATTTTTTCACTGACACATTCGAGCTGCTTAATCTGCAATCACGCCAGTTCACTTTATGAGCCTTCGATGAGACGTTTACATTCAGTCCAACCGTAATAATCTTTCTCCATCATCTCTCCTCTTCTGTTCAGATGCTCGATGGACTCCGGCGGAGGCACGCCTCCCGGCCCTCCTCCCGACCCCTGTCACTCAACTTCAGCACCTTCTCTGCCCCTCCCCCGAGCCCAGACATGGACAGCAGCAGTGAGCATCCAATCAGGAGGTGAGGATCAGTTCCAGGGATTAAAATTTCACAACGCACAGAATCCTGGGAAATGCATGAAATATTAATTTACATTGCGTACAAATCCCTACGTTTCTTTTCCCAAAAGTCTTAATTAAGGGGCTCAGCTTTGCTTGCAACACATGTTGAACGAATGACAACGATCTCCCGGTGGGATGTTTGCGTGATGTACAACTCATCGGTTTGTACACTTGATTTCCATGTTTTCTGTGTCCGTGTGTATGTGGAAGAGGGTCTGTTGTTTACTGGCCTGCTGTCAGCGGAGAGTTTGTGGACTGCGTGGGTTTGAATTCCTCGTTTCTTTTTCAGAGTGCTACTTTTCATCAGTACCTTCTGAAAATACTCAAACAGTGTTGTTGTGTTTTGCGTCCTGAAGTGAGTTAGGATTTAAGAGGGGAGTTTGTCTCGCATAGAGCTGGTCCGAGAAATTGACCGGCTTTTTTGCAGATGTATTGTATCGGTATATCTTTTATAATATATGTAAAAGTTACTATTATTATATGTTGCTGATTAATGCGAAATATCTGTACTGAAATTGCCAAAAATACGTTTTGATGTAGTTTTGTTTACATTATGGTTTGTCCACCAGAGTGCACTGACAAGTTTATTTTTCAAAATGTCCCGCTCTGTGCATTTATCTGTAAATTATTATTGGCTGATACATTGTTATCACTGAGCTTCACGTTTTGGGTAATACTCTCTTTCGCTTGCTTGACGAGAGTTAGATGGGCAGATGATACGACTCTCATGTCTGTACGCTAAATATGAAGCGTTAAAGCTCACTATGTTTTAAAAAATTTGAATCTATGCAAAGCCTAAAGTGTGGAAGCCACAGACGAGACAGCGGTTATGTGCCAGACTATTTTGTTGTCTGGTGCAGTGACTCCCTGGAGTCTTCACTGGTTTCCTGGGAATTTCACAGGGACATGACGTCACACTAAATAGTCCCGCTGTTCTTAAGCCAAGCAAAACAACTGTTGGATCTAGCTTAAGGAGAGAATGGTATCAATCTTCTCATCTAACTCCCGGCAAACAAAGTGAAATGGATTTTTCCCCAAAATGTCTAAATATTCCCTTCAGACCGAACAGTCAGTCAGTATCTGTGGCCTACCAGCGCAGGCTCGCAGCAGGAAGTACTGGGCTTGAATATGTCATTCGTTACAGTTCAAACTAGGGTTGTTGCGATATACGGGTGATATTTTAAAAGGAAATATTGATATTATGTTAATAATACACATATGATCATATGTAAATAACCTAGCACCTCTTAAATCATGCGTTTGTAAAGTTATGGTTAGACTCTCTTTCCACCTCCCTACACTCGTATTTTGAGTCATTTATTTGCCAAAAAAGAAACTAAAACGCACAAGATGAATTTGACTGACAGCATTATTTTGTTGTTTTTTCTACAAATATCACGACACGATTATTTAAGTTTAAATTCTTCTGGCCATGATCCTGTGGACATCATAGTGAATATTTCAAACAAGCTAATACATAAATGATTTTCCAACCTTAAAAGAGGAGGAACTGGACATTTGCACTCTCAAATATCAATATCAGCATCAACGATCCAGCATCAGTCGGGCTCTATAGTCTCACACACTGCAGCTGTGCTGAAAATGGAAGAGCAGGAAAACCTTCTTTATTGTCCTGCATTGTGTCACTACTTCCTCTCCCTGTAGTTGTTGTTGTTAATAAGCTGAACAACTTCCTCCTCCGCGTCCGCCTCCTCGCCGTACAGTGACAAGCACAACAAAGTCCCAACTGCTTCAGTCTGGTTACCCTGCAGCTCCTCTGGCATCTGTGCTCTGCATAAATATTTGTTTCCATCAATGGTTGTTTTGTATGGATTGTTCCACCCATCAATGCATGCGCTATTGTTTCCTCCTCTTCTGAGACCTCGGGCAGAGCGGTGGCCCACCTCTCGGCTTGGCTCCTCCCATGCTGCTCTGAGCGTGCTGCCGCTCTCTCACCATGCATCATTCTGTCCTACTTCTCTCCTCCTCTGTCACTGGCCGCTCTTTCTATTGTCTTTGTGCTTTTTCCCTCTCGGCGTACTCTATCTCGCTCTCGGATTCACACAGCTTATGTTCTCCCTTGCAGCTATCTCCTCTGGTTCCGTCTCCTGTATGTCAGCGCTTAGGCTGACCTTCTTTCTGTAGTGTCTACTACTTAGTGTATACTCTCGTTTCTCTCCACTTCCTCTATATCGCCCTCATGAGGACTTTGCACCGGCTGAAGTTGATGAGCTCCCCCAGCCTCAGCGAGCTGGGGAAGAGCGAGAAAAGTTCCCCAGAGGACAGAGGAGAGAAGCAGAAGAGGGCAGGAGCCAACGCCACCTGGAACAGGTACGCCAAATACAATCAAAGTCAAAAACATGTCGTGGCTAAAATGCATTTTGAACAATTATGTAGACAAGTTTGTGTGCGTGTGTTGTGTTGCAGTATCCACAACGCTGTCATAGCAGTCTTCCAGAAGAAAGATTTGGCAGATAATGAACTCTACACTCTAAGCGAAGGTGTCCGGTAAGTTTATACAGAAACAGCCACACACATTCACACAGTACAGAGACAACTTCCTCACTTTGCTGTGTATGTCCGCATAATGACTGTCGATGTCATGTTGTGCCATCATTTGTATAATTGCCGTTCGGTCCTACGTTTGCTGACTGAACGTCTTCTTGTGAATACGTTTGTTTGTGTAAGTGTACTGTATGGTGGCCTGGGGAGTCATGTGGTCATGCCAGATATCTCATTAACGTTCTAAACCAGACCTGTCACATCAGCCTCTATCGCAGCCCAGTGAACATATTTCCATGTACAGAAAAGCCACACGGTCGACGCACATTTCTTCAACTACACAGGAAACTCACGATTGTAATGCAGGAAAACAGGATGCTCAGTAGATCCTGTGGTTGTATTTAATGCAATTGCACAGGCGCATTTAATGCAGATTAGTAATTCATTGCAGGTTGTAAATACCTTATTCACACAAAATAATGGTTGAATACTGTCCATCTTCTGATTGTTGTTTAAGTCATAAAGTGACGCAAAAGCCACACGTTTGTTTCCTCAGGCATCTGTTAAAGACCGAGCTGGGGTTTTTCTTCACAGAGTACCTTCAGGTAATACTCTTTTTAAAATTGAAGAAGGATTGTGATTATGGCTGCAAAACACCCTTCAGATAAATGAAAGCAGTGCTGTGTCAGATATTATTATTTAATGCCATCTTTTCACTGTATTTCACAGAACCAGTTGCTGACAAAAGGCATGGTCATCCTTCGGGACAAAATAAGGTTCTACGAAGGTAATGCTGACTGGATACATGGTCTGAATACATTTTGTAGTGGTCTGTGCCTGTGAGTTAAACTTGAATCAACTGTCTTTTCGGCTTGTTCCTGTGTGATTGCTGCAGGTCAGAAGTTACTCGACTCCCTGGCAGAGACCTGGGACTTCTTCTTCTGTGACGTTCTCTCCATGCTGCAGGCAATCTTCCATCCGGTTCAGGTGCACAAACATCTTAAGAGTCAGCTGTTTGTTTTTGGTATTTGCTGCCCAACAACCTCAGTTAATCAACCGTGTCTGTTTTCTGTGTCCTTATTAATGTGTGCAGGGTAAGGAGCCCTCTGTCCGACAGCTAGCTCTGCTTCACTTCAGGAACACCATAGTCCTGAGTGTAAAGCTTGAGGACGCCCTGTCTCGCCCTCGGGCCCGTGTGCCTCCTTCTGTTACACAGATGCTGCTCATTCTACAGGTAGGCCTGCAGGCCAGGCTTAATAACCTGTTTCCTCACTCACTCGTGGTCTTGATTGCACCAAGCGGACAACTTTAGTTCAGACCAACAGAAACAATCTACTGTATGACTCTGATGCCTGTCTCCGTCTGTTGTTAGGGGGTCCATGAGTCGCGCGGTGTGAACGAGGACTACCTGAGGCTCGAGTCCCTGATTCAGAAGGTGGTCTCGCCTTACCTGGGCACGCACGGGCTTTACTCTGAAGATGGTGCTGAGGCCCATTGCTGTGTTCTGGGTGAGACCCGGATCCCAGAAGCAGAGTAATGATGCCATGTGTCTGACGAGTGACATCAATTTAACACCTTCCCTACTTTTTTCTTTCAGAGAAGCGCTTAGCGTGGGGCTGGTCCAAGTCTGCGGATCAACCTTCTAAAAACCCTGTGGTACGATCTAAAAGCTACACTATCCCCCTGCTGCTGACCCCCGTGGCTGAGTATGACCCAGATGCCAGCTCCGTTGGCAGTGGAGGAATTCGGCGCCACTCGGCCTGCGAGATTATAACATGCCTGGAAGAACAAGGACTTGCCTACGCTGACTTGGCCTCGGGGTCTGAACTATCTGGCCCCTCCTCCAACCGGCTGCGTGTGGGCTCTCACTTCAATGGTATGACACAGATTAAGATGTCTGAAAATACTGAAGTCATAACGTCATCATCCATAATAATCCACTACCCTCTCATACACAGGTATTGTACAAGCGGGAGCGAGTGCCGTGGCCTTGCCTCTTTCGTCTCCTTCTATCCTTTCCCTTCATTCCTCAGGAGCTCTGCACGGCACTGAGGCCACAACAACAATGACTGATCTCAGTAAGGGTGCATCCTCCACGCCGCCCAGTGAATCATCCAGCCCTGAAACCATAATTGGACAAGTGCTCGAGTCTGCAGACTCCGACTCAGATGGGATATTTATTGATTTTCCACCTCACTCCTCAGAGGCTATGGGGTACTGCCGCGAGAGCAGACAGAGCACTGTGTAGCTGTGGTTGCCTATTTCAAATATTACAGGGAATGGTACCATCTTCCTTTCTTACGAGTCTATGCCAAGTGCTTTCACTGATGAGTGGAAACCTCGCAGCTCTAAAATGTCAACTTTTTAAGAAAATATATTTGGTCCCACAACATACAAAGCAAATCCTATTGGGATTATTAATAAGTGACTGAATGTTTTACCAGGTTTTCAACTTGAGGAAAATGTAGTTGTCACTTCATCCAAGCTTTTTATCCTGAGCTTTCACATTTTTTCATGAACCCGAATAAGTCCTATTATGTTCGTAAGGGATAAATCTGGTGATGTATTTCTTTTATTGACAAAAGACTCTCAAAATCAACAATGAATTGATCCCAGGAAGTTTTGCCTCCCATTTTTCTTGCCACTGCCACAGACCTCAGTTTGTGTCCTGAATCTAATAACACATCCAACACCTGCCACACGATTCCTTATTTGGAGAAACGTAGCCAGTATATTTTATTCCCACATTCACATTGATGGTACCGTAAATACTCAAATGCACTATTTACTCCTGTTATTGGTGCTACAAACTACAGTACCAAAGAGTTATTCTGCTTTCTTGAATTTGAAACAATTTATTTGTAACCCATTTGTAAAGATGTACCGGTATGTCTTTAGTAGAACTGAACGGGCTTGGGGCTGTGTTTTGTCCCCCGTAAAGGTTTTTTTTTAGGGAGTTTTTCCTGTTCCGATGTGAGGGCCCCGGGACAGAGGATGTTGCATGTGTACAGATTGTAAAGCCCTCTGAGGCAAATTTGTGATTTATGATTTTAGGCTGTATAAGATCAATTGAATTGAGTTTCACAGACACGCTGGGGAAGTCAAAGTATTGAGTTATGGACGAACACATTGGTGGTTTTGGTCTTTTCATGAGATTTGTTGACAATATCAAAAATGTACAATATATTCGATATTATCCTTTAATCCACGAAGGAGCGTGTTAATCCTTCAAAAAAATTAGAGTCATGAGGTTTTCAAACAGCATCAGTTTCTTACCTCTACTGAGGAGATGGCTGTTAACAGCCACCATTCATCTGGAAAAGTGGCAGAAATGTACAATATTTATCATGGATTTGTTTTTGTATTTGTGTATTTTGAACCTCACAACAGTTTTATATTTCGTGTTTGTTTTGTTGTCTGCCTCTTGGCAGTAACACAATGAGGTATTCTGCTCTCTCTGTTGTGTGATATCTTATGAAAATGTGGACTGTTAAATTGTTTTTTTATTGTCAGCGGGTGTCATAGAGGTTTAATGCAAACAGCTCTTCTTAGAGCAAACATCAGTGTGACTGCATTTGCTTTTCAGTGTTGGCTCTGTACAGCAAGACTTTGAGGAATGACTGTTTATTGTTTACATTTGATAAAGACATGAACATTTTTGACTGAATGTCGTCTCACACACTGTATTTTGCACCACCACTACCTTGTAAATAAAAATGCATTGCTGGCTTTTAGGACAGCTAGATGATGTAAAGTGAGCTTTTATCTTTAAATGAATTGAGATTTTAATAAGGGCTTTTTAGCTGAATCTTTTTCAAACGATGTTTCACCTCAAGCGTTTTGTATTTTACTTTTTTGACAATCTATGTCTACGGAGTTGTACTTCATTAATTTGTTATACCAGCCCAGAAAAAACGAAATAAATTTGAATAGTATTTGAAAACATGGGTTATCGCCTTCTATTTTAAACAATTAATTTATTCTGAATATATTTTCCCTGATTGATATTGCGTTGTGTGTGTGTATGAGTAGCAACACAGACTTCTGATGTGGTGGGTTAGAGGGGATCCATAGTCGCAGCTGGATTTATATTTAGCATTTAGTCGAGCTTCATTCAGCTTCCGATAATCGAGGGCTGCAGCCAGGATTTTAGAAATACTGAGGTCATCAGTCCGAATCCCCCCAATGTACCGCCCACCTCCACCTCATCCCTTTGGGACTTTGACCAGACAACACAAAGAATTATGATTAATCACATTTTATTTCTAAAAATACTGTTATCACCCCAAATAACCAGCATGTACATATTTGTAAAACCCCTCAGTTTGAGCTTGAAGATGAATTCTTGACAGTGGCAATAATAATTATTTAACTCTAGTAAACGGACCTGGAGTTCACATGAACTCACTGTCCTCAATAGTAGCCGTCAAAATAAAAGACATCAGCTGATAACTTCGTGCTTTGTTTTTGGAAAGAGGTACCGGAAGCCTGCAGGTACGTATCAAAATAAAACTGTTGACTAAATCCATGCTTTTGTTTTGTAAAGACTGACCGGGAAACTTGGAGTTGTTGCTGTCAAATGCCGTCGGAGCAAAGCTTGAAGTGGCTGAAAGCTCGCAGCTAAGCTAACTACACGTTCTCCTCGCTGGGCTCGAGCTGCTTAAAACTAAAAGATTGAAAGTGTCGACGTTCGTCTCGCTGGTGAAGAGTCGGTCTTCAAACAGGTTGACTGTCCTAGTCGACTTGGTAAGACATCTTTCTTTGAACAATGTATTTCATAAGTTAGCTAACAAACAGTAGCTTCAGGTCTGCACTAAGTACCATTAACAGCTAATGAGCCTGGATGGTGGTGTGTGAGTTCTATTTATCCATCAAAGAAGGAGATTGAGTCTGTGGTGTTGTGTTGTGGTTCTCAGATCACCGTGGTTGTGTCTCTCCGGGTGTGGGTGAGACTGGCTCTGTGCCAGTCCTCTGTAGATGAAGATGTCCCTGGTCCAGCGAGTGCTCCTCTCGTGGAGCTTCGCCCTGATCTTCCTCATCATGCTGGTCCTCAAGCTGGACTCTAAGATCCACTGGAACTGGTTTCTTATCTTCCTCCCCGTCTGGACCTTTGACACCATCCTCATCCTCATGCTGATAGTGAAGATGGCGGGGCGCTGCAAGCCTGACTTTGACCCCCGCGATGGCGAGCAGAGCCTGAAGAGGAGGTTGTGGTACCTGACGGCCCTGCTGCTGAAGCTGGCCTTCTGCCTGACGCTGTGCTCCCGCCTGGAGAGGCTCACTGAGATGTGGGTCAGTGTGGTGTGTGTCCCTCTGTGGGTGCTGCTGGGTGGGGCGCTGGTGGAGCTGGGACACAGTGTTTTCCACTACAGGAGGGAATGAACCAAAGGACCTTTGAAGTACAACACAGGTGACACAACTTTATGCTCAAGTATCCCTCGGTTGGGATGCACCACACCAACCTTCTGATGTGGACCGGGTATCAGACATGACCCATCCACATTTACTGCTGTTTCTTTGTTCATGTGCACTGAACATGTGCTTTAAGTTAGTTAAATCACAGCAGCTGCAGACTTAATGACATGCAGTAGGGGCACAGTTTGGCATCTTTAGAATAATCCCAGCCTTCACATCGCCTTCAGGCTCAACAAGGATAATAAGAGTTTTATTTTACATAAGCTAGACTGGTAAGACTGGGTTTAAGGAGTTAAGCAGACACGCATGATCTGCCATTGTCTTAAATCAGTTACTTGTTACACTAAATGTTGGTCTTCGGTTCACCTTTAACTGTGGGATCCTCAGACACTGAAACTAGAAGTGTATTAACGGTATGAAATGATCCACTAAGCCATATTATGTTTGTGAAATCACGGACAAAGAAACCTCACAACTTCCATGTGTGATGGTACGCACGCGATGCATTAGTTTGTTTAGTCAGTAGTTTCCATCCCTCTGCCACGGGCACGATTTGAATGTAAATCCATAACTTCCTCTTAACTATATATCAACTGTTGTGGCATCATAGTTCATGACAACCAATGCAATAGTTCTCAGTATCGGACCGACATTATCATCTCATGTTGCCGAAAAAAAAGACAAATACTGAAACTTCACTAACATGAAATGCGGTCGAGACATTAAAACTAAGTCAATATGTTTGAACCATTTATTGAGAGGTTCTCAGAGTATAAATCACACTACCAAGTCTTATCTTAGGAAATAAAATGTATTTACAACAAAATTTTCACAAACATTGGTTTCAAATAAAAACAGACAATAAATGATATAAATAAGTTCTATGGAAAATAAAACTTGTCTTACAAAAAATATATGCAATTTCTGTATACATTTTCTCACATTGGTGCTAATAACATCTATACTGTACAGTTTTGGTACATACAGTATCATACAGCCCTGTGTGAGTCAACCAACGTCCAGTCTGAAAACTACTTGTTCCGGTTTTGGAGTGCTTATAAACAACAAACCTCATCTACTAAAGCAACGTATGTATGAACGTATGTAATTCCTACAGCGGGGAGTAAGGATGGTTGTTTTCAGATTGGTTAGTCCAGTACCTAAAATAGGTGCTTTAAGAGCGAAGCTAAGTAGTGCACAGGCACTGACGCATGGGTCACATAACAGTTCATATAGAGCCTACATACATTCGCTAACAAACGTGAAGTGAGCTACTTAGCTTACATTCTTAGGCCCCGATAAAATACTTGGAGAGTGCATCCTTTTTTTCACTACCACACTGGAATAATGTGGCTGCGACATTTGTGACGACGTCAATTACACATTTAGAAAGCCCAGTTTACGTCTGAAGGAAGGATGCATTTTCAAATACTTTAACAAAAGCCTCAGTGTAAGTTGTACAGTTAAAAAAAGTCTAGACTTTCATATTAAGAAGTCTTTCTGTGTTTGGGGGGTGTGTGTTTTTAGGGGCTGTTTTAATGAGTGCTGCTGCGGCCGAGTGTCCTGTAGGGGTGTGTCGGGTTTCCCCTGCACTGTGTCCTTTACTTTTGGACCTTTGGAGGGCACAACTGTCCGATTGTCAGATCCGGGCTTAGAGGAAGAGCCTCTAGAGTCACTGTGGTGGTGGGTCTTAGGCCGACTGTCTGTGAAAGAAAGGGCCAGAGTTCGGTGAGCCTCCATCGGCTTAAAGAGGTCAAAGGTGATGAGTGTCCGTGGTGGTTTGTGTTCTGGTGGCGCAGGACCAGACTTCTTCCTCTCCTCTTTACTGTTGACGTCTTTCTCCTTCTTTCCATCCTTCTTAACCTGAATATTTGCAGGTTTGGGAATGCCCGTTTTCCCGTCCTCTCTGCCCGACTTTGCCTGCACCCCCTGTGTGCTCGATGCGTTGCCCTCTTTGCCCTCCCTGTGACCGCTTTTCTCCTTCTTCCCGTGTGAAGACTTGTGTTTATGCAAACAGGCGTCCCGGGCCTCCTCTCTGTTTGGTCGTAGGAGCGACGCCCCCTGTGCGCCTCCCCTGTCTTTATCGTGCTCCTTCTCTCTCTTGACGTGGGGTTGCGTCTTTAAGTCCCACTCCTTGGCCCACTTCTCGTCTCTCTGTGCAGGCAGGGAGGTTTGAGAGGCTTTGCTGCCCTCTCTTGTCCGCTCCTCATCCTCTTTTTTCCTCACCTGCGTTATTGTACCACCCTCTCTTCCTCCCTCAGCCTTAACTTTCTCCTGCTCTCTCACCCGGTCCTTCCCTCTATCTTTACCCTTCTCCCTTTTCTCTCTTTCCTTCTCTTTACTCCTCTCCTTGTCCTTCTCTTTAAACCGCTCCTTTTCATCTCTCTCTCTTTTTCCTTTATCTTTTTTGATTTGTGGGGAGTTGTAAGTGCTCATTATACTATCTTTAGTTTTCTCCTTCACACCATGACCTGGTACAGTTGTCTTTTGCTGCCTCTCGTCCTCCACGTCACTCTCCCTCCTAATCTGCTGTAGTGACTTTAAGGACGAACTGTCCATTGCACCCTCCTCATGGCCCTTCTGCAGTGTCTGGCATGTGTCTGCACCTCCATCTCCCCCTCCAGTACCTTCCTCTTTCTCATCTTCCTCAGTTTTAGGCTCCATGAGTGTATGAGTGAGAACACCTTCATCTCTCGCCTTCTTGACGAAAGGTCCAGACTGTGTCGTCGACAACCCCTTTATCTCAGCTCTGCTCTCTTGCTCTTCCTCCTTGAAAATCTGTGTCGGAGTTTGTGAGGGCGGCCCTTCCTCTTCCTCGTTGTCCTCATCCTCCAGCTTCATCAGCATCCGTACAGCAGGCCGACACTCCCTCCTCTCAACCTCCTCGTCGTCTTCCTCTTCGATATGAAGCGTTTCTTCTCTAGGTGCACACTTGTCTTCCTCCTTCGCTTCGTGTTGGTGATACTGTTGGAGTCTAATGTGCCAGGCCAGACTGCAGACAGCGGACACGGTTTTGAACTGGTGGACAACTCCTCTGGGAATGAAGTAGATATCATCGTGGTAGAGCTGGATTCGGGCGTATCGGATCCCCTCCCTCCTCAGCTGGTTCAGCTTGGCATCATCGATCCACTGTACACACTGTAGAGGCAGTGAACACGGGAGATTTAGTAATCCCTCAATAAAATGAGCAAATGGTTTAATTCTGTCATGCTAGAACGAAAATAAATAGTGTGATCATGTATTGCACAGGCTGACAGTGAAGAATTCCTCGACTCCAAGTTGATTACCAAGAGACAACGTGGCATGTCAGAGGTAAAGAAACACTTAAAGCTGAATTTCTTTACTTTTTTGTACACTTGGGGACAATGCAACAAACTGTAAACAACTTTGACATGTTGTCACCATATAAAGTTGACATGGTGAGAATGTTTACACATCCAGCAGGTTAAGGGTTTCTTGTAAATCGAATCGTCACCCTCCAAGCTCTGTTTTTGGTCTCCTGGGAGGAATATATCTCTTTAGCGGCTAAATGCTGTTATGTTTGACATTTGATCTCATAAGCAGAAGAAAGAAAAACCCTATTCATACCACCGTATCATACTAGGCATGATTAACTGACCCACCTGAGACAGCGGAGGTTCGTGGAGGTCCAGCTGCAGCCTCATGACCACATCTGGGAAATCTCCAGCGTGGAAACACACAACATCTTTGGTGATCCGTCCGGGAGTATCACTCCTACAAGGCAACATGTAAAGTCTTGTTTACTAATCTGAGGTATTTAATACAAATGTGTGTGTGTGTGTGTACTGTATGCGATAAGGTAAACAGATGTCACTGTGTACTCACTCCTCTCCGCAGCGGACAGCCTTCAGCACACCGACGGCAGCAGTAGTTTGCCTCTCAAACCCCTGACCGATGTGGTCAGCGTGGGCTCTCGTCCGGTCCTCAAACAGCATCTCCCTGGGCTCACTGGCTCTGGGTAGATACTGCAGGTTCTTTATCTCATTGGTGGACCTGAAATTCATTCATTCACAACCGTCAGGATATGGTGAAGTACCTGTCCATGGCACGTTGAGCTGAAAGTACTTCACTCGTTTAGCGTCATGAGCTTTACTTCAAACTAATTCTTTAGAAAACGAAGATGCAAGCGAGACGACAACAGCTGTGCACTGGCTCACATTTACAGACTCAATGTGTCAACCCACCTTTTCCTTTTGAAGGGTGACTTTGGCATGTCTGCCATAGGGATCATCTGTTCTCCCGGTCTGACCCACATTATGGGGCCGTCATCGCTCTCGGTGTGGCTCTGCAGCCGTAGACTGGACAACGTTCCCCAGGGCAGAGTCCGCTGCAGAAACATAGGGCGAGAAAGTTCGCGTTAAATAATGAGTTGTCGCCATTCATGGGGTGTGTGTACACACATGCAGGGATAACAAACACACTCACCTCCAGAAAGGGAGAGTCCTCTAACATGTTGATGAACTCGGGGAAGTAGTCGCCAACCTCTTCGTCCACAGCACCGACCAGACTGACCTGCCGCATGGCCCCGGCACGGTACGTTCCCTGGGAATAAGTCCGCTTCACCTGCAGGAGGGAGCACAGAGAAGACAGATTAGACCCTCGCCCGGCAGGTATCACAATATCCCACTCTGACGTGTACTTTACTGCCAGCTGTGAGACGAGCACTGCCTGTGTGGTCTTAACATAGTTGGTGAGACCTTTCCACTGCACCTGCCTTTGACAAAGCACTCTGCGTGGTAGTTAACAGGAGCTTAAATGCAAAGAGTTCGGTCATCAAGAGAGGCAAATGTCAGCACACGACAAATAAAAAGGCAAGCTATTGTTACTGAGGAATGAAAGACTGCTTTACAGAGACATTTGTGGAAACAAAACTAAAATGTTCAAGCACTGTGGAGTCCACTATCAAATCTAGACAACCAGAACGACTGACTACTAAATCAGGACTCAGGTTCACGAGTCCCTCAGCCGACATTAAGGGAAGAATTTACTGAACAAACGTCAACATCTAAGTGTCCACTTGAACATTGTGAATGAGCTCTCATGAAGCAGAACAATTGATAAACCGTTAATGTGTGTCAATCAGGGGGAATTCAATAGTTCAAAGCTTCATTCATTCGTGATTTTTGTGCATGTCTTTGTGTCATTCTGTTTAAACACCGTATTTCTGCACAGTTGCAGATTAAGATTAAGCTCCACTAATATGAGTACTATACAATGTACAATCACGGGTTTGGGTGATAAAGCGTCGCTCCAAGTGAGTTTTAATTAATTCAGTTAATTAAGATTAATAACTTACGCTAACAGTCCACCTTCGACTCTCTAACACACACAGCGAGTCTGAACCTACGAAACCTACGAAACTTAACGAGTAATATTCATTAAAGACAGTTGATTCAATGAAAAAGACCAACTCATTTCATCTATTGAATCAGTTTATTCAAATTTAGGATTTTTTTTAAGGGTGATGATGTCATCAAATATGATGACAGACATTCGAGGCTTGTTCGAAAAACCAAAATGGAAGCTTTGAATGTAAAAAAAAAAGAAAAAAGGCCAGAGCCCTAACTGTGTGTGTGGGGGAAGTAGACAAGATGTTAATGTAACGATATGCCACTTATTAAATATGACTGTTACTATAAAGACAGGTGCAGCAGTGTCACAATTTTAAACATTTTGGAATTACAAGCAAGAATATAGAGAGTACGAACAGAAACCAAATGACGACCTGTGTTTTAAGGGTGCATCACACAGTGGGAGTAGGAGGATGTGTTGGCCTTTAACGATAGATAACGACACCAGATGCTGACTGAATTAATAGGCCCTGTACGTTTTTATTTAACATCTGCCAATGTGTAAACTGTTCATAAAAAATCTGTTCTTTAGAGCAGAATATACTCATTTCTTGTAAGACCTCCAAGTCTAAATGTTAGCATCGGACAAATAATCCCCAAAAGTGTGGCAGAAAGTCTTTTTTTACAATTGAAAAAAAGTTTGAATTTTAAAACCAATCCATATTTTATCTATTCTGGTGTTGGTGACTTAAAAATAATTGACGAGACCAGCACAGCACAGCACTGTTCAACAGAAGATTTATATTCCTGCAGAGAAATGAGCGGAACTAAACATCAAACCTGTCAGGACCGTAAACAAAGAGAGAGCATGGACACCGAACACATGGCGTTCACTCAGTAACGACCACCAGACCTCCAGTCACACGTTTGCCCGAAATACAGCAAAAGAAACAGTACTTTTTTACCTTTTATTTAACAATATATATAGTACGTTTTGCTATATCCTCTCTCCAAGTGTACTTGACTTTACTCAACATAAAAATGGAAAAACAAAAAAGTAAAAAACAGGCTGCAGCATCACAAGACTTCTAAACTGTGATTCTCAAAGTGAGAAAAGACCCCCGGGGCCTGTGACTCATCGCCCGCAGGAACAAAGCACTTTTAGAAAAATTATGAAATTCGTGCGTATTTTCGGCTCTTGGGCCAAGCTGTGGAATGAATGCATGTAATCGTGCATCCGTTACTGGCACGCGTTGGCTTAGTGAGAGTACAAACTCTCTCGATCGATTGAAGAGCAAACAGTCATGAGTCACTCGCTCACAACTCGAGGGGCGACGAACGCTGCTGCACCAACACTGTCCATGTCATCAAGTGACGCCAAGGACAAAATGGCTAAATTAAGAAAATATGCCGACAGTTCTACCGAGTTAGTTTTTTCCTGATAACAGCAACAGGATGAAACTAATTAAGTCTTCCTGTCCGAAATGAACTCTTCATTTCTAAAAACATGTTCAAAGGATGTGAGATAAAACGGATTAAGGTGTAGGGTGGACATTATTTCACTTGAAATGTAATTCAACTAACTGCTGCCTCAGTGATTAGATTTCTAACATGTCCACACTCCACACCACTACGCTTCCATTTTAAAACGCATACATGTTCCTACGTTTACACTGAGCGTCCACACTAGGCCGAGGACGGGTACGCTTGAAACCCCCGGGGTTACCTCCTAGAGTAGACGCGTGTAAACGCATACGTTTTAAAACGATGACGTAAACACCCGCGTTTGCTACTTGATTGGGTCTTTGCAGTCTTGACGTGTTTGTCCCTGATTCGTCGCGCCCCTATCACGTGACCCTTTTCTTAAAAAAAACAGCAACAGCCTTGTTTATCACTCACTACCAGGTTAATTCAACATGGACAACTGATTACAGGCCTTGTTGTCTTCACTAGCAGCTGCGAAGTTAAATTCTGCATTTTATAATTCTACTGCTGCCGACATGCGGAGGAAGCAGCTGTTACTGGAGCGACGTGTCCAGCGGCGTTATCAATCCTACGGAGCAGACCGTCTGAAGTCACGGTTAGCGGCTTTGAGGAGGACGACAGACAGAAAACGGAGGACTTTCCTTTATTTATTGATGCTTATTTTGTTCTGCACAACTATTGTGAAGTCCACACATTAACTGTAAAGGAACAAAAGCATAAAAGCTCTCCAGTACGACAGACTTCAGCTGCAGAGTGTAAGAACAGAGAGGAAATGAGTGAGAGACATGTGTTGACCACATCTATGGACCCATAATCTAGTCAACTTTGATGTGCAAGTGTTCATTTTAAGTCAATTTGATGTGAGAGAGCAAGACCTGCAGCCATGAAACTAAGACTGAAAAATAAAAACTTCTAAGACTTTCCAAGAAATGTGTCGGTTTGAGTTTATAGAGGAAGATTTTAGAGACGATCTTAATTAAGCACGACCGTTCATCAATAAAGACGACGATAAAACTCTTGTATTTTCTGTAACCAATCAACTTCCTGTTTACAGCGACACCCACGTGCCCAGTGTACGTGAAGAGTCACGTGATATTCGCTTTCAGGCGTGTTAGTCTGGACGGAAAACATTTTGCAAACGATGCTGAAATGCCGCGTGGACGGAGACCGTAGTTAACTGGAGATACAATAGATGTATTAGTTATCACGAATAAAACATTTGAGAAGAAGTTAACGGTACTTCTTTTCAAATGATTTATTTGAAAATAGACAGACAAGAGACACCACGAACCAAACCAGCGCCACCACGAAACATCTGAAATGCAGCTGCTGCTGCCTTTACGAAGCATTCAACCAAAACTTTTTGAACTCGTATACAAGTAAACTTTTTAAGTGCCACTCCAACTGAAGGCGTTGTAATCCCCATCAAGAAACCATTCTGTAAAGCGGCAAACAACGTGACACACACACGAGGGCTTTCTGCTCCAGTAAACAACCTGGACGCTGAAACTCTTTGAGACAAGTGAAGACGACCCGAGGCAGAGAGGAAAGCTCTGTCTGTCAACAGACTGACTTCAACAAACTTCAAAACACACAGAAAAAAGTGTCAGCGTGTTGCTTCAGCCTGCAGCAGTTTAATCTGTGCTGCTCCTTCAGACTACAAACTGAAACACTTCAGTGTGGACAGTTCAGCATCCTCTCACACACAGAGAGCTTTAAACCATGTTGTCTGCTGAAGAGAGGCACAATAACACAAAGAACAATCTTACCTGAGAGTAGAAGTTGATCATGGTCGTCGTCTCTATGTCCTTCTTCCCGAGCACCTCCATCTTTACTGGCGCATTGGGGAAATTGTAGGAGAAGTAGTCCAAGAAGTCTGGGAGGTAGGATGCCGCCCCGTGGATGATTCCCATCACAAAACACGCGGCCTGGGCCTCGTCCTCGCTGAACGACAGGGTCACAAACTCCTGGGCGAACCGCTGCATCTCAGCCGGGGACAGACCGGAGAGCTGCTCGGTGTAGGCGTGCGCCACGGACGCCCCTCCGTTGGCCTGCTGCTCGACGTGGATCAGACGACCGAACTCCAGACCCGACAGGCCCGGGGCGCAGTGGAGAGGGGAGCTATAGCCGAGTCTTTCCCTGACCATGGAGGAGATGGCGGCAGAAATAGCGCCAGTAACAGGAGGGTCCTGGTGGAGGTGTTGTTGTTGTTGTGGTGGTGGTGCTGCGGTGTGGAGTAGACTGCTGCTGTTCCCATTAATTCGACTGAGGAACTCGGGCGGACCCAGAGACACTCCCGAACACACTGTCTGGCAGGAGCGATGGTACATTTTGGGTCGGCCGTGCCTCTCCTTCACTCGCTCTCCATCTTTGTGCTTCTTTTTCTTCTTCTTCTTGAGCTTCTTCAGCAGGTCTTCTTCAGACCCAGATTTGGGCTTCTCCTTAGACTCTGCAATGGTGGAGAAGACATTTATACACTTAGTACAATGTTGAGCATCATGTGAGGCATCTATTTTATATACTTCAGATTAGATGTGAATTTTGACAACTTTGGGTTACGGTGGGTGTAACTGTAATGCATGGTTAGGTGTTGTTATGAGCATGAACTATCAATCAATGCCAAGTTTCCCTCTTAAAATCAAGAGTTCATTCAAACTTCTGACATTCTTATAAATTGGATATTTAACCATATTGGACTCATTTTCTACAATCAGAGATGACTCAAGCAAAGGGCCTCAGCCACAGCTCTAGCATCACCATCTTTAAAGGACTCATTTCATTCAGTTATCCCAAAACAATAAAAACAATGCTTCTCACCCCAACTGATCGACGTCACATGTCACTCCTACCTTTCTGCGGAGACATCACTTCTCCGTTTTCTCTTGCAAAGTCATGTAACGTTACAGGTGTCAGCGTGTGATTCTTCCACTCTTTGCTCTTTTCCTTCTTCTCTGCGTCCTTCTCCTTCACGTGGTGATCTGAGAGGAGCAGAAGAAGAGGCGACGGAGTGAGGTGAACTGCCGCTAAACATCCATGCTGGGCAACATAACAGACAAACAAACATTTCCACGTGTATAAATCACCATCTGGGCCTAATAGATACTGGGGCCTGTGGTAGGGGGCATTATGTAATCATGTACTCAATCGTTTCATTGCAGCATTACTCACGCAGAGTTTTAAATGTGCCCACGAAGTGGTTTGACAGAGCAGCGAGCTGTCTGTGTTGCCCTACCTCTCTGTAGCATTTTCACGTCGCCGTTCTCGGTCTTTGTATGGCAGCTAGCTGGGCTCACTCTCTCCACACCAGCGGCGGAGCTCCGCTGCGCTTCGGTGCTTTTCTCCTTGTGCCGTTTCTCTTTCGCCTTTTTCGTTTTGTGAGGCGACGCGAGGAAGTTGCTGATTTTGAAGATTTTCCGAGCGGGAGTAGCTGGGACCGCGGTGGCGGCGGAGTGGCTCGCCTTGGCCGGGCCGAAACTCCATTTCGCTGGGCTCCCACAACTCTGCTTCCCGTTGTGTTTTTCCCCTGCGCACACCTCTCCGTTCAGTTTCCTGTGCTTCAGGCCCTTCTCCTCCACGCGGACCTTCTTAGGGGGCGGTGGGTAGATGTCGCTGGAAGACTGCGGTCGGCTCTCCGGTGGTCGTTTGGCGATCAGGGGTTTAGGGGAATTTTTTGTTTTGCTGTTTGCTGCGAAATGCATGGAGTCCACGGCCTCGGCCATCTTGGAAGTTTCTATTTTTTACGGTCAGACGTAACTGGTGCGTGAGAGCCAGGCCGGGGGCGGGGCTTACGGGCTGCGTGACGACGCACGCAGCGTCTGTTTACAGCCTGCAGGACAACAAACAGTACTGTACCGCTCACTGTAGAGCTGCTGCACCATCACCAGAGGACAGAGGAGGTCCACCAACACAAGAGGGCATTCATGATCTCACTACAGTCACTTCTGCTCTGTCTGGGCTGGACAATCACTCCCAGTTATCAAATATGCAGGAAAAACACGGAAATGTTGCAGAATTCTAAATAACAATTCTTATTCTTGAAAAAATATTCACGGATTTAAAGTTGAATAATCTAGTTTCATTAGAAAAGTTTTTGGTTTTTGGGAATATTTATTTAAAAAAAATGCTGACGAGACCTAAAATAATTAATTCGTTTTTGTCATAGTGAGCAAGATTGCGCTGAGGTTGGCTGCCATGTATGTACATATTTATTTAGGATGGAGCTTTAGACTTAAGATTTTTATTCCCAACATGCTCCTAAATAACTAAATAATAAATAACTTAAAATAGGCCAAAGAGGGCTTTACAATATGTAGCCTACAACATACTGTATGACAAAACAGAAGTTAAAAGGAAAATATGGATCAGAGAAGAAACTTCCTTGATTGTGTGATAATTGTGTGTGATGGTTACACTGTTGCATCCAATGAATGGTTCTATTTTACTGCCATGAACAAAAATATTAAGTATTTAATACTTTTACAACAAATGCCTCAGTAAGTTCACCATGTTCTAAAAAAAGCCTAAACATATAAACCTAATTTGTAGATGCATATATTGGTATTAATTACTAAAGAGAGTTGGTACATTACAAAAATGTTTGCATATGTTTATAATTTCCTGATGAGCTTTTAAAAAAGTGTCTTTAAATCACAAATCCTCATGAGACCAGTTTAGATATTTATAACATTGGTGCACAGTGTCTTTGAGATAATAGTGTCAAATTTCCATCTGTTACAAGAAAGCATATATCGTATATGTTTTAAAGTTCAAGTCTAAAGTAGTTGAAATAGAATGAATTTGTATTCTGAGATGATTCTTTAAAATGCCACGAGGTGGCAGTATAATGATGAAAATTCAATGTGGGGCGTTTTTTTTATCAGCTCTGTGAAAATCATCACGTCTATTGACCCTCACGGCCGTTATTACAGCTTCTGTAAAAAAACATTCGCAAATGTTGGGAGGGGTCAATTGAAAACATACCAATTTCTGTTGCACAAGACGTGGTCACTACTTTTACTACATCCAAGATTCGAGTACTATTATTCACTTAAAGTCAACATTTTGTGATTAACACTTCAATACAATTCCTAAACATGATGATGAAAGTTATCTTTTTATTGTGGCAGAAAAGAGACACAAGTCCTGCAAAGAAGTGGAAAATTACATTTCTCTCAACCGTTCAGTCAAATGGTCCTCTCTCTCAGTCCACATCTATTCATATGCTCCTCTTGTTTATCTGCCACTAAAGTAGAAGTCTTAATCTGCCAAAGAGATTGTGTACATATCGTTCATCAGCGCTGACATTAGCTTACTCTAAAATGAGATTTGTTTATTTCTTTTGACCCAAATTGTTCGTCGGGTGAATGTTACACTCAGCACTGACACTTAAACAGTTACCACAGAGAAGACGACACAGTTTGCAGAATAATAAAGTCAAGGTTATTAAAAGGCAGTGCAGACAGAATAACCCTTTTTTAGCACCTTCAGACGTGGTGGAAAGTGCATTTATTTAAGTACATATCTGAAGTACTTTTTACAGTGTGGTATTAGTCTCTAAATACCTTCCTCCACCTTGACCTTCAGTATTCTAAAAAGAATAGTCAATGCAAAGTAAATACTTTTATCAGCCTAAAATCTGCTTTAAATAATGATGTAGAATTGGGGCAGGGAAAAGGAAACAAACGATTCACTCAGTCACACATTTCTGTGCATTTACATGTACAGTGTATTATGCATGGTTCCGATTAATCACAGCTGTGAAATACACATCCATTCAGTATGAACATCAGGATAGGATATGATGAAAAATCCAACAGCTTAAATCTAATGCCTGTATGGCAACTGACTATATGAAAAGTTCATGACAATAAAGCTAAAAAATATGAACTAATTCTTGCCTTTTTCTCATGCATGCCAACGTCACAAATACATCAACTTTCATCTCAGAGTCAACTTCCCTCGGGCAGAAGATGACAGCAGCAAATAACCCATTCCCACGTCACCACGCTTTCCATATCCTTCATCTACACAAAGATTCTTTAATATAAATTTTGAAGAAATGAAGTGCAGGCTTTTGGATTAGAGACAAATTGACCTGACGTTATCTGGTGTTGGCTATAGCTGTCGAAAATCCAGCCCAGATGTGAGAGACACTTTGGTCGTTTCATTTTTAACAATCTCTATTGGTCGATTGACAGATGGCAAAATAATGTATCAGTTACTGAAAGAATTAAGATATTGGCAATTTGTGTGTGTGTGTGTGTGTGTATGTGTGTGTGTGTGTGTGTGTCTGTCTGTCTGTGTGTGAGACACATGGAGTACCAAAGAGTCGAGATATTTAATTTCAAGCTGATACACACTGATCTACAGGATTAAGGCAGGTGTTGTATGACATAACTATTTTGCCAAATGAATATATGTTTATTTGTTCTTGGCATGCAAACAGGGAGTCAGCAGAATAATATTGACCAGGTTGGTTTATACCTTCAAGCAGGCAGATTGTGGTATTACAAGGGACTGGCACTGCACTACGACAGTCGTTGGGTTTACTCCAGTTTAGTTGGAAATGGGACACTTATGCACATAACAGACATGACCGATGACACTGCTCCTCTGCCCAAAGTGGAGGGAGATGAAGTGGTCTGCCAGGAAGCCCAGGCAGCTAAGCAGGACTGATGGTCAGATGTTTGTTCTAGTCTGCATGGAAAAAACCACAGTGTTTACACGATCCAGGATCCAAGCCAGCTCAGTGGGGGAATTCAAAAACACTTCATCCCAAGAGGGCACCCTTCGGAGAAAAAAACAGCTGTCCATAAATGGGTAAAGTCAGTCGTGCGGGTATTATTGGGAATAATAGAGTTCCTAGCAGTACTCCGCAGAACGAAATGGATTCATTTAGATTGGCAACTATCAAAATAACTGACCCTCCTAGCCTCAATCAACTGCATTAATCATTATTGTTAGTTTGTTGTGGCTAAGCAACGACTGTCTGAGATGTATGCTCGGCTGTGCTGTAAAATATGTGGCTCTATGATAATAAATCAATACAGCCTAGTGTTCAGACAGAAGTCTCTCGAGAGTGTAAACATTTCTCTCACACTATTTCCCAGTGTAAGTGTTGAAGAACTGAAGTGACTGTGAAAGGTGGAAGGACACTTATTCCTGGCTTATTCCTCTTTTCCAGGTTAAAAAACTGAAATGATTGAATCCTTTTCTTTGACTCTCAAACTGTTGCATTTTAAGTTGTTATGCCGTTTCTCCAGACGCAACTTCCAGGTCATGGGTGTTCTTCATTGAGTTTTCTTCCACCGTCACTTGTTTTTTCATCTCTAACCCGATGCTTCCCACAGTCTAAACAAATGGTTCCCTTTGTCATCATCAGAGAACAGCTGAGAAATCTCTCCAGCTTAGTGCAGTCAGAGCAACCGGCCAATGAAAGAGACGGAGAACAGGAATGTACAAGGGTCACGTTTCATCGCAGTCTAAAAATAAGACAATTTAAGTGGACTAATAACTATTCAAAATGCACACATTTCTGAAACATCAAACACTGGCATTGCATACAATCACTCATATCTCCTATCCTGTGGTAGGACGGACATTTACACCCTGAGTCTGAGAAACTAAAGCCTCATTATCTAAACTCCCTGCCAAGCAGATGCCTCATTTAGTTCATGTGACTGTGTTTTCTCTCTTTCTTTTTTTCTGACTATATGAAGACACAATGAATGAGCAAAGAATCAAAATCTTGGGATAAACGGACAGTCTGCACACAGCGAGCTTAGTCTCCCCACCCAGAGATTCAGAGATTTCCTCACCAATTCTCAAAAATTGTTGCGGATTAGTACTGTCACAATAAAGTCAATAGCACATGAGACATTTCTCTCCCCTGGCATGACATTTGAATCAAATGACCTTCTTGGATAAATCTCACATTCCTGACTTTCATTATTCAGAAGCTCCACTAAACCATGCAGCTTACAGTAAAATTAAATATGTCTCTACAAATCTGAGTAACAAACTCTTGGCTCTGGCCCGGCAGCTAATATTTTGCTTCAGATGCATTTTATTGACCTGTCGCATCTGTCCCTCACATGTTTGTGGAGCCGACAGGAAGTTTGGGAAGTGCCTGCCAAAGCAACTGTGACACGCATGCATATTCATGGCCATGATGCACTTACAATATCAGTGCATCATGGAGTGAGAATGCATTACAAATGGCCTTCATTAAGTGACGTGATTACAGTGAAGATACAATGGAATGTAATAGTAGGATTACAATAAGACATGTTTATAGCTTACACAGTTGAATCTATATTGTGACTGATATACAACTGTTAAAGGCTAATTCTGCTTATATCATGAAGAACAAATAATTGACCACTTCCTCATGCTTCATACTTACCATACACTGTCTCACTGAGACCATCTACTGAGGAGTACATCCACACAATCCTCCTCTCACTGTTGTTTTTTTTCAGCTGTTTCCCTCTCAAAGCTTCCCCCTCCTCATTTCTCTCTCAGACTCACTTTCCACTGAACAGCTCAATCAGTTCCCACTCCCTCCTCTTCTCCCTCCCACCTTACCGCCTCCTCTCACGGTCACTGTCTCAAACTGAGGTGGGTCTTTTTTACACTCTTTCCGTCTTATCCTTTCACTCTTTACTCTCAGGACACGATGAGGTTACCAGCACTGTGCATATGCGGGACCCTGCTGGCCCTCTCGAGCCTGTCTGCGACCATAGCAGACTCTGATGAAGGAGAACTCCTGGGGGATCATGGATTTGGACCTTGTGCTGCAACTCTGAGACCCGAGGGGCCGTGCAGACAGGGGAAGGATGAGAGCATGTGCCCATACCAATTCAGTCTGCCGCCACTGACTCTCCATTTGCCAAAGCAGCTCAGAGAGCTGGAGACGATTGTGAAGGATTTGCAGAAGCTGAAGGACAGTGTGGACCAACTGAGGAAGATGTGTGCAGATTGTACAGTAAGCCAAACTGCGAGAGAGTGTGTAGGGCAAAGAGAAGGAGAGCATGTAAAGCTGAATGAGGGAACAGATAGACAAAAGGATGACATGAACTGGCCGAATGAGAGAAATTCTGATAGGTCAAAAGATTTAAGCCAGGAGTGTGGGACAGACGGTGTTAAAGTGGAAAAGACTGTGGCAGGAAATAGTGACACTGACTCAGAACAAATAACAATATTGGAAGAGAAAGAGAGAAAGATATGGGAAGCAGAGAAAGAGAGCGATAAAGGGGTCGTAAAAGAAACTGAGAGAGAAAACCCACGAAGAGAAGTGACAGAAAAAGATGCAAAAACAAAGACAGAGGGTGCAAAAGGAAAAGACAAACGGGGGCAGGCAAAGGTGCCAACCTCTGCTGGAAATGAGAGAATTGTGGATAGTGTCAGAAAAATGGTTGTTGAAAAAAATAACAGGGAGACGGACAGAAACAAAGACAAAGATGGAAAAGGGAATTCAAAGGGAGATCCAGATGATATAGGGGAGAATGGAAAAAAGAGGAAAAGTACAAGTAATGTAAAAAATGTGGAGAAAACTGAAGAAAGTGACCATCACATATGGCGAGATGAAAGAAAGGAAGCAGAGAAAAAGACCCGAACTGAAGAAGACAGGGGCAGTGATGGAATAAAGATGTCTGAGGGCCATGATAAGAATACAAATAAGCCGAAAGAGCAGGATGGGGAGGAGAGGAAAAAGGAAATGGAAATAAAAGTGGAGCGAAATAATGAGAAACCAAAACAGACTGAAAGCATTGGGCGTGCAGAAAAGACTATTAATGTGGGGGAGGTGGAGGACGGGGAGATAGGAACGGAGATCAAATCAGACGGAGAAAAAAGGGTCCAGAGTGTACAGAGAGACGGTGATGGAGAATTAGCATCCAGCAAAGCAACTGAGAGGACAGGCTTTGTTTCAATCAGCCCGACTCTTTACTCTATCATAAGTTTAGCTCCGAGGCCTGACTCCATGGACTCAAACGAAGCAATAACCTTTACATCATCTTTTCCACCTCCTCCTTTGTCCAGCTCTACTTCAAATTTGATCACAGATGTCAATCAAGGAATGACAAAAGTTGTTGACGGACTACCAACCCAAAGCTCAGGCCCAGGAGCAGCTGGCATTTCTGAGCACCCAATCCTTGTTTCAGAGGAAGGCTTTAGGACCACAAGTAGGCCAACAACAACAGGCACAATAAAGACACTGGGTGGTCCTAAACTACAGATAACCAGTGCCATTAAAAGATTTAACTCTACAACCAGTGCAAGACCTGGGGCGGGCTTCCAGGGTCGGGTTAGCTCAACTACGGCAACAAAAACCACCGCCAAGACTCCTCGTCAGAGTTTATACACAACTACATTTCCAGGAGTTGCAGACCGCAGCCGATGGACGGCTAAAAAGAAGCCCGGTGACAAGCATAAACCTGTAATTATGTCTGAAGCAGACCAAAAGCTTAAAAATCCTAAGAATCATCGTAAACCTGACCGAGCCTCATTGCCTGACAAAAAAACTAAACATGACCAAAAGCAGAGACCTTCTATCCAAATATTGAAACCTGGCAAAGATCCTAAACGAGTCCAGATTCCAAAACCTGAACTAAGACCTCTACCTGATCATTTACCAACTGATCAAGATCTGAACAAAAATCAAACACCTAAATATGACCAAGAACATACAACTGATCAAAGCCAGTTACTTATTCAAAAGCCAAAAACTCATCTAAAACCTATGTCTCCTGTTCAGAACACCACATCTCATCAAAGACCTCAAACTGTTAACGCAACGGGCTCTGACCCTCAAACTGACCGACACCCTGAATCTGTTGAAATCTCCAAAATTAATCAAAACTCAAAACCTAAGAAAAAGCCGGTTCATCCTCTCAAAACCGACAAGCGTGACCGAACAGAAAAACCTCCCAAAAAAACGAAAAGTGAAGAAAAAACTCAACCTGATCAAAGGTCAACAATAAACCAATATTTCACATCTGTTCAAAAGCCCGAAAGAAGAGAAAAAACTATCACCACTCCAAAATCGAACCAAAAGCCTAAAACAGAATCAATGGACAATCCTGATGAAAATCCTTTGCCTGAGCCTAAATCTGTCAAAGACTCAACACCTGGACAAAAGCTTACACCAGATCATGCCCGAATCAAACCTCCTGATCAAAAGCCTAAACCCAGCCAAAAAGTAACGAAAATAAACCAAAAGCCTAAACTTAACCAAAAACATCCAGAGCTTCTAACAGACCAAAAGACCAAACCAAAGGCAAAGCTTAAACCTGAACAAACACCAGAAACCAATCAAGGGCTTGGATCACCTCGGCCTGACCAAATGCCTGATCTTAAGCCCAAATATGTGCCTGACGAAATTCCTGAAGCAGAATCCAACAAAACATCCAAACCGAAGCCTCCACCCAGGCGCAGGCCACCAACCAGGGCTACAGTCAGGCCAGGAGCAGCACCTGTCCAAAGGCCAAAAACAGCAGTGCAACTAAAGCCAAGTCTGAAGACCAAAACTGATTTAGGTCCTCCTCAAATCAGCGGGACAACTTCAGATGACATCCAAAACTCTCAAACTGACGTGCCACCTGCACCTGGCTCTGTAACAAAGACTACTGAAGTCAGTCATTCCCCCGGCGATGCAGAGTTGAGTCCCAGCATGATGAAAACTACCACTCTGGGTCCAAAGACCTCAAACAGCAGGACTACGTCTGATCTGAGGCCACAAACAGCCGGTCGACCACCATCGATCCCAATGACAACAAGACCAAACAAAATCATCCGTGGGAGTATCCCGAGCACCAGTCCAGGATCCACAAAGCCGAGTCAAGCTTCCAATACTGACTCCATCTTACAAGCTATGATACTTCACAATGTGGAGGAAATAGCACCGAGTAAATTTGAAGACCCAGACGAAATTATGATTCCAGTCCCTACCCCCAGTACCCAAACTACCTCCACAATCAGCCCTAACAGCAGGTCAACAACCCCTGCCACCTCTGGCCCCGAGACCCCAGCTGCTGAGTCTTCCACTCCCAGTGCACGCGAGCTGCGTGTTAAAATCAACCAGGTGGATGCTTTCGTCAACAACAGTCCAAATGGAAGACCACCGGACAGGCTTCCAAAAGACCACCCTGAGGACAGCCAAGGAGGCAGCAGGCCTGACAGCAAACAATCCACACTTAAACCATCTAAAGGCAAGATATATTATGAACGCTATTGAAGCGTTTTATCAAGTTTTGTTTTTGTATGCATGCTCTATTCTGAATTTCCACATAACGTAGGTAACTTTATGGAGGTATTGTGGTTGTTATTGACAAAGCTTGCATATAATTAGCATTTATAGCAGCACCAATACTGTAATGGTTACTTTTTCAGTCACGGAATGTATTAACAAAGAGAGAGGAGAGGAGGCAGATGCAACTTCACAATTAAAGTCTCTGAAATTTACAACCAATGAAAATTGATTGAGTTTTGTTGACATTACAGCACAAAAATTTGGCTGAGAGTCTACTGCAGTTTAAATAGTATTTAGCAGCTTATAATTGTATCACTCACTCAGCAGATTGGTATGCCATGAGCTGAAAGGATCTTAAGAAAGAGGACCACACAGTAAGCACTAAAGAACCACTTATAAATAAATGCCTGAGATCTGTTCTGTACCACACATCATGGCCCAAGGAGGATTTTACATATGTGCGCAAAATGTGTATGACTGCGTGGGTGTCGTGATTGGGAGTAAAACCACAACTGTGTGTAGACCAACAGCTTTAAAACACCCTTCAGTGAAGCATGGCTTAGAGCAAGCGAGTCATTTGGCGTGAAATCAATCGAATGATACTTCAGTTTAACACTTGAATTCTTACGCTGCATATGAACACTACAATCAGATTAGTTGCTTGTCTCAGTAAACATACTGTAAAGTTGTGTTGTATTTGTGTTTAATTTATCAAACAATCACTTAGAAAATACTGGTGTTATTTTTACCCATTTTACTTTTATCTCTAAAAAAACCCCCCCCCCATGGGTTTAGATAATGTCTGTTTGTATACTTTGGAGGTCCACCTTGAAATTCTTTGAAAACATTCAATCTTTTTATGGTGGAAAAGTAGCTTGCCCTGACCTTTTGCCCTGTGACCTCACTCAATACATATCAGGATAGATCAAAGCTGCAAGATATTTTCACCTGAAAGAAATTAGTGAAAGCAGGACATTTGTTAGATCACTTTCTAACCGAGGAACGGCAAGATGTATTTCGGAAGATTTGAGAAAAGACTGTTCATAATCTTTTGTAATTTATTTCTATTGTCCTTATCTGCAGTTACCGTGCCAAGAGACTGCTCCGACCGCCTGCTCAGAGGGGGCACAAAAAGCGGAGTGTACCTGGTGACCCCTGACCTCCGCAGTAGAAGCTTCTCGGTCCTGTGTGACATGGAGCTGGATGCAGGAGGGTGGACGCTCCTGCAACGCAGGCAGGACGGTAGCGTGAGTTTTAACCGGACCTGGGCCGAATACCGATCAGGCTTCGGGGAGCTGGATGGAGGGGAGTTTTGGCTGGGCAACAACATGATCCACCTGCTGACCCGGGACAGGGACATGGTGCTGCGGGTGGAGCTGGAGGACTTTGGCGGTGTGATGGAGTACGCAGAGTACCAGCAGTTCAGGGTGGCAAGTGAAAGGATGCGCTACAGACTGACGGTAGGCGCTTACTCGGGTACTGCAGGTGATTCTCTCCGCTTCAGCAAAAGTTATGATCACAACAACAGGGCGTTTACCACACCGGACAGAGACCACGACCGCTATCCATCCGGAAACTGTGGGGCCTACTACAGCTCCGGCTGGTGGTTTGATTCCTGCATGGCTGCAAATCTCAACGGGAGATACTATGTCGGGAGCTACAAGGGAGTCCGGGATGGGATTTTCTGGGGGACTTGGCATAACATATCTACAGAGTATTACCCCACCAATGAGAGACAGTCTTTTAAAAGTGTCAGGATGATGATCCGACCAATGAGCTTTGCACCATGAACCTTGACTTTCTGCCATGGCATGTTAAAAAACAAAAAACAAAAAAAAACTTCTAACTTCAACCATGAATTCCTAACATGCCCTTTACAATTGAGTAAACCCCAGTATACCCTCCACATGGTTATTGTTCACTGCTAACACAATGCTGCCACCTTGTGGTGTTTGATTCTACAATAATGATTTGTTTACAGGATAACATGACAATAACTGAGGATGTACATAGTTACAAAGGTAATAATCCTAATTACATTGTAACTTTTTAACAACATTTTAATATTAATGTATTTGTGTTTTTGTCAGTGCATCTGACGGTTCGTAGCAACGGAAAATGATATTTGTATTATTATTGAAGTACTGGAAAGCCAGTTGATGGTTGATTGAAGTGTGGGATGTTTTGTAATTAAGATTCTTTTGTTAAAATGAATAATATTGATGAAAATATGAATATAGTTTTGCCTTTGTTTCGCCTTCTTTCTGTGGAAATTACCTTCAAACTAAAGTGAGCCAAGAAATAACCAATAAATCCAATAACAAGTAGAGTTAAGTCCACATTTTGAAGCATCAAGGTTTAAATCTGACCCATGCAGTAGGTCTGCAACTTTGGACGCGAGGAATGAAATATTTCAAGACTCAAGTTCCCTACAGCCTTTGCGGAGAGAATGACGTCACCTGCGACGGTGCTCACATAGGCCTACTGATTGGACAAGACTTAAAGAGGGGCGGTGCTGAATTTATACAAGATTGTACATCCGGCTTGTCAAGATAATTAAATTGTCTCGAACTAAGACCGGAAGTAAAATATTATGTCGTCAACTTAAAAGAACACAACAATCTGAGGGTGAGGCTGTTGGTATTTTGGCCAATTATTCCATCTAAAAGGGATGAAAATGAGTACTTGCCATGAGTAGTGTCAGTAAAAGGCTGCAATGCCAACTGGATGAAGCGGGCAACTGCCTTTGCGGCCCCAAAAAGGTCCAGGCTTAATGTGTGCAAAATGTTGCCAAATTATTTGTTTGTTATTGTTTAATGTTATGCACTACCTGCCATGACAAATTCTTTGTATGTGCAACATTCATTGGCAATAAACGGTTTCTGATTCTCTGATTCTGTCGAAAAGAAGATCACTTTGTCAAAGAAGTCTAGATTTGAGTCTCATATTTCTGTGCGGTGTTTACATGTTGCAAGATTCTAAATGATTCATTTGTGTTGAAATGACCACACAGCAAACCAGGGACCAGGTAGTATTTTAACACACAGTTTTTTGCCACTTCAGGGCCCTCTAGCAGGTAAATCTGTTCATGGCGATGGAAATTAATATTTTTAAACCTATATAATTTATACAATAAGGACTATATGAGTGTAGTGTAAAAAGTACACGTTACAACAAATCCTGCTTAGATATATACTTAAGCTTCAACACATAAATTTACCAAAATCTCAACTTTTATCATTCTGACTACAACTCACATTTTTATTGCTGTCTGTTTCACTTTGATTGTGTGTTGCTCATCATTTTTCTTTTATCGAGTAATATTGTAGTGTAATTTTATTATAGTTACACATTCAAATGTATTGTTCTTTTTCTAAGACCAATTACTAATACCAACGCAGAATATATTTAGTTTTAGTTTTATATTGAATTAAACCGTATTAGTGTTTTTTATTATTATTAAAGTTTACTAAGTTGCAGGAGACGCTTTTACGCTGAAAACTCGTACCGGAAGTGCTAGTGTTGTGCTACCAGTCGAACCAGAGCCGTATGAAGCACGCAGACTGACGGTCCATGCTGAGTGAATGGCAGTTTGTAAGCCAGTGTGTTGTTGTTTATCAGCTGAAAACAGCAGCGTGAGGTGTAGATGAGCTGGTTTCCCGGAAGGTGGTCGAGATGTTTTGGAGCTCAGCAGGTCGGCCGAGATGTGTCGGACTTCTACGCTGCTGGTCCCTCACAGTCGGTCCCAGGACACCCACGACCCCTCGATGCCCTCTCGATACCTCACGGTCCTTCTCCATCTCTGCCCCCACAAAGTCCCCAACGCACGAGGAGGTAAACCCGCCTCTGAAGCAGTGGGCTCTGGCGGTGAGCCCCTTCAGCACGGTGCGGGCACAGCTGGGCTGCAGCATCTCCGTCCGCCCGCTGGACCTGCACACATACCCCGAGGCTGACCGAGCCTTCATCACAGTTCACGGAACAGACACCGAGCAGGAGGTCGGCCTGGATCACTTACACGTCCACTATGACCACCAGAGCAAAGAGTTGCTCATCTCAGCCGAGAAGGTTAAGAGCAGCGTGTCGATCGATCTGACTGCACCTATCAAAAGCAGTGAGTGTCTCCTGTTGTTGACACAATTACAATGATGGCGACATTAGGGCCGATCATTGATTGTCATGATTTCATGCATCAAGCAGGTTTCGTGATACTGATGTCTTTTGGCGTCTTCTTTCATCAGATCTCTTCATTACTACTCAAGGAGAAGGAAACGTGCAAGTGAAGAACATGGAGTGTGATATCTGCAAGGTGCAGACAGAGAAGGGCAACTGTTTGCTGCACTCTGTCAAGGTATGTGGTTTTGATTCATCAATGTTGTTATTGTAGATATTTGACTGATTGTGCAACTAGAATTGTGTGATATTTTCTTCAGGCTCATCAGGTTGAGGTCCAGTCCCACGGAGGACATGTTACAGGTGTGGGCACTATCCACGGCAATGTGGACATCAGCACATGTGGAGACAGTGTAAGAACAGTACACTCAGCAGTCATTAGAGGGCAGCAGCAGGCTCTATCTGAACGTTTACGGTACACCTCTGATTTGGAGACTAAAATAAGTTGGATCACTCGGCTACAGTCCTGTGCAGTGATTAGTTGTTTGTTTGCAGGGAGTTGATGTCAAAAAGCTGCAGGGTACCAAAATGAACATTTCAACAGAACGTGGCCCTCTGAGGGTCAAAGCCGTGTATGCTGAATCCAGCTGCGTCTCCTCCTGCTCTGGGAGAGTAGAACTGGGGAATGTACACGGTGAGCAAACAGCAGCATCTATTCCTCATCTATGTTGTTTTATGTGGTTATGATGGCTGCAGACAAAACTCAAATGTATTGAAGGAAAAAACAAAAGTAAAATGTTGCGTTAAATTCATTACACTTTTGTCCAAAACAATTAATCGGCGATCCACTCTACCATCTGAGCTACTGCGGCACTTCAAACGAATTGAAACTATTATTTGTAATGAATCTGCTACCTGTATCTAGTAGTTCACTCTGTCAGTTGGTCCGTATTTTAAAATAACCTCCACTACCCATAAGCCATTGCGACACACAGCTGCACTGCGTTAACTTGGTTTGTAAAGCAGGGCTTGTGGTATGTCAGGAATCCTGGGCTCCAATCCAAATGGACTCTATTGGAATGTAATGTGGTTGGAATTCATCACAAATTCTGTCCTTGTTGTTTTGAAGTAGCTATGAATCAGGTTCGTTTGATGAAGACTTGGAGGCAGAGATTATATCACACAGACAAACAGTTCTTTGATGTGAAGTGAAGAAAATGCATCATCCACATGAAATTGTAATTTCTTCCTGATCCAGTCGAGCCTCTCGTCGTAGAATACATGGAATCAATTATCTTGTTAACTTCAGTGATGCAGGTTTATGACTGGTTCAGTCTGTGACGAGGCTTTTATTTGCTAAATTTTCCCGTCTTGAACAGTTATTAATGTTGTAATGTACCCACTAGTGACTGTAAATAACCTGACAGCTAGTTATGTCAATTAAAACTGACCTCGTGCTTTAATCTATTAAAAAGGTACCGCCACTGTGAAGAACGTGTCTGGAGATACAGTTATTGGTGAGCAAGCTGACCCAGTGATTGCGCAATCCACTACGTATGGCATCTATCAGTGGCTGTTAAAACCAAAAACACTCTTCTACTTCTGCAGATGGTTCGAATAGTTTCCTTAAGGTTTCCTCTCACAGCGGAGGCATTGACGTGTACGTGGGAGACGGCGGCAGTGCCGAACTCCACAGTCGGGAAGGTAAACGTGCAGCATGAGAAGAATATTCACCGGTTTTCTTTCCCGTTGAGTGTTTTTCTTTGTTTATCCCTCATTCTTCTGTTGTACGTAGGAGCGGTGTGTGTGCGTGTCCCCTCCTCTTTGAAAGCTGCGATGGAGCTCTGTGGAACATCGGTGGATATCAGCCCAGAGGTTGTTCTGCATGGAGTGGTAAACAACACAGCTGAAGGCCAAACCACAGTTACCGGTCAGCCTTTGTTTTTCATTACATCCCACTCCATGGCACAGCTACTTAACTAAACACTCCTACAAGTAAATCAACACAGAATGTTCCGTTTTCTGTATTTCTCTCATTCCCCCTGGTCTGTTTGTCTCTCAGGTTATATGAATGGAAAGTCCCCCGTTGACCAGTGGGTTAAAGCTCAGGCAGACAGAAACTCCGTCAGACTGAAAACACAAAGCTGGTTTGAATCCCTGAAGCTGGGGAGCTGAGATATGAGGTTTACACTCGCAGAGCCAGATACTGTCGCTGCTCAAGACTGGATGTAACTTTACCTCAGTATATACAACTCTGTGCTCAGGATATACTGTACTTTAAATAAAGACTTTATATATCATCTGTAGTATTTAACAGATATTCTGTTCATACAATGCGTTTTGAAAGCATAATATTTGACTGCACACCAGTGTTGGTTTGTGATGAACTGTTAATGGTTTGAATGGGAAATATTGCCGGTGATTAAATGTCCTCTGTATGGTATGTAAATACAAAAACAATTGTCAGTCCCAAACATCAGAAAAAAATTAAATCAAGTGAAATGCAACTACAAAGTGTTACATAAACAACGGATAAACCAAGATTGTAGTGTAAAATAATACAGCCTTTTAATTTAAAGAGCATAAATGAACAAAGATATTTCTAGAGGGGAAAAGACGCAACAGTGCACAGACACCGCATAGACGTATAAACAAATACATAGTCAATTTCAACAAGTTTGGAATTTAAAGTGCTTTGTACTTCCATATATATATATATATATGTGTATATATATATATGTGTATAAATATACATATAGATATATATATACATATACATATATATATACACATATATATATATGTGTATATATATATGTGTATAAATATACATATATATATATATATATATATACATATATAACATAACATTTCTTAAATAAATATAAATCAATGTTGCTTATGTCACAGTGCTAAAGATGCCAACTTTCCATCCACAGAGTGATCTGTGTCGTCGCCCTCTCTAAATAATTAGTAGTAGACACATCTAATGACAGTGAGTTGTGGAAACAGCTCAGCCAGTGTCCGAAATAATCTCGGACAAAAACCCTGATTTATTTATTTTCTACCTTAATGTGTGTACGGTATATAATTCAATAATCACAAATGTTCATGCACCGGTTATCTAACATGGAGTTATTAAACCACTGGAGCCTAGCAGGGTCAAAGACAGTGTGTACCAATTTATGTAGAAGCATAGAGTGATCTATACTGCATCAAACTCAAAACAGAAGAGCACGGGACATTGCATTGTTAGGAGCTGATACAATACAATGTGTCCTTAAAGGGGTTGACAGTGCTATCCACACAGGTGAGACTTGATCTGATTACTAACCAGTGATTTGGCATTTTTTTAACCATATAATTCATCTCTGTGGCTATCATGCAAAATGGTTTGTTGAAAATACTATTATTTTGAAATAATCTCCCAAAAATGATGGTCACTGTGATAAGATGGGCTGGATTTTTACAATAGTATTACTTATTGAGATGTTTATGTCCTCTCTGTACTTGCTGCTCTCGTCTTCACTGACTGCTGTTCCGCCACCTCCTCGGTCTTGATGGGTCTTCTGACTGGAGACACTATTGGGCCCGTGTTGTATCCAAGCCAGTTTGGAGGGTTGTCATTGCTGTGCTCCCAGTGCTTCACATGTGGCTGAAGCTTTAAAGCGGCCACCCTACAGGAAGAAATGCTCTCTGGTCATTAAAAGCTGCCGTGCAGGATTCTAACTTTGCAGGGCTCTTCTAAACTTTGCCTTACCTGGAGATGCTGCTGCAGCAGACCATCGCCATGGAGCAGAGCGGAGGACAGACCCTCCTTATGTGTCGGGGACTGCGGTCTGTGAGAAGAACACAGCCACTCGCATCAAGTTCTCGCAGGTACTGAGATCCACTTGTCAGATAATGCACTGCCATATCTGTCATCTGACGTTTGACATGAAAAAACGTTTGGCATGAAATGAACATTTAAAGGTAAAGAAGTGTGCGTGTAACCATGTGTGGATACCTTGGGACACCCCAACATCCGCAGTGTGACTAGACCTCTGCAGTAAAATGACACCGCTCTGATGGCTGAGTCTGACAGAGCTACACAGTGAGACACATCAACATACTCCAGATCTCTCACAGTCTTGCACAGCTTCTGCCCTCGGGAAGAACAAAGGAGACGAGAGAGAAAGATGTTGGGTGAAAGTGAATGCGGAGAAGAACCATGTCTTCAAGAAGACACACCTTCCTCTGTTCACGTCTTTTAGCAGTCAGCAAATGAAAGAACTGTGAACATGATTGACTTTTTTTTGGAATTTCTTTTCGAAGAATTTCCTTTCTAAGAATAGAAGGAAGTAAACTTGTGAACTGTTCTATAAAAATCACACATCTGACCATGTGTTGAAATTCTAGCTAGATTTGTACCTGCATGCCAACATCTGTGACGGAGACACATTCGGCAAGAACTAACTTCTTCAAGCGAATTCCCTCAAGAGACGCCAGGCCCTATAAATACAAATACAAAGTTACAGACTAGTCTCCACTAGGGCAGTTGTATTTCTTATTTTTTTTAAGGAACTTGTGAGAGTAAAAAACGACACCTGATCCTGGATTTTGCAACCGCTGATGTCAAGAGAGCAGATAGAGCTGCCACTCACCCACCCCAGACTCATATCAGTCAGTCTCTCACAATAACTCAAGTCGAGATGGTACAGTTTACACAACCTGATGAATTGTGCACGCACACACACACACACACACACACACACACACACACACACACACACACACACACACACACACACACACACACACACACACACACACACACACACAAAAAGCTGTTGAGAGACTATCAAACCACAATGAGATATGTCTGTGTTGTTGTGAGGTCATACTATATACCTTTGTGAAATCCTCATTACAGATGTGTCTGTGATGAGACTGCAGTAACTGACATTCAGCTCTCTCAGTTTGGCAGATGAGGAACCTTCTGTCAGATACCGGATCCCAGTATCACTCACCCTGAAATACACACAGTCTACCCATTAGGTCATGCAATATCATAAGAAGGCATAGAATATAAAACTACAGCAGCAACACACTTGTTACAAAGTGAGATGTCCAGGTTGTGCAGGTTCTTGAGGTTGGCCACAGATTTGAGGCTGGCATCAGTCATTCTGCAGCGTGGAGTCTGCGGAGGCCGTGTGAGCTGCTGCACAGGGCCTTCCAGCCTGCGTCTGTTAGTTGGTTGTTACCTAAAGTGCACATGGGGTGTAGAACAGACAGAATAACTGGAACAGAAGTATGTCTGATGTGGAAATAATATAATAATAGATCTTACCCTCTGTCCTAAAAGTCTTCAGTGTGGCGACTTCAGCGATTTTAAGGCAACATCGGAAAGATGAGGAGCATCCAGCAGAGAAATGGCAGACAGACAGTGACATCTGGCAATTAGCGCCTGTTAGAAAAGAGTACGACTCAACACCTCTTTCTGTTGCCAGGGGTAAAGGGTGTGCTGACAAAATAAATATGCATGAGTTGACGAAAAATTCTTTCCTAATTTATTCCTTGTCCGTGTCTTTGTTCGACATTCCAGGGCTAGGATGTTGACCCCGTATGAAACCAGTGATGTGTTAGAAATGGAAAACAAACGTACCAAGACGCAGCTATCTGAAAGCGTGGGCATGTCATTGATCACAATCTCCCTGAGTGAAGGGCATCCGGCAGAAATGTATCTGAACCCATTTGCAGTCATCTGGGAGGAGAGAGAGGAAAATATGTGTGAGTTGGAATCTGAATCATTCTCCTGGAAGCCATTTTCCTTGCTGCTCACGTTGTCAGGGCCCCATAAAGTGAAACATCTGGAACCAAACGAATGTTTTTTGTTGCAGTGCATGTGTGTTATGTTATAGTGTGTGCACATGGTGAATTGGATAAACCCAGCCCTCCTTTTGGCCACGGCTGCCTTCTACTCTCCCTCCCCTTCAGATCTTTCTTCTGAGTGCAAACAGTCACGAGAATACAGCTAGAAACTCCAACACGTGGAAACAGAGAGGAGTGACTGGATTTATCCGAGGTGGACTGAACGCTCAACTTACAAAAGGCAAAAGCGGTGTCCTTTCTACAGCAGAGTGGAGTGACTACATACCAAACTGAGGGGAGCATACCAACTGACCTGAGTGCACCCGGACAAGTTGAGGTGGACGAGATTGCGGCAGCTCTTCCCTGTGGTCAGGTACATAAACCCTTCATCTGTGAATCTGTTGCAGTACGCCAGACTCAGGTATTGAAGGTTGAGACAATTCCTGTTCAAAAGCAATAGTTTGATTAGTTTATATGCAAAACGGAGGGAAACTTATTTGTGTTTAATCTTTTGTCGATTATAGTTGGTTGTTTTGTTGTTGTTGTTTAAGGAAAGTTTAAATTTGAATACATGCATGGTATTTTGCATAATACTAGAGGGAGAGTGCAAATGACTGAAATCTGTTTAACCTGCAAATCTATCGTCAATGTAATCAAACAGTCCAGACGTTATGTTATGAGTGCCACATCTGTTCCTCTAAATCACTAAACTGGCACGAGCCAAGCTGCTCACAAGCCAGCAGCACATTGGACAAATAAAGATATTTCTGGGAGCCAAGGGGCAGGGGGCCAGAAAGGAGTATCATATCGGGATTTGTTTGTTCAACTTGGAGATGTGAGTGAGCTGGACCACAGTTTAAAGCACAAATGTTAGTGACATGGCAGTTTACCATAACTGGAGGTTTACCTGGACAGCTCTCTTAGAGTTGTGTTTGTTGTAAGTGTGCAAGAAAGGTTCAAGTAGAGCAAACAGGGACAGCCCTCGACAATTCTCTGAACCATCGTATCCTGTTAAAGAGCGGAGATTTAAATGTTACTTTAAGTTCTCTCAGCAAGGCCCCTGTTCTTAGAGTGCATGTCTAATGCCACACTCATGCACATGCATTAACAAACATTTAAACGACTTGACAGTTTTATGTAAAAATGATAATGACTGAAACAGGGTGAAACTTCAAAGGACATTTTCACTGATTCATTCAGGGGCCAATATTAATCAACTGCAACAATCTAGTTGTCATTCTACACGACTACAGACATTATTGTAACAGTAAAGTGGTACATGTGATATGAAGATGATGCATTTTTGTAGATTTTTTCTTCCGTACAGTATCGTCATATTCTTAACAATGTTTTACTTACTGTAACATTAAAACACTCTGACAAATTGAGGTCCTGAATATTTCTGCATTCACCTAAGAAAACACAATGTACAGCAAGTAAAGAGCAGAAGAAACAACTGGTCCAACTACTATGATGTCCACCTTTAGTGGAAATACTTTGCTATAAATATTATATTCAAATTGTGATAAAGTAAAGTAATATACGACAGTATGTAAGGAACAACTTCTGTCATAGTAGTCTGCCTTCTTTCAAAGCCGTATACACATTCCTGGACAGCTCCCATCTCTTACATAACGTCCTACTTCTCTCTTCTTCCTCAGGCTCAGCAGCAGCTGTGTTCCATCAACAGCAACACTGTTCACCTTTGACCCATTGCTTCTGTGTCCAAGCCTGTTTTCTTAAGATTTGTATCCCAAAATCCTACTTCTCTCCAGCTCTTCTTACTGAAAAGACAATCCGTGCAGGGCACAGGATGCAAGTGACCTCCTCTCTCGTCTTAGCCTCCCTGCTCCTCCTCCTGCTCCCGTCCATCGAGATGAAAAGACCAGCGAAGGGCAGAGGTCTCAGAGGAGCCAGACATAAACTCACACGGGACAGGTATGAATTTACTCCTTTTATCACCTCCTCTAATAATGTACACTGTGACAAGCCATGAATTATTTTTGTCAGGATGAGAGGTGTTGGGCGTCACAGCAGATCGGGCCCCTCCAGGCTTGTGTCACCTGACTGCTTAGAGTTGACAGAATCTGGAGATGTCTACGTAGACTGTCAGGACCGGCGCCTCACCTCCATTCCCACCTCGCAGACCTGGTCCGCACAACCAAAGCACCTCCTTCTGGCCCGTAATAGGCTCAAAGTCCTTCGTGAAGATGCCTTCTCTGGATTTGAGAGTTTAACTAGTCTGGACCTGCAGCAGAATCAGATCTTTTTAGTGGAGGAAGGGGCCTTCCAGGGCCTGACACGCCTTAGAACCCTGCTGCTGCAGCACAACCGTCTGGGAACACTTAGCGAGGAGGCCCTCATCCCCATGCCAAACCTTCGCTACCTACGTCTATATGATAATCCCTGGAATTGTCTCTGCCTGATGGACAGTCTCATACGCACCCTTCAGGTCCCAAGCAACCGTAATCTAGGAAATTATGCCAGGTAAGGGATTCCACAAAAATAGTTTGACATCGTGTGATTCAACAGGTACGCAAGCCATAACTGATTCTCAGAATAACAAAGTGCCTGAACGGCGTTTCTTCATTTAGGTGTGCAGGGCCCACCAGGCTAAAAAGCATGAAGTTGAAGCAGATTGACCCCAAGCTACTCTGTAAGGAGACAGACCTAACCGGCAACCAACAGGGCGACCAAACAGATCCCGTAGACCCTGTGGACCATGTGGACCCCATTCCGTTCCGCTCAAAACCAGACGCAACCACATCTTGCCATACCTATCTTTTCCCACAAATACGGATGGACTGCAGGAACCGAGGCAAGTTCACGATCAGCTTTTCCCCAAATGTGTTTCTTATTCAACAAGGGCTCGAAAAAAAATTACGCTTCATGTTACAGAGCTCGTATGTTCATGATTAAATGTTGCATGACTGGAATGACTAAACTTCCAGTTCTCAAAATATTTTTAGGGCCAGACTCCTAAGAACTATCAAAGAGACACATCTGGTTTGGCAGGTGTTTTCTATTTGCTTTCTTAAACTGTGGCTGACTCTACTTTATAGTCATTGGTCACCTTGTAAACAACTTGGAAAGCATGAACTGAACAAAGTTTGGCTAACACATCAGAATAAGTCTGTTGCAAAACCTGCAAAAGCATTTTAAATTTACATAAAAATACTGTAAATCAAATAATGTGTTACATCTATCTGCCTCATACCGGCAGGAGGAAATTCAGATTATGGATAGAGGTGGAGCATAAATCTGTCTCTGTGTGTGTTTTCCTTTGCGGTACTAAGAGTGGAAACACAAGATGATTTATTTTCTCAGTTTTTGGTTTCACAAATGTGGATGGTAAAGATGAAAAATCTATAGTTCTAATCAATAAAAAAACAAACACCCATGCAATGTTTTGGCTAAGGCAAAGTAATGAAATGTATTTGAGAACCATTTAAGTAACCCGTCCTCCTCTATGTTTAGGTCTAACTGAGGTGCCTACAGGTATTCCAGAGGATGTTGTTCATATCGATCTGTCCCATAATTCAATCCGTCATCTCAAAGCCAGAAATTTCCACGGAGCAAGGGGCCTCAGAACCCTTAACATCAGTCATAACAACATGGAGCACATTGACACAGGTATGTGTGCTATTATTTCTGTATACCAATTTATCATCATCACCAGTAAATATGTGCTAAATATTTCTGGTAATATCCAGCATGAGAAACGACACAAACAAGGTTTTTCTTTGGCTGATAGAAAACATATATTGATGGCCAAAGGTTAAGACCCCGTTACACAACTGCTGCTGACTTCTGTTTCCCATATTTCCTTTTTAGTGACATCTTTGTTGATACAGTATTGGCTTTATTTACAGTATAGAGGGTAACGGACATAATGTGATCACTCTTGCTTCAGTGATTGACAAACTGAACGCCAGCTTGCACATCAGAGTTTGATTGCACCACTGGCTTTTACTTTTGTTGGTAAATAATGAACAGCAACAGGTCTCTCTTAATAGAACTAAACTGAGAGAAGCAAGAAGTAAATGAATGCTATGCTCATGCTCTTTCTTTTCGCTCTCCCAGCTTCCCTGTCTGGGCTGCTGCATCTACGCGAGCTGGACCTGTCCAACAACAGCCTGCATTTTGTCAAGTACGGTGTTCTTGAAGACCTTTACTTCCTGTCACAGCTACAACTGGGAGGAAACCCCTGGGTGTGTGACTATAGGTGGGTTTTCAGGCTCGGATGTCGGCAATACTTTTATTTAGACAAATGCAAATAATTATTAAAAAGTGATTGCATTTTTTTCAGCATCCACTATATGGTGTACTGGCTGCGCCTGCACCCAGGGGTGAGGCACTCTGGCCTCTTGTGTCGATCTCCTCCTGAACATACTGGGGAGAGTGTGGCGCAGTATGTGCATTCCTACAACAGAGAGTGTCCAAAGGACAGGCAGCACAGCAGAACGGATGAAGACCAAACGGACCCTGAACTATGGAACATACCAATGGAAGTGCAGGGAGAACTGGATGAGGAGCTGGAGCCGAGCCACTTGAGAGCGCCGCAGAAATACCAGATCATCAGGCTGTCCTGATTCGAGTGAAACTTTGTCCTACAATTTGACTCCTTGTTTTCCCTTCATTCATTTCCTTTCATTGTCATGAAACTGTCTGTATCAGATGGAGAAACTACATTTTTCCGTGTTGTTTTCATATTTGTTGTCCTTTTAATCAGAATATAAGAGTTAACAACTTATTGACTGTCTTGACAAATTATTACAATAATCTGTATGTGTCAATGCACACCTAAGTGAAACACGGGTACAGCACATGACACAAAAACAAAACAATATGGCGACAGAATATGAAATACTCACTTATACATTTCAAGCAGGGTCATTTTAGAGACACGCAGCCTCGCAGATTGAGATGGATGACAAATGGGCGATAGTTCTGCAGAATCTGCTTCATTGTGCTGTCTGTTATCCAGTCTTTCTCCACAGAGAAGTTGATCTAACAGGGACACACATTAGGGAACATTTATACTCCTGTTTAAAGTATAACTTTAGACAGCACTGTGTGAATAGAAGAACCCATCTCCCAGTACAGACCTGACTCCACAGTGCGCCCGACTGGATGATAGCTTTCCACGTGCAACATACCTCAGCACAATTGAGCAAGTCTCGCAACTCTAAATATTGGAAGATCTGAAGAAAAAACAATCATATGGCATTATTGTGGAAACATATGAATTTCCTATTCCTTCTTATTTCACCGATACCCGAGTAAGCAGCTTTCGCTTTGGAAATGTTTGTGCAATGTCAAGGGGACAGTTTGATGTAATTGTACAAGAAGCCTCTTTCTTACTCCAAACATAGTCATGCTGAAGCACTAAGTATTTATGAGGAGAAGTGTTTGGACAGCAACACCAGAGCAGACAAAGCCAGAACTGCAATCCCTTTGCCAGCGAATGTCAATCCAAAACAAACAGGGGCTATGACGGGTAAGTGCAAGCAGACTCAAAAAGATGTTTACTTGATGTATTTATAAACTATAGAGCCACTAGTACGAACGTGCTCTCATAATTATATAATACCGACAAAAATAACATCATAATGCAAAACAACATAACAGCAATAGATGAGAGTTTTTCCACTCTGTGGAAATGGGTAATAGGTATACTAGACCATAATGAGCTTCAACCGACATTAATCAACTGGCCTCAGAGAGACTGGAGGCATGTTTACAGTGGAGTCCACTTTAAGTCTTATGTAACAGATTTGATCTCATCACTGCTTAGAAAACAGAGAGGTGAAGCTGCTCCAGCTTTAAATCCAGAGCCATCACAGCTCTGTGTGGCGGAATGAGACACGGATGCTGCGTGGTGTAGAATTCTACCGTCATCGAGAGGCTAGTAGGGAGCACGGAGAGTCCGTCACATCCTTGGACTTTGTTGCCCATTTCTACAAACCCGATTTCCCACCTCTGCAAGATTCACACAAAATAAAGAAATGTAGAAAATTGGTACAATTCATAATTTTTTACAATACTTCCAAATCAGTGTTTACCTTAAAGTACTCTTTTGCCCGCTTTGAGTCATCACTTCTGAACAGCACACGTATTTGGATTTAGGCATCTTTTTTAACAGAGGATAACATGTGGGACTTTATGCTCATGAAGTTGGATTGTTCTGAACTTCAAGACAACATTTAGCAAAGAAAATATAAAGTCACGTCTCAGAGTAAAAAGAGCAGCGGACAAAATGAGTCACGAGAGTGGGTGTATGCAGTGGGGAAGAAATGATTGTTCAGCTTGGACACATTTCTTAACCACGCTGCATGTTTTCTCTGGCTACAAAATATACAACATAGTCACAGCTTGCAAGAACAGACACAAAAATACTTTTTCATTCAGAAATAATTGAGTAACCACCTACCGGCCTGTGTCTTCTTGTGTAATTTTACACAGTTTGACCATTTGGTGAGTGCAACCCGCTGGCATTTCCTCTCATAATGTTTCTTTGCAATGTCCATCTTCAGAGCCGTCTCTATTGTACCTCCCCTTTACTCTGTGTAGTGAACCTCTTCCCCTTCCTGTCCCCAAAAGCAAACACAGCTCATCATTAATTCAGGGGAAAGGTACACAGGCAGACTTTCAGAAACCTGCATTAACTCAACAGGACAGGAGTCAGTAGCACAGAAATTGTATCATTGTATCTCTTTTTCTTTTTCTAACGATGATCTCAACTGAAGCTGGTTTGGACATTCAGACAGGACGGAGTGACTGACTGGACAAAAGGTCAGTGATGTAGAGGTCTGTACTGACAATAGACAGGTGAAATAGAATATCCTGAACTCAGCCACTTGTTAACAATGATCCAGAGAAAACATTCAGGACTTTCATTCACATGGGTCAAATTTCTGAGTGACATCTGAGTCGCTCTCTCTTGGCATTATCAATATCTTATGGATATTTTGTGGATTCATTTCAGAAGTTTTAACGTTTTGAGTGAAAGGTTGTATGTTATCGTCTTCCTATCAATCATGTACAATTTACATATAATGTGTATATTCAAGACACGGGGATTCACAAAAGGACATGAAGAAAGGTAACGGATGTTTTAAAGCTTGCTTTTAGTGATATTTGAGCCTTCACTATGCAGCCCTTTGAACAATGTCTCCACCTGTGCTTGCCTAATGTGGTTGCTTTTCACACAGCACCAGCTGTCTACAATCACCTAATTGCAATCAGTGTAAGCAGAATCTGCAAAAGGTTTTAGCGACCTTCCTTGCGCGTTTCCTATCGTTCCTTGCTCCCAAACTTTCAGGGGGAAAACAGGACGAAGCACGACTGATTGTTCTCTGGGCTGGTCATTTGAGCAGTCTGCTGCTGTTGCACGTGGATGAACTCACTGCCATGGCTCTTCAATTTGGGTAAATAAAATGCAAGTGCATTTTTGAATACATTTGGCTTGTATTACTTTTATCTTTCTGACATTATTGTTTTTCAGGGTCTCTAGGCTTTGCACTCTGTTGTTGTGGGGCTGTATTTGTTTTCCTCCTCAAAAAGGTAAGAACTTCTGTATTCCTGACCATGTTCAACCATATGAAATGAACTTAATGCCTGTTTGTTCCCTGTTAGGTTACAATATTGCACAAGGCTACTCTCTCAATGATGATGACTTTAGTAGCCACGCAGGAGTGCTTGGTCCACAAACATCAAACCAGTTTCATTCTGGAGCATCTTTAAACCCAAACCAAGACTCTGTTAGTCCAAGGGATGAGATGCAAGCTATGATACACCAAAGCTTTCAGAGAGAACCAGTCCAACATGAAAACAATAAGGATGCTAGCTTTGTTAGTCTCAGTGAAGAGATGATAAAAAGCAAACCAGAGTCAGAACACGCTGTCCCCTCCTCTCCCCCTGTATTGAAATATGACAATGAAGGGTCTGGTTATCAACACCCCTTTGGCCTTTTAGTGAAGGCGCACACACAAGAGAAAAATACGGCGGGCACCAGTTTCTCATCTATCAAAGATTTTAAACGGTTTGTAGAATCACTGAAGACATCTTTCTTAATCCCAGGAAGTGATGTGGGAAGACATTTTCAAACTGCACGGGAAACTATTGAAAACGAGATGGCTTCTAATGCCCAACATGTAAATAATAATGGGCAGCATGACAAGGGCTATAGGTCGTCTTCTGCAAAAGAAGGCACTGCCCATGATGACCCCAGTGGAAATGAAGACTGGAGTGACGCTATGAATACAGCAATTGAACAAGGTGAACAGGGCGCCAACTACCAAAAGCCAAGTGAAAGCCTCTCTGTCTCTGATCCTGTGGACTCCACTGCAAGTCTCATTTCTCCCAGAGTTTATGACGGCCGAGGCTTTGCTCTCTATCCACTCCATAATTTAGCAGCCACAGAGCATGTTTCACGTAATTATGGAGGTTTTGACAGTGGTGGCGTTTCTGGGGGAAACCCTGATATTTTCACAAGTGCTCCTCATGTGAGACACAAAGCTGTTCAGTCAACAAGCTCCAAGTTCCCTGAACAAATACCCTCTGGTTCATTCTTTGGAGATGATTTGTCTTTCAGTGGCCATGTGACTGCATCTCCTGTCGACCCTCGAAACAGCCTATCTCAAGATTTCAGCCACTATTCAGGAAAGGATCTAACCTCTAAGAAGAATATCCCGCATCGACCAAAATATACATTTTACAGTAAAGACCCTTTGACACGGGATCAAAAACGATCTGGTGGTTTAGAACTTGGTAAAGATGTCCACAGTCGGGAACTAAGCAGAGTGACTCCAGACAATATCCTGTCTACACCAATGCCCTCATCTTTGAATTCCTTTCACGTTTTATATGACCGTGCACCAAGAGAACAACTCTACATCCCAGATTATCAACCAGAACACAACCAAAGACAAGTCAAATCATCTCCGGCCTATCAACCCACTGTTGGCAGGCAATCAAATGATATAAACCACATGCCCACCGCCCACCTGCCTGTATCTACTGCTTCTGTTTCTTCAAGCTCTAATAACCCTTCACCACAGAGAATCAGTGTTCTTGTTGGACTTCAAACCAGCAGCCCGCATGATGCTCAGAACGTAGCTTTCAATAGAAAGAAGCCAGTCGGATTCTTCACGAGGTTTACTGGGCAACCTTCCAGCTCTCCTGACGGCTCAAGCAGACACGGTGGGTATCTCCAAGACAAGACAGTAAGTGCGAGTCCTCCATCTGTATACACACACAGTGTGAAATCCAGAAACGGCTACGTAAGGAGCAAAGTATCTCTAACAAAGAACAGTTATGAACCTTTACCCGCTGGATGTATACAAGAACACTAGATCCCACAATGGAACAGGATTTGAACATTAAAAAGTGAATCAAAACTTTTCGAGAGATAACATGGTATGGAAAACTTTCAGATATTTTATTTGTCAATATAACTGTGCTTATGATTGAGAATAAAAACATTTAAATTTTCTCAAATGCAGGTCAAATTGCTGACAGTCAGTCCTTTGTAAATATGGGTAAGTATTCACATTGTGAATGCTAATGCTCACACAACTGAAAACTGAAGTTTAAAGTAATTTCTTTTTCTTTTTGATCTCTTTCCATCAACTGGGAGGAAAATCAAGTTTCTGCATTTCTGTTGTACCTTTTTGACCTCCTTGTCTTGATTGTGTCACATGGGATCAACTATGTCAGTGTTTTTAGGTTGACTAGCTTTATTTTCAGTCACAAATGACAAGTATGTCAATATTTGAGAAGTGAAAATCTATTGAGTCATGCATCCCAATTTGATAACTGTAAAAACTATGTAAGATGATTAAGAAAAAAAATCAATCTTGTTTAGCTAAATCTTCAGTGTGTGTGTGCTTGTAGGTATACTTAAGTAAATACCTGAATCGTGATTGCACATGTGTCTAATGGTCATTTCCTTGCGTTTCCCTCAAAAAATCCTTAATCATTCAAACCCTCATGTGTTGATCTTGGCTGCAATACTATAGTAGGCCTACCTGAAGCAAGAGCGTGTTAAACTATTCCTATAACGGCAGTAGGCCTTCTCGAACAGACAATAGGACATTGGAGAGGAATACAGAACAGCAATTATTATTAAAAACAATCTTGAGATTCAATCAGACATTTATTTAAAGGTATGTACCAGCTAAACCATACTGTACCATGGTGTCATCTGGGTCCATATAGACTGTGTCCACAGTCCTGTCTGTCAGAGGGGTTGTTCCACGACGCTGTTCTGCATCAGCAACAAACTTTTGCCTCAAAAAAGATTTAACAGATTAAATTATTAAAAAATGTGTATGACCTGTAATGACCACTGCCCATTTAATCCTGAAAAAGCATTCTCCAAAAAAAAATACAAGTTGACACTAGAGGTATATTATTCTTCATCAAATATGAACTAATGCTAAGCCTGTATGTTGTCATTATGTACTGAGGACATAATGATGGTTAAGATCCCCAGAAGTCTCGCTCTAAGTATAAACATAACGGTGAGGGTATATGTATGACAGCACCGCCTACAGGCGAAAAGGGTTTCAAACATGTGGAACTATGATTGCGCACACAAACACACAGCATGACAAGGATAGAGTGATTAACCCCCGCTGGATCATCGTCCTCGGTGTGGGCACCCATCTGGGTTGTGTGCCCATCGCCAACGCCGGAGACTTCGGAGGCTACTACTGTCCGTGCCATGGCTCCCACTACGATGCTTCAGGAAGGATAAGAAAGGGACCTGCTCCTCTAAACCTGGCGGTTCCCTTCTATGAGTTCACTGAGGACGTAGTCATAGTGGGATAAATACTGGAGCTCTGTCTCAGTTCCTCCCTGTAACATGTATTTTTTAGATGGCTCCGTGTGAGAGTGACATAAAACGTGTGTATTTACTATTAAAGACATATTTCCAACTATGATTGAGCTATTGTCTTTTCCCTCGTAAAAAAGTGAGTTTTTCTTTGATTGATCTGCATCACTTAGCTTGATGTCTTTTGATTCACTGACATTTTATTTATTGTTTTAATCTCTATAGATTTCTTTCATTCCGCACTATTTTTAGTATTTTCCAAACAGCATTATGTAACACAATGTATGAGGGCCGGGTGTGATCAGGTCCAACCCCTTTGCTGCCGCACCAATCCTGATATATTGTGTTGGAGATGTGATGAAGTCAAAGGTGGGGCCTGTTTCATGGTTACCTAAAGTTGAGCTGGTAAAAGTGCTCATACACATGAACAAGAGGCCTGGGGAGCACAATGATTAGGATAAGATGGTACGATCAAGAAAAACCACCGGCAATCTAAAAAAGTATCGACAAGTTGTGAACACATTCAGGAATGTGTCGGCCTGTTGATCAACTGGAAGCAACAATAGATCGAGATTAGGATGTTGTTGGTTTGTGACTCCAAAGAATGTGTAGATTGCTTTTTCTAAGGACCTTTTTATGAGTTTGTGTCAGACAAGATGACAATTGTATACCAGTAATGGCAGCAGCAGAGAGTGCAAACTGCCAAGTAAGATAAAGAACTATTGAGTCACACTCCAGTCACTGATGGATTTAATGCTGACGAACAAAGTGTGCTATGTACAACTATGAACCAGTGAAATACACAAACCTTTTTATTGATGAAATCATTTGAATACAACATACTGTGCACAGATGCAGGTAAAACCATTGTCTTAAACTTACATTACCATCAAATCAATCATCAATATAATCATCAAAACTATTTCAAACTGTACAGTTGGCGCTCATTCAGTGAATAACTTTTTGAATTGAAATCAGTGGAGTTGAACCGCGGTTAATCATGTGTAACTTTAGAGGTGACTCGTGCTCAAAGCTTTTATCACAAACGGAAACTTTACTGCAACCAGAACAGCTAAAGGGGATTGTTTCCTGTGTGGGTTCTCATGTGTACCTTCAGATCTCTGTTGCGGACAAATCTATTACAGCAAACTGATCAGCTGAAAGGTTTTTCTCCTGTGTGGGTTCTCATGTGGTTCTGTAAAGTTGAACGCCGGTTAAAAGATTTCTTACAGACTGAGCAGCTGAAAGGCTTTTCTCCTGTGTGGGTTGTCATGTGGCTCTGTAAAGTTGAACGCTGATTAAAAGATTTCTTACAGACTGAGCAGCTGAAAGGCTTTTCTCCTGTGTGGGTTCTCATGTGTATCTGTAAATGTGAACGCCGGTTAAAAGATTTCTGACAGACTGAGCAGCTGAAAGGTTTTTCTCCTGTGTGGGTTCTCATGTGGCACTGCAAAGTTGAACGCTTGTTAAAAGATTTCTTACAGACTGAGCAGCTGAAAGGTTTTTCTCCTGTGTGGGTTCTCATGTGGCTCTGTAAAGTTGAACGCTGGTTAAAAGATTTCTTACAGACTGAGCAGCTGAAAGGCTTTTCTCCTGTGTGGGTTCTCATGTGGCACTGCAAAGTTGAACGCTTGTTAAAAGATTTCTCACACTCAGAGCATCTAAAATGTTTTTCACCAGCGCTACATCTTGAATCACTGACCTGGACTTCATCAGGTTTCACATAGTTTAAACCTGACTGAGGTTCTCTGGTCTTCTTCCCATCACCACCCTCATCAGTGTCAGAAGAGTATCCAGTCTTCTCATCAGTATCTGGTTCTGGATGTCTATCAGGATCCAAGTTCCGGTCTGGTTCTGGTCCTCCACAGTCTTCTCCATCAGCTTCTGTTCCCATCTGTTCAGTTTGTCTTTGATGAAGCTGTGAGGACTGAGCTTCCTCTTCTTCATCTTCACTCTTCACAGGAGTGAATGAGAACTTGACTTCAGCCTCCTCCAGACCTTGAAGCTGCTCTCCTTCCTGACTGGTGCAGAGTTCCTCCTGTTCTTCTTTAATATGTGAGGGCTCTGGGTCCTCCTGTTCTTCTTTAATGTGTGAGGGCTCTGGGTCCTCCTGTTCTTCTTTAATGTGTGAGGGCTCTGGGTCCTCCTGTTCTTCTTTAATGTGTGAGGGCTCTGGGTCCTCCTGTTCTTCTTTAATGTGTGAGGGCTCTGGGTCCTCCTGTTCTTCTTTAATGTGTGAGGCCTCTGGGTCCTCCTGGTCCAGACTGGAGCTCCACTCCTGCTGCTCAGAGGGAACCTCTTCTTTAACCAACAACAGCTGCTGGACGTCTGCAGGAAAACAGTAAACACACACAGAGGGGTTACAAAGACATTTTAGAATTGAGCAAATAGTCTCCTGGACATACACTTCCAGAGTATCACTAGAACCAGATAATACAATAATGTAATCAACTTATGTGACCATGAACATATGAACCATTTTAAGCTGCCAAATCCATGTGGTGTTATCAAAGAACAAACTTGTACTTTAAGTTCAACTATTTCCTGTCATCTAGAAGCTGAGAGAACAAATCAGCATACCTGCAAACTCATAAGAGGTGAAAGAGGGGCTCCGTATACACATCTCTCCTCAGTGTTTTGTGAGCCCTGTATCTTTACACTTTATTTGAACTTGTCCAGCACAGGGACGCATTCTCTTCACCCACACACAAGCCAGGGTTGGGCCACATTGTGTGTGAGAGTCCTGGAGTCTCAGGGATGGGGAAGGTGCTGTTCCTGCAGGTTGCTACACAATATCCCACCGACTAACCCGATTCACAACACAACTAGTTATAAGTTTTAAGCTACCACCTGCGTGTCAGAGCTCCCTCTTCGTACGGGGAGCGCGTGAGTGCCTCACCCGGAGATTCAAACCTTTGCTCTATGACACACGCAACACGATTACAAATGAACACACACGTGTTCACAAATTTCTCAAACAAAAGGTAAAGGAAAAAGCCCCCCTCCTTGTTCCAGAGGAGAAGAAGCATGCAGAGGAGAAGAGGCACCCCAACCCCCCCCCCCCCCTCTCTCTTTCTTCCATCATTAATTAAGCAGGGCCGAATCAGCTGGTTGAAGTTTAAATCAAAAGGAATTTAATATACTAACAAAAGAAAATGCAGTTAAACTGAATTACACTATCAGGAGTAATATTTCATGAAATAGAGGCCCCATCCGCACCACAAGACAGACTGGTGTGTCCGCCTCATGGTCCAGATGAGGTCTGATTATCTCCGGGGATTCAGTTTCTTTGTCTCTCCAAAGTCTCTGAAATGTCTCATATTACACATTCCTTAGCCCATCGATCAGCTCAGTGATTGGCTGAACCCGTCGGACTTCAGTCGGCCACTTCCTTGACCAATTCACCACCCTTCTTGAAGGTATAGAAGAAAATCATCATATAACTTTGAATTGAACTTGAATTGAACTCAACACAAGTTACATTACGTGTTATTCTGGTTCTCAGCATCGTTTTTGGGAAATGACTATCAGGGCCAGACAAAAAAGTAATTAATCTCTCAAGTGTACCAAAAAGTGTACGACGAATTGCAACGGAGTCTCACTCCAAACTACATTAAAAGTTATCAGCCGGAGCATGAACAGTGTTTGAGAGAAGAAATAAAGTGAACCCACATGCTCTTTGTATCCGGATTTCCGGGTTGTGAACAGCGTCCAGAAGTTCCCGTTGTCGCTTATTCTCCTCTTTTGAACGAGAGAGTTCCTCCTCGTACCCTGCTATCGTTCTTTCAAACAGACCAAATATCTCTTCATGAGCCGCAGTTAGTCGCTGGTTGACTAAAGATCTCAACATTTCTACTTGACATTTTCTACTCGACATTTTCACTAAACCACAGAAAGTTTTCCTCCAGACGAACTCCGTTAAAAACACCGTTTACTCTCATTAAACTCTGACTAGCGCTGTGTTGGTCACTTCCGTCCCCGTCCGTCTGTTTCCAGGTAGCATGCTAAGCTAACTTCAATAGCTTTATAGGCTACCATGAGATTAGTTCTTCTTCTTCTTCTTCTTCTTCTTCTTCTTCTTCTTCTCCTTCTTCTTCTTTCACTTTAATGGCGGACTAAAAACCAATGATTAAGGCGCCACCTACTGGACCGGAGTGTGTAACATCATGACTTTATGTCAGTTATCATTTAAACACAATAATAATGTTATTTATAAATAGAATGTATTATATACATTATATTATATAATAATATAAAGGTGGGGCCTGTTTCATGGTTACCTAAAGTTGAGCTGGTAAAAGTGCTCATACACATGATAAGAGGCCTGGGGAGCACAATGATTAGGGTAAGATGATGGTACGATCAAGAAAAGCCACCGGCAATCTAAAAAAGTACAGACAAGTTGTGAACACATTCATGAATGTGTCGGCCTGTTGATCAACTGGAAGCAACTATAGATCGAGATAAGGATGTTGTTGGTTTGTGACTCCAAAGAATGTGTAGATTGCTTTATCTCAGGACCTTTTTCATCCTTTTTATGAGTTTGTGTCAGACAAGATGACACTTTTATACCAGTAATGGCAGCAGCAAAGAGTGCAAACTGCCAAGTAAGATAAAGAACTATTGAGTCACACTCCAGTCACTGATGGATTTAATCCTGACGAACAAATGAATGTGGTACAGCCCTACCTAGAACATTTTCCACCAGCCGCCACTGCGTATAACCATGTGATACTAGCCCAGAGTTAAGCATATTCATCTAGCAAACTATACCTACCTTGGAGTGTTACAATAGCGAGTCTTATTTTATTCAATGTGTCCATCAGGCAAATTGGTGCATCCAAATGTTGTAAAAAACAACAACCCATATAAGATATCATTTCTTTGTAATCATCCAAAATAATGTTAAGTGCATGGGTATTTTTCCAAGTAGGCCACTGACTGGTCGATACGTGCGATGCATTGAGTGGGCAACGCGCCGTGTAATGAGTGGGCAACGCGTACGGGCCGGTCTGACAGTAAACTCCCGGGCCACTTTTCCCCCCCAGTCCGCCCCTGTCCTGATGTACTGTACATCCATATTGAATACTTGTAGCTAATATGAACGTAAAGGGGCACTTGAAGATCTGTTAAATTTAGGAAATAGACAATGATGGGAAAGTTAACCAGAAGAGAACAGACTTTCACTCCAAGCAGTAACTTTGAAAGAGAACTTGAGCAAGTGAGCCACCAAGTGTCCGTCTCAAGGAGAGTCCATAGACTGTAACGTTACGTGTTGGACAACTAATGCGCTGCAACAACAGTGTGATGGGCAGTGAACACAACCAAGGATGTGACGCACACGCCTGTTCAGTCAACACATTGCTGATAACTGCGTTTAATGCATATTCCAACTTTATAATTAAAGCTTTTCTTCAAGTTAGCTCTTTGTTAATCACCCAGCGAAACATTTTGTCGGCCACTCTGAGCTGCCCGGACGCGTTGCCAGATTGGGAGGTTTTCATTTATGTGAACGGGTAAACATTGATTTGGGTGGATTGGGGGTGATTCAGGCTATGCTTGTACCGTCCGGGTAGTTTGTTACAAATAAATTGAAACTAAAATCATATTCCAGTTATAATTCCGTCATAGCTCTATGATAAAATAAGGCGAAGGCTCTAAACTTTGATTGGGCTTCTTTTTGCCAAACCTGGCAACACTAGCTGCCCCGGAACAGCTGTAGCTTTTCAGCAAACTTCTCCAGGTTTCACAACAATGACTCCGGCAACATTAGTCTGGGTGGATTTATTTGACGTCAGTGGTGGGTTGTCGTCAGCGCTAGCTAGCTGAGGAGCGGGTCAGTTAGCTGAACAGTCGACCGATTAGACTCGCAACGTTTCAGAGCATCTGCAGCTTAACGTTAGCTAACAGCTTAGCTAACCTAGAGACGCAGCAGCAGCAGCAGCAGCAGCATGGGCGATGGAAGTGTTACTCCCAGGTTCGACAACATGAAAGCGTTGCTTGGACTAGTTGCCGGAGCTGGAGCTTCTTACGGGTTATACAAACTCATCAGCGGGGGGAGCTTCAAGAGAAACAAGAAAAGTACTGCCAATGAAAGTCCTGGTGTCAGGAGGAGCAGTCAGCCCAGTGAAGTCACCCTTCAGCCGGGCAGCCTGCTGGCCAGAGTGTCTGGACTGGATGTTGTCTGTCCCCGACCTGTGGACGTTGCATCAGGTAATGTAAGAACCACAGAGCTCGTAAAGCGTGCACAGTAACTACATCTAAACCTGATTGTTCCAGCAAAGTCAATCTCCCAAGATCTCAAACTGCCCTGTGTGTAAACTCAAAGCACCCACAGTCAATCTCAAAATATGGTCACATTTTGATATGAAGTCAGAGATAATCTGGAGAGCTTTTGACTTGAAACAATAACTTCAGCTGGGTGGTAAGCGTATCCCTGTCTCTTCCAGTGCAAACACTTATTGAATATCCAAACACGTTTGTGAAATGGTCTATCCTGCTCTGTAGGTGAAATCATCCACCAGTCCCCTGGCAACCTGGAGCCACAGCACCTGAAGGTGCTGCTGTCATGTCTGCAGACCAGCAATAATCCACCCGACCGATGTCGGATACTACTCACGTTAGGGAATTCTGCTGCCTTTACTGTGAACCAGGTACAGTAGAAGTGCACTTTCTTAAAACCATTCTGCGAGCGAGGTTCGTTCCGATTGCTTCATGTAAAGTTGTACGCTATCGAATTAGAAGGTTATGTCGCTGATGTACTTTGTCAGTGGTGCCATTCAAAGTTCTGTATACTCTGTGACATTATGTGTCTCTTTTCAGTCATGTATTGTTCATTTTCGTGTTTCTGTTTGTTACTGATCCTCCAGAATCTTATAGGGGAATTTGAAGGGATTGATATCATAGCTGGTTTCCTCTCTGATCCGGTGGCAGAGGTTCGAGTGCAGACTCTGAATGCTTTAAATAATCTGTGTATGAACATCCAAAACCAGGAACAAATAAAGGTATGTTGCCTTCTACTGTACAGCAAGTATCATGCAATCTGCTGCTGAACATGATATATTTTTGCTTACATATTCATGTCCATGCCTTTTATAGGTTTATGTCCCACAAGTGCTGGAGCTGATTGAGATGTCACCAGTGAACTCTGACCTTCAGCTTGGTGCGCTCAGGCTGCTGACAAACCTTTCAGTCACAGATGAACACCAACACCTGCTGAATCAATCCATTACGCTCTTACTCTCTCTACTTGTCGTGAGCAGTGAACTGTTACAGGTTGGTGTCTTTTCCCGGTTACGCCTGGTTGATCGTCTTCACATTTTTGAATACCCTTTGAAACATTTGAAACGTGGCTGAACACGTGGCTGAACTCACTGCAATGGCTCTTCAATTTGGGTAAATAAAATGCAAGTGCATTTTTGAATACATTTGGCTTGTATTACTTTTATCTTTCTGACATTATTGTTTTTCAGGGTCTCTAGGCTTTGCACTCTGTTGTTGTGGGGCTGTATTTGTTTTCCTCCTCAAAAAGGTAAGAACTTCTGTATTCCTGACCATGTTCAACCATATGAAATGAACTTAATGCCTGTTTGTTCCCTGTTAGGTTACAATATTGCACAAGGCTACTCTCTCAATGATGATGACTTTAGTAGCCACGCAGGAGTGCTTGGTCCACAAACATCAAACCAGTTTCATTCTGGAGCATCTTTAAACCCAAACCAAGACTCTGTTAGTCCAAGGGATGAGATGCAAGCTATGATACACCAAAGCTTTCAGAGAGAACCAGTCCAACATGAAAACAATAAGGATGCTAGCTTTGTTAGTCTCAGTGAAGAGATGATAAAAAGCAAACCAGAGTCAGAACACGCTGTCCCCTCCTCTCCCCCTGTATTGAAATATGACAATGAAGGGTCTGGTTATCAACACCCCTTTGGCCTTTTAGTGAAGGCGCACACACAAGAGAAAAATACGGCGGGCACCAGTTTCTCATCTATCAAAGATTTTAAACGGTTTGTAGAATCACTGAAGACATCTTTCTTAATCCCAGGAAGTGATGTGGGAAGACATTTTCAAACTGCACGGGAAACTATTGAAAACGAGATGGCTTCTAATGCCCAACATGTAAATAATAATGGGCAGCATGACAAGGGCTATAGGTCGTCTTCTGCAAAAGAAGGCACTGCCCATGATGACGCCAGTGGAAATGAAGACTGGAGTGACGCTATGAATACAGCAATTGAACAAGGTGAACAGGGCGCCAACTACCAAAAGCCAAGTGAAAGCCTCTCTGTCTCTGATCCTGTGGACTCCACTGCAAGTCTCATTTCTCCCAGAGTTTATGACGGCCGAGGCTTTGCTCTCTATCCACTCCATAATTTAGCAGCCACAGAGCATGTTTCACGTAATTATGGAGGTTTTGACAGTGGTGGCGTTTCTGGGGGAAACCCTGATATTTTCACAAGTGCTCCTCATGTGAGACACAAAGCTGTTCAGTCAACAAGCTCCAAGTTCCCTGAACAAATACCCTCTGGTTCATTCTTTGGAGATGATTTGTCTTTCAGTGGCCATGTGACTGCATCTCCTGTCGACCCTCGAAACAGCCCATCTCAAGATTTCAGCCACTATTCAGGAAAGGATCTAACCTCTAAGAAGAATATCCCGCATCGACCAAAATATACATTTTACAGTAAAGACCCTTTGACACGGGATCAAAAACGATCTGGTGGTTTAGAACTTGGTAAAGATGTCCACAGTCGGGAACTAAGCAGAGTGACTCCAGACAATATCCTGTCTACACCAATGCCCTCATCTTTGAATTCCTTTCACGTTTTATATGACCGTGCACCAAGAGAACAACTCTACATCCCAGATTATCAACCAGAACACAACCAAAGACAAGTCAAATCATCTCCGGCCTATCAACCCACTGTTGGCAGGCAATCAAATGATATAAACCACATGCCCACCGCCCACCTGCCTGTATCTACTGCTTCTGTTTCTTCAAGCTCTAATAACCCTTCACCACAGAGAATCAGTGTTCTTGTTGGACTTCAAACCAGCAGCCCGCATGATGCTCAGAACGTAGCTTTCAATAGAAAGAAGCCAGTCGGATTCTTCACGAGGTTTACTGGGCAACCTTCCAGCTCTCCTGACGGCTCAAGCAGACACGGTGGGTATCTCCAAGACAAGACAGTAAGTGCGAGTCCTCCATCTGTATACACACACAGTGTGAAATCCAGAAACGGCTACGTAAGGAGCAAAGTATCTCTAACAAAGAACAGTTATGAACCTTTACCTGCTGGATGTATACAATAACACTAGATCCCACAATGGAACAGGATTTGAACATTAAAAAGTGAATCAAAACTTTTCGAGAGATAACATGGTATGGAAAACTTTCAGATATTTTATTTGTCAATATAACTGTGCTTATGATTGAGAATAAAAACATTTAAATTTTCTCAAATGCAGGTCAAATTGCTGACAGTCAGTCCTTTGTAAATATGGGTAAGTATTCACATTGTGAATGCTAATGCTCACACAACTGAAAACTGAAGTTTAAAGTAATTTCTTTTTCTTTTTGATCTCTTTCCATCAACTGGGAGGAAAATCAAGTTTCTGCATTTCTGTTGTACCTTTTTGACATCCTTGTCTTGATTGTGTCACATGGGATCAACTATGTCAGTGTTTTTAGGTTGACTAGCTTTATTTTCAGTCACAAATGACAAGTATGTCAATATTTGAGAAGTGAAAATCTATTGAGTCATGCATCCCAATTTGATAACTGTAAAAACTATGTAAGATGATTAAGAAAAAAAATCAATCTTGTTTAGCTAAATCTTCAGTGTGTGAGTGCTTGTAGGTATACTTAAGTAAATACCTGAATCGTGATTGCACATGTGTCTAATGGTCATTTCCTTGCGTTTCCCTCAAAAAATCCTTAATCAATCATTCAAACCCTCATGTGTTGATCTTGGCTGCAATACTATAGTAGGCCTACCTGAAGCAAGAGCGTGTTAAACTATTCCTATAACGGCAGTAGGCCTTCTCGAACAGACAATAGGACATTGGAGAGGAATACAGAACAGCAATTATTATTAAAAACAATCTTGAGATTCAATCAGACATTTATTTAAAGGTATGTACCAGCTAAACCATACTGTACCATGGTGTCATCTGGGTCCATATAGACTGTGTCCACAGTCCTGTCTGTCAGAGGGGTTGTTCCACGACGCTGTTCTGCATCAGCAACAAACTTTTGCCTCAAAAAAGATTTAACAGATTAAATTATTAAAAAATGTGTATGACCTGTAATGACCACTGCCCATTTAAGCCTGAAAAAGCATTCTCCAAAAAAAAATACAAGTTGACACTAGAGGTATATTATTCTTCATCAAATATGAACTAATGCTAAGCCTGTATGTTGTCATTATGTACTGAGGACATACTGATGGTTAAGATCCCCAGAAGTCTCGCTCTAAGTATAAACATAACGGTGAGGGTATATGTATGACAGCACCGCCTACAGGCGAAAAGGGTTTCAAACATGTGGAACTATGATTGCGCACACAAACACACAGCATGACAAGGATAGAGTGATTAACCCCCGCTGGATCATCGTCCTCGGTGTGGGCACCCATCTGGGTTGTGTGCCCATCGCCAACGCCGGAGACTTCGGAGGCTACTACTGTCCGTGCCATGGCTCCCACTACGATGCTTCAGGAAGGATAAGAAAGGGACCTGCTCCTCTAAACCTGGAGGTTCCCTTCTATGAGTTCACTGAGGACGTAGTCATAGTGGGATAAATACTGGAGCTCTGTCTCAGTTCCTCCCTGTAACATGTATTTTTTAGATGGCTCCGTGTGAGAGTGACATAAAACGTGTGTATTTACTATTAAAGACATATTTCCAACTCTATGATTGAGCTATTGTCTTTTCCCTCGTAAAAAAGTGAGTTTTTCTTTGATTGATCTGCATCACTTAGCTTGATGTCTTTTGATTCACTGACATTTTATTTATTGTTTTAATCTCTATAGATTTCTTTCATTCCGCACTATTTTTAGCATTTAGTATTTTCCAAACAGCATTATGTAACACAATGTATGAGGGCCGGGTGTGATCAGGTCCAACCCCTTTGCTGCCGCACCAATCCTGATATATTGTGTTGGAGATGTGATGAAGTCAAAGGTGGGGCCTGTTTCATGGTTACCTAAAGTTGAGCTGGTAAAAGTGCTCATACACATGAACAAGAGGCCTGGGGAGCACAGTGATTAGGATAAGATGGTACGATCAAGAAAAACCACCGGCAATCTAAAAAAGTATCGACAAGTTGTGAACACATTCAGGAATGTGTCGGCCTGTTGATCAACTGGAAGCAACTATAGATCGAGATTAGGATGTTGTTGGTTTGTGACTCCAAATAATGTGTAGATTGCTTTTTCTAAGGACCTTTTTATGAGTTTGTGTCAGACAAGATGACAATTGTATACCAGTAATGGCAGCAGCAGAGAGTGCAAACTGCCAAGTAAGATAAAGAACTATTGAGTCACACTCCAGTCACTGATGGATTTAATGCTGACGAACAAAGTGTGCTATGTACAACTATGAACCAGTGAAATACACAAACCTTTTTATTGATGAAATCATTTGAATACAACATACTGTGCACAGATGCAGGTAAAACCATTGTCTTAAACTTACATTACCATCAAATCAATCATCAATATAATCATCAAAACTATTTCAAACTGTACAGTTGGCGCTCATTCAGTGAATAACTTTTTGAATTGAAATCAGTGGAGTTGAACCGCGGTTAATCATGTGTAACTTCAGAGGTGACTCGTGCTGAAAGCTTTTATCACAAACGGAAACTTTACTGCAACCAGAACAGCTAAAGGGGATCGTTTCCTGTGTGGGTTCTCATGTGTACCTTCAGATCTCTGTTGCGGACAAATCTATTACAGCAAACTGAGCAGCTGAAAGGTTTTTCTCCTGTGTGGGTTCTCATGTGGTTCTGTAAAGTTGAACGCTGATTAAAAGATTTCTTACAGACTGAGCAGCTGAAAGGCTTTTCTCCTGTGTGGGTTCTCATGTGGCACTGCAAAGTTGAACGCTTGTTAAAAGATTTCTTACAGACTGAGCAGCTGAAAGGTTTTTCTCCTGTGTGGGTTCTCATGTGTATCTGTAAATGTGAACGCCGGTTAAAAGATTTCTTACAGACTGAGCAGCTGAAAGGTTTTTCTCCTGTGTGGGTTCTCATGTGGCTCTGTAAAGTTGAACGCCGGTTAAAAGATTTCTCACAGACTGAGCAGCTGAAAGGTTTTTCTCCTGTGTGGGTTCTCATGTGGCTCTGTAAAGTTGAACGCCGGTTAAAAGATTTCTTACAGACTGAGCAGCTGAAAGGCTTTTCTCCTGTGTGGGTTCTCATGTGGCACTGCAAAGTTGAACGCTTGTTAAAAGATTTCTCACACTCAGAGCATCTAAAATGTTTCTCACCAGCGCTACATCTTGAATCACTGACCTGGACTTCATCAGGTTTCACATAGTTTAAACCTGACTGAGGTTCTCTGGTCTTCTTCCCATCACCACCCTCATCAGTGTCAGAAGAGTATCCAGTCTTCTCATCAGTATCTGGTTCTGGATGTCTATCAGGATCCAAGTTCCGGTCTGGTTCTGGTCCTCCACAGTCTTCTCCATCAGCTTCTGTTCCCATCTGTTCAGTTTGTCTTTGATGAAGCTGTGAGGACTGAGCTTCCTCTTCTTCATCTTCACTCTTCACAGGAGTGAATGAGAACTTGACTTCAGCCTCCTCCAGACCTTGAAGCTGCTCTCCTTCCTGACTGGTGCAGAGTTCCTCCTGTTCTTCTTTAATATGTGAGGGCTCTGGGTCCTCCTGTTCTTCTTTAATGTGTGAGGGCTCTGGGTCCTCCTGTTCTTCTTTAATGTGTGAGGGCTCTGGGTCCTCCTGGTCCAGACTGGAGCTCCACTCCTGCTGCTCAGAGGGAACCTCTTCTTTAACCAACAACAGCTGCTGGACGTCTGCAGGAAAACAGTAAACACACACAGAGGGGTTACAAAGACATTTTAGAATTGAGCAAATAGTCTCCTGGACATACACTTCCAGAGTATCACTAGAACCAGATAATACAATAATGTAATCAACTTATGTGACCATGAACATATGAACCATTTTAAGCTGCCAAATCCATGTGGTGTTATCAAAGAACAAACTTGTACTTTAAGTTCAACTATTTCCTGTCATCTAGAAGCTGAGAGAACAAATCAGCATACCTGCAAACTCATAAGAGGTGAAAGAGGGGCTCCGTATACACATCTCTCCTCTCAGTGTTTTGTGAGCCCTGTATCTTTACACTTTATTTGAACTTGTCCAGCACAGGGACGCATTCTCTTCACCCACACACAAGCCAGGGTTGGGCCACATTGTGTGTGAGAGTCCTGGAGTCTCAGGGATGGGGAAGGTGCTGTTCCTGCAGGTTGCTACACAATATCCCACCGACTAACCCGATTCACAACACAACTAGTTATAAGTTTTAAGCTACCACCTGCGTGTCAGAGCTCCCTCTTCGTACGGGGAGCGCGTGAGTGCCTCACCCGGAGATTCAAACCTTTGCTCTATGACACACGCAACACGATTACAAATGAACACACACGTGTTCACAAATTTCTCAAACAAAAGGTAAAGGAAAAAGCCCCCCTCCTTGTTCCAGAGGAGAAGAAGCATGCAGAGGAGAAGAGGCACCCCAACCCCCCCCCCCCCCCCCCTCTCTTTCTTCCATCATTAATTAAGCAGGGCCGAATCAGCTGGTTGAAGTTTAAATCAAAAGGAATTTAATATACTAACAAAAGAAAATGCAGTTAAACTGAATTACACTATCAGGAGTAATATTTCATGAAATAGAGGCCCCATCCGCACCACAAGACAGACTGGTGTGTCCGCCTCATGGTCCAGATGAGGTCTGATTATCTCCGGGGATTCAGTTTCTTTGTCTCTCCAAAGTCTCTGAAATGTCTCATATTACACATTCCTTAGCCCATCGATCAGCTCAGTGATTGGCTGAACCCGTCGGACTTCAGTCGGCCACTTCCTTGACCAATTCACCACCCTTCTTGAAGGTATAGAAGAAAATCATCATATAACTTTGAATTGAACTTGAATTGAACTCAACACAAGTTACATTACGTGTTATTCTGGTTCTCAGCATCGTTTTTGGGAAATGACTATCAGGGCCAGACAAAAAAGTAATTAATCTCTCAAGTGTACCAAAAAGTGTACGACGAATTGCAACGGAGTCTCACTCCAAACTACATTAAAAGTTATCAGCCGGAGCATGAACAGTGTTTGAGAGAAGAAATAAAGTGAACCCACGTGCTCTTTGTATCCGGATTTCCGGGTTGTGAACAGCGTCCAGAAGTTCCCGTTGTCGCTTATTCTCCTCTTTTGAACGAGAGAGTTCCTCCTCGTACCCTGCTATCGTTCTTTCAAACAGACCAAATATCTCTTCATGAGCCGCAGTTAGTCGCTGGTTGACTAAAGATCTCAACATTTCTACTTGACATTTTCTACTCGACATTTTCACTAAACCACAGAAAGTTTTCCTCTAGACGAACTCCGTTAAAAACACCGTTTACTCTCATTAAACTCTGACTAGCGCTGTGTTGGTCACTTCCGTCCCCGTCCGTCTGTTTCCAGGTAGCATGCTAAGCTAACTTCAATAGCTTTATAGGCTACCAGGAGATTAGTTCTTCTTCTCCTCCTTCTTCTTCTTCTTCTTCTTCTTCTTCTTCTCCTTCTTCTTCTTTCACTTTAATGGCGGACTAAAAACCAATGATTAAGGCGCCACCTACTGGACCGGAGTGTGTAACATCATGACTTTATGTCAGTTATCATTTAAACACAATAATAATGTTATTTATAAATAGAATGTATTATATACATTATATTATATAATAATATAAAGGTGGGGCCTGTTTCATGGTTACCTAAAGTTGAGCTGGTAAAAGTGCTCATACACATGATAAGAGGCCTGGGGAGCACAATGATTAGGGTAAGATGATGGTACGATCAAGAAAAGCCACCGGCAATCTAAAAAAGTACAGACAAGTTGTGAAGACATTCATGAATGTGTCGGCCTGTTGATCAACTGGAAGCAACTATAGATCGAGATAAGGATGTTGTTGGTTTGTGACTCCAAAGAATGTGTAGATTGCTTTATCTCAGGACCTTTTTCATCCTTTTTATGAGTTTGTGTCAGACAAGATGACACTTTTATACCAGTAATGGCAGCAGCAAAGAGTGCAAACTGCCAAGTAAGATAAAGAACTATTGAGTCACACTCCAGTCACTGATGGATTTAATCCTGACGAACAAATGAATGTGGCACAGCCCTACCTAGAACATTTTCCACCAGCCGCCACTGCGTCTAACCATGTGATACTAGCCCAGAGTTAAGCATATTCATCTAGCAAACTATACCTACCTTGGAGTGTTACAATAGCGAGTCTTATTTTATTCAATGTGTCCATCAGGCAAATTGGTGCATCCAAATGTTGTAAAAAAAACAACCCATATATGATATAATTTCTTTGTAATCATCCAAAATAATGTTAAGTGCATGGGTATTTTTCCAAGTAGGCCACTGACTGGTCGATACGTGCGATGCATTGAGTGGGCAACGCGCCGTGTAATGAGTGGGCAACGCGTACAGGCCGGTCTGACAGTAAACTCCCGGGCCACTTTTTCCCCCCAGTCCGCCCCTGTCCTGATGTACTGTACATCCATATTGAATACTTGTAGCTAATATGAACGTAAAGGGGCACTTGAAGATCTGTTAAATTGAGGAAATAGACAATGATGGGAAAGTTAACCAGAAGAGAACAGACTTTCACTCCAAGCAGTAACTTTGAAAGAGAACTTGAGCAAGTGAGCCACCAAGTGTCCGTCTCAAGGAGAGTCCATAGACTGTAACGTTACGTGTTGGACAACTAATGCGCTGCAACAACAGTGTGATGGGCAGTGAACACAACCAAGGATGTGACGCACACGCCTGTTCAGTCAACACATTGCTGATAACTGCGTTTAATGCATATTCCAACTTTATAATTAAAGCTTTTCTTCAAGTTAGCTCTTTGTTAATCACCCAGCGAAACATTTTGTCGGCCACTCTGAGCTGCCCGGACGCGTTGCCAGATTGGGAGGTTTTCATTTATGTGAACGGGTAAACATTGATTTGGGTGGATTGGGGGTGATTCAGGCTATGCTTGTACCGTCCGGGTAGTTTGTTACAAATAAATTGAAACTAAAATCATATTCCAGTTATAATTCCGTCATAGCTCTATGATAAAATAAGGCGAAGGCTCTAAACTTTGATTGGGCTTCTTTTTGCCAAACCTGGCAACACTAGCTGCCCCGGAACAGCTGTAGCTTTTCAGCAAACTTCTCCAGGTTTCACAACAATGACTCCGGCAACATTAGTCTGGGTGGATTTATTTGACGTCAGTGGTGGGTTGTCGTCAGCGCTAGCTAGCTGAGGAGCGGGTCAGTTAGCTGAACAGTCGACCGATTAGACTCGCAACGTTTCAGAGCATCTGCAGCTTAACGTTAGCTAACAGCTTAGCTAACCTAGAGACGCAGCAGCAGCAGCAGCAGCAGCATGGGCGATGGAAGTGTTACTCCCAGGTTCGACAACATGAAAGCGTTGCTTGGACTAGTTGCCGGAGCTGGAGCTTCTTACGGGTTATACAAACTCATCAGCGGGGGGAGCTTCAAGAGAAACAAGAAAAGTACTGCCAATGAAAGTCCTGGTGTCAGGAGGAGCAGTCAGCCCAGTGAAGTCACCCTTCAGCCGGGCAGCCTGCTGGCCAGAGTGTCTGGACTGGATGTTGTCTGTCCCCGACCTGTGGACGTTGCATCAGGTAATGTAAGAACCACAGAGCTCGTAAAGCGTGCACAGTAACTACATCTAAACCTGATTGTTCCAGCAAAGTCAATCTCCCAAGATCTCAAACTGCCCTGTGTGTAAACTCAAAGCACCCACAGTCAATCTCAAAATATGGTCACATTTTGATATGAAGTCAGAGATAATCTGGAGAGCTTTTGACTGGAAACAATAACTTCAGCTGGGTGGTAAGCGTATCCCTGTCTCTTCCAGTGCAAACACTTATTGAATATCCAAACACGTTTGTGAAATGGTCTGTCCTGCTCCGTAGGTGAAATCATCCACCAGTCCCCTGGCAACCTGGAGCCACAGCACCTGAAGGTGCTGCTGTCATGTCTGCAGACCAGCAATAATCCACCCGACCGATGTCGGATACTACTCACGTTAGGGAATTCTGCTGCCTTTACTGTGAACCAGGTACAGTAGAAGTGCACTTTCTTAAAACCATTCTGCGAGCGAGGTTCGTTCCGATTGCTTCATGTAAAGTTGTACGCTATCGAATTAGAAGGTTATGTCGCTGATGTACTTTGTCAGTGGTGCCATTCAAAGTTCTGTATACTCTGTGACATTATGTGTCTCTTTTCAGTCATGTATTGTTCATTTTCGTGTTTCTGTTTGTTACTGATCCTCCAGAATCTTATAGGGGAATTTGAAGGGATTGATATCATAGCTGGTTTCCTCTCTGATCCGGTGGCAGAGGTTCGAGTGCAGACTCTGAATGCTTTAAATAATCTGTGTATGAACATCCAAAACCAGGAACAAATAAAGGTATGTTGCCTTCTACTGTACAGCAAGTATCATGCAATCTGCTGCTGAACATGATATATTTTTGCTTACATATTCATGTCCATGCCTTTTATAGGTTTATGTCCCACAAGTGCTGGAGCTGATTGAGATGTCACCAGTGAACTCTGACCTTCAGCTTGGTGCGCTCAGGCTGCTGACAAACCTTTCAGTCACAGATGAACACCAACACCTGCTGAAGCAATCCATTACGCTCTTACTCTCTCTACTTGTCGTGAGCAGTGAACTGTTACAGGTTGGTGTCTTTTCCCGGTTACGCCTGGTTGATCGTCTTCACATTTTTGAATACCCTTTGAAACATTTGAAACGTGGCTGAACACGTGGCTGAACTCACTGCAATGGCTCTTCAATTTGGGTAAATAAAATGCAAGTGCATTTTTGAATACATTTGGCTTGTATTACTTTTATCTTTCTGACATTATTGTTTTTCAGGGTCTCTAGGCTTTGCACTCTGTTGTTGTGGGGCTGTATTTGTTTTCCTCCTCAAAAAGGTAAGAACTTCTGTATTCCTGACCATGTTCAACCATATGAAATGAACTTAATGCCTGTTTGTTCCCTGTTAGGTTACAATATTGCACAAGGCTACTCTCTCAATGATGATGACTTTAGTAGCCACGCAGGAGTGCTTGGTCCACAAACATCAAACCAGTTTCATTCTGGAGCATCTTTAAACCCAAACCAAGACTCTGTTAGTCCAAGGGATGAGATGCAAGCTATGATACACCAAAGCTTTCAGAGAGAACCAGTCCAACATGAAAACAATAAGGATGCTAGCTTTGTTAGTCTCAGTGAAGAGATGATAAAAAGCAAACCAGAGTCAGAACACGCTGTCCCCTCCTCTCCCCCTGTATTGAAATATGACAATGAAGGGTCTGGTTATCAACACCCCTTTGGCCTTTTAGTGAAGGCGCACACACAAGAGAAAAATACGGCGGGCACCAGTTTCTCATCTATCAAAGATTTTAAACGGTTTGTAGAATCACTGAAGACATCTTTCTTAATCCCAGGAAGTGATGTGGGAAGACATTTTCAAACTGCACGGGAAACTATTGAAAACGAGATGGCTTCTAATGCCCAACATGTAAATAATAATGGGCAGCATGACAAGGGCTATAGGTCGTCTTCTGCAAAAGAAGGCACTGCCCATGATGACGCCACTGGAAATGAAGACTGGAGTGACGCTATGAATACAGCAATTGAACAAGGTGAACAGGGCGCCAACTACCAAAAGCCAAGTGAAAGCCTCTTTGTCTCTGATCCTGTGGACTCCACTGCAAGTCTCATTTCTCCCAGAGTTTATGACGGCCGAGGCTTTGCTCTCTATCCACTCCATAATTTAGCAGCCACAGAGCATGTTTCACGTAATTATGGAGGTTTTGACAGTGGTGGCGTTTCTGGGGGAAACCCTGATATTTTCACAAGTGCTCCTCATGTGAGACACAAAGCTGTTCAGTCAACAGGCTCCAAGTTCCCTGAACAAATACCCTCTGGTTCATTCTTTGGAGATGATTTGTCTTTCAGTGGCCATGTGACTGCATCTCCTGTCGACCCTCGAAACAGCCCATCTCAAGATTTCAGCCACTATTCAGGAAAGGATCTAACCTCTAAGAAGAATATCCCGCATCGACCAAAATATACATTTTACAGTAAAGACCCTTTGACACGGGATCAAAAACTATCTGGTGGTTTAGAACTTGGTAAAGATGTCCACAGTCGGGAACTAAGCAGAGTGACTCCAGACAATATCCTGTCTACACCAATGCCCTCATCTTTGAATTCCTTTCACGTTTTATATGACAGTGCACCAAGAGAACAACTCTACATCCCAGATTATCAACCAGAACACAACCAAAGACAAGTCAAATCATCTCCGGCCTATCAACCCACTGTTGGCAGGCAATCAAATGATATAAACCACATGCCCACCGCCCACCTGCCTGTATCTACTGCTTCTGTTTCTTCAAGCTCTAATAACCCTTCACCACAGAGAATCAGTGTTCTTGTTGGACTTCAAACCAGCAGCCCGCATGATGCTCAGAACGTAGCTTTCAATAGAAAGAAGCCAGTCGGATTCTTCACGAGGTTTACTGGGCAACCTTCCAGCTCTCCTGACGGCTCAAGCAGACACGGTGGCGATCTCCAAGACAAGACAGTAAGTGCGAGTCCTCCATCTGTATACACACACAGTGTGAAATCCAGAAACGGCTACGTAAGGAGCAAAGTATCTCTAACAAAGAACAGTTATGAACCTTTACCCGCTGGATGTATACAATAACACTAGATCCCACAATGGAAAAGGATTTGAACATTAAAAAGTGAATCAAAACTTTTCGAGAGATAACATGGTATGGAAAACTGTCAGATATTTTATTTGTCAATATAACTGTGCTTATGATTGAGAATAAAAACATTTAAATTTTCTCAAATGCAGGTCAAATTGCTGACAGTCAGTCCTTTGTAAATATGGGTAAGTATTCACATTGTGAATGCTAATGCTCACACAACTGAAAACTGAAGTTTAAAGTAATTTCTTTTTCTTTTTGATCTCTTTCCATCAACTGGGAGGAAAATCAAGTTTCTGCATTTCTGTTGTACCTTTTTGACCTCCTTGTCTTGATTGTGTCACATGGGATCAACTATGTCAGTGTTTTTAGGTTGACTAGCTTTATTTTCAGTCACAAATGACAAGTATGTCAATATTTGAGAAGTGAAAATCTATTGAGTCATGCATCCCAATTTGATAACTGTAAAAACTATGTAAGGTGATTAAGAAAAAAAAAATCAATCTTGTTTAGCTAAATCTTCAGTGTGTGAGTGCTTGTAGGTATACTTAAGTAAATACATGAATCGTGATTGCACATGTGTCTAATGGTCATTTCCTTGCGTTTCCCTCAAAAAATCCTTAATCATTCAAACCCTCATGTGTTGATCTTGGCTGCAATACTATAGTAGGCCTACCTGAAGCAAGAGCGTGTTAAACTATTCCTATAACGGCAGTAGGCCTTCTCGAACAGACAATAGGACATTGGAGAGGAATACAGAACAGCAATTATTATTAAAAACAATCTTGAGATTCAATCAGACATTTATTTAAAGGTATGTACCAGCTAAACCATACTGTACCATGGTGTCATCTGGGTCCATATAGACTGTGTCCACAGTCCTGTCTGTCAGAGGGGTTGTTCCACGACGCTGTTCTGCATCAGCAACAAACTTTTGCCTCAAAAAAGAATGAAGTTTAACAGATTAAATTATTAAAAAATGTGTATGACCTGTAATGACCACTGCCCATTTAAGCCTGAAAAAGCATTCTCTAAATAAAAATACAAGTTGACACTAGAGGTATATTATTCTTCATCAAATATGAACTAATGCTAAGCCTGTATGTTGTCATTATGTGCTGAGGACATACTGATGGTTAAGATCCCCAGAAGTCTCGCTCTAAGTATAAACATAACGGTGAGGGTATATGTGTGACAGCACCGCCTACAGGGGAAAAGGGTTTCAAACATGTGGAACTATGATTGCGCACACAAACACACAGCATGACAAGGATAGAGTGATTAACCCCCGCTGGATCATCGTCCTCGGTGTGGGCACCCATCTGGGTTGTGTGCCCATCGCCAACGCCGGAGACTTCGGAGGCTACTACTGTCCGTGCCATGGCTCCCACTACGATGCTTCAGGAAGGATAAGAAAGGGACCTGCTCCTCTAAACCTGGAGGTTCCCTTCTATGAGTTCACTGAGGACGTAGTCATAGTGGGATAAATACTGGAGCTCTGTCTCAGTTCCTCCCTGTAACATGTATTTTTTAGATGGCTCCGTGTGAGAGTGACATAAAACGTGTGTATTTACTATTAAAGACATATTTCCAACTCTATGATTGAGCTATTGTCTTTTCCCTGGTAAAAAAGTGAGTTTTTCTTTGATTGATCTGCATCACTTAGCTTGTTGTCTTTTGATTCACTGACATTTTATTTATTGTTTTAATCTCTATAGATTTCTTTCATTCCGCACTATTTTTAGTATTTTCCAAACAGCATTATGTAACACAATGTATGAGGGCCGGGTGTGATCAGGTCCAACCCCTTTGCTGCCGCACCAATCCTGATATATTGTGTTGGAGATGTGATGAAGTCAAAGGTGGGGCCTGTTTCATGGTTACCTAAAGTTGAGCTGGTAAAAGTGCTCATACACATGAACAAGAGGCCTGGGGAGCACAATGATTAGGATAAGATGGTACGATCAAGAAAAACCACCGGCAATCTAAAAAAGTATCGACAAGTTGTGAACACATTCAGGAATGTGTCGGCCTGTTGATCAACTGGAAGCAACTATAGATCGCGATTAGGATGTTGTTGGTTTGTGACTCCAAAGAATGTGTAGATTGCTTTTTCTAAGGACATTTTTATGAGTTTGTGTCAGACAAGATGACAATTGTATACCAGTAATGGCAGCAGCAGAGAGTGCAAACTGCCAAGTAAGATAAAGAACTATTGAGTCACACTCCAGTCACTGATGGATTTAATCCTGAGGAACAAAGTGTGCAATGTAAAACTATGAACCAGTGAAATACACAAACCTTTTTCTTTTTATTGATGAAATCATTTGAATACAACATACTGTGCACAGATGCAGGTAAAACCAGTCTTAAACTTACATTACCATCAAATCAATCATCAATATAATCATCAAAACTATTTCAAACTGTACAGTTGGCGCTCATTCAGTGAATAACTTTTTGAATTGAAATCAGTGGAGTTGAACCGCGGTTAATCATGTGTAACTTCAGAGGTGACTCGTGCTGAAAGCTTTTATCACAAACGGAAACTTTACTGCAACCAGAACAGCTAAAGGGGATCGTTTCCTGTGTGGGTTCTCATGTGTACCTTCAGATCTCTGTTGCGGACAAATCTATTACAGCAAACTGATCAGCTGAAAGGCTTTTCTCCTGTGTGGGTTCTCATGTGGTTCTGTAAAGTTGAACGCCGGTTAAAAGATTTCTTACAGACTGAGCAGCTGAAAGGTTTTTCTCCTGTGTGGGTTCTCATGTGGTTCTGTAAAGTTGAACGATGGTTAAAAGATTTCTTACAGACTGAGCAGCTGAAAGGCTTTTCTCCTGTGTGGGTTCTCATGTGCATCTGTAAATTTGAGCGCTCGTTAAAAGATTTCTTACAGACTGAGCAGCTGAAAGGTTTTTCTCCTGTGTGGGTTCTCATGTGGTTCTGTAAAGTTGAACGCTGATTAAAAGATTTCTTACAGACTGAGCAGCTGAAAGGCTTTTCTCCTGTGTGGGTTTGCATGTGTATCTGTAAATGTGAACGGTCGTAAAAAGATTTCTTACAGACTGAGCAGCTGAAAGGCTTTTCTCCTGTGTGGGTTCTCATGTGTATCTGTAAAGTTGAACGCCGGTTAAAAGATTTCTTACAGACTGAGCAGCTGAAAGGTTTTTCTCCTGTGTGGGTTCTCATGTGGTTCTGTAAAGTTGAACTCCGGTTAAAAGATTTCTTACAGACTGAGCAGCTGAAAGGCTTTTCTCCTGTGTGGGTTCTCATGTGGTTCTGTAAAGTTGAACTCCGGTTAAAAGATTTCTCACAGACTGAGCAGCTGAAAGGCTTTTCTCCTGTGTGGGTTCTCATGTGGTTCTGTAAATGTGAACGCTCGTTAAAAGATTTCTTACAGACTGAGCAGCTGAAAGGTTTTTCTCCTGTGTGGGTTCTCATGTGGCACTGCAAAGTTGAACGCTTGTTAAAAGATTTCTCACACTCAGAGCATCTAAAATGTTTTTCACCAGCGCTACATCTTGAATCACTGACCTGGACTTCATCAGGTTTCACATAGTTTAAACCTGACTGAGGTTCTCTGGTCTTCTTCCCATCACCACCCTCATCAGTGTCAGAAGAGTATCCAGTCTTCTCATCAGTATCTGGTTCTGGATGTCTATCTGGATCCAAGTTCCGGTCTGGTTCTGGTCCTCCACAGTCTTCTCCATCAGCTTCTGTTCCCATCTGTTCAGTTTGTCTTTGATGAAGCTGTGAGGACTGAGCTTCCTCTTCTTCATCTTCACTCTTCACAGGAGTGAATGAGAACTTGACTTCAGCCTCCTCCAGACCTTGAAGCTGCTCTCCTTCCTGACTGGTGCAGAGTTCCTCCTGTTCTTCTTTAATGTGTGAGGGCTCTGGGTCCTCCTGTTCTTCTTTAATGTGTGAGGGCTCTGGGTCCTCCTGTTCTTCTTTAATGTGTGAGGGCTCTGGGTCCTCCTGTTCTTCTTTAATGTGTGAGGGCTCTGGGTCCTCCTGTTCTTCTTTAATGTGTGAGGGCTCTGGGTCCTCCTGTTCTTCTTTAATGTGTGAGGCCTCTGGGTCCTCCTGGTCCAGACTGGAGCTCCACTCCTGCTGCTCAGAGGGAACCTCTTCTTTAACCAACAACAGCTGCTGGACGTCTGCAGGAAAACAGTAAACACACACAGAGGGGTTACAAAGACATTTTAGAATTGAGCAAATAGTCTCCTGGACATACACTTCCAGAGTATCACTAGAACCAGATAATACAATAATGTAATCAACTTATGTGACCATGAACATATGAACCATTTTAAGCTGCCAAATCCATGTGGTGTTATCAAAGAACAAACTTGTACTTTAAGTTCAACTATTTCCTGTCATCTAGAAGCTGAGAGAACAAATCAGCATACCTGCAAACTCATAAGAGGTGAAAGAGGGGCTCCGTATACACATCTCTCCTCAGTGTTTTGTGAGCCCTGTATCTTTACACTTTATTTGAACTTGTCCAGCACAGGGACGCATTCTCTTCACCCACACACAAGCCAGGGTTGGGCCACATTGTGTGTGAGAGTCCTGGAGTCTCAGGGATGGGGAAGGTGCTGTTCCTGCAGGTTGCTACACAATATCCCACCGACTAACCCGATTCACAACACAACTAGTTATAAGTTTTAAGCTACCACCTGCGTGTCAGAGCTCCCTCTTCGTACGGGGAGCGCGTGAGTGCCTCACCCGGAGATTCAAACCTTTGCTCTATGACACACGCAACACGATTACAAATGAACACACACGTGTTCACAAATTTCTCAAACAAAAGGTAAAGGAAAAAGCCCCCCTCCTTGTTCCAGAGGAGAAGAAGCATGCAGAGGAGAAGAGGCACCCCAACCCCCCCCCCCCCTCTCTTTCTTCCATCATTAATTAAGCAGGGCCGAATCAGCTGGTTGAAGTTTAAATCAAAAGGAATTTAATATACTAACAAAAGAAAATGCAGTTAAACTGAATTACACTATCAGGAGTAATATTTCATGAAATAGAGGCCCCATCCGCACCACAAGACAGACTGGTGTGTCCGCCTCATGGTCCAGATGAGGTCTGATTATCTCCGGGGATTCAGTTTCTTTGTCCCTCCAAAGTCTCTGAAATGTCTCATATTACACATTCCTTAGCCCATCGATCAGCTCAGTGATTGGCTGAACCCGTCGGACTTCAGTCGGCCACTTCCTTGACCAATTCACCACCCTTCTTGAAGGTATAGAAGAAAATCATCATATAACTTTGAATTGAACTTGAATTGAACTGAACACAAGTTACATTACGTGTTATTCTGGTTCTCAGCATCGTTTTTGGGAAATGACTATCAGGGCCAGACAAAAAAGTAATTAATCTCTCAAGTGTACCAAAAAGTGTACGACGAATTGCAACGGAGTCTCACTCCAAACTACATTAAAAGTTATCAGCCGGAACATGAACAGTGTTTGAGAGAAGAAATAAAGTGAACCCACGTGCTCTTTGTATCCGGATTTCCGGGTTGTGAACAGCGTCCAGAAGTTCCCGTTGTCGCTTATTCTCCTCTTTTGAACGAGAGAGTTCCTCCTCGTACCCTGCTATCGTTCTTTCAAACAGACCAAATATCTCTTCATGAGCCGCAGTTAGTCGCTGGTTGACTAAAGATCTCAACATTTCTACTTGACATTTTCTACTCGACATTTTCACTAAACCACAGAAAGTTTTCCTCCAGACGAACTCCGTTAAAAACACCGTTTACTCTCATTAAACTCTGACTAGCGCTGTGTTGGTCACTTCCGTCCCCGTCCGTCTGTTTCCAGGTAGCATACTAAGCTAACTTCAATAGCTTTATAGGCTACCAGGAGATTAGTTCTTCTCCTTCTCCTTCTCCTTCTTCTTCTTCTTCTTTCACTTTAATGGCGGACTAAAAACCAATGATTAAGGCGCCACCTACTGGACCGGAGTGTGTAACATCATGACTTTATGTCAGTTATCATTTAAACACAATAATAATGTTATTTATAAATAGAATGTATTATATACATTATATTATATAATAATATAAAGGTGGGGCCTGTTTCATGGTTACCTAAAGTTGAGCTGGTAAAAGTGCTCATACACATGATAAGAGGCCTGGGGAGCACAATGATTAGGGTAAGATGATGGTACGATCAAGAAAAGCCACCGGCAATCTAAAAAAGTACAGACAAGTTGTGAAGACATTCATGAATGTGTCGGCCTGTTGATCAACTGGAAGCAACTATAGATCGAGATAAGGATGTTGTTAGTTTGTGACTCCAAAGAATGTGTAGATTGCTTTATCTCAGGACCTTTTTCATCCTTTTTATGAGCTTGTGTCAGACAAGATGACACTTTTATACCAGAAATGGCAGCAGCAAAGAGTGCAAACTGCCAAGTAAGATAAATAACTATTGAGTCACACTCCAGTCACTGATGGATTTAATCCTGACGAACAAATGAATGTGGCACAGCCCTACCTAGAACATTTTCCACCAGCCGCCACTGCGTATAACCATGTGATACTAGCCCAGAGTTCAGCATATTCATCTAGCAAACTATACCTACCTTGGAGTGTTACAATAGCGAGTCTTATTTTATTCAATGTGTCCATCAGGCAAATTGGTGCATCCAAATGTTGTAAAAAAAACAACCCATATATGATATCATTTCTTTGTAATCATCCAAAATAATGTTAAGTGCATGGGTATTTTTCCAAGTAGGCCACTGACTGGTCGATACGTGCGATGCATTGAGTGGGCAACGCGCCGTGTAATGAGTGGGCAACGCGTACGGGCCGGTCTGACAGTAAACTCCCGGGCCACTTTTTCCCCCCAGTCCGCCCCTGTCCTGATGTACTGTACATCCATATTGAATACTTGTAGCTAATATGAACGTAAAGGGGCACTTGAAGATCTGTTAAATTGAGGAAATAGACAATGATGGGAAAGTTAACCAGAAGAGAACAGACTTTCACTCCAAGCAGTAACTTTGAAAGAGAACTTGAGCAAGTGAGCCACCAAGTGTCCGTCTCAAGGAGAGTCCATAGACTGTAACGTTACGTGTTGGACAACTAATGCGCTGCAACAACAGTGTGATGGGCAGTGAACACAACCAAGGATGTGACGCACACGCCTGTTCAGTCAACACATTGCTGATAACTGCGTTTAATGCATATTCCAACTTTATAATTAAAGCTTTTCTTCAAGTTAGCTCTTTGTTAATCACCCAGCGAAACATTTTGTCGGCCACTCTGAGCTGCCCGGACGCGTTGCCAGATTGGGAGGTTTTCATTTATGTGAACGGGTAAACATTGATTTGGGTGGATTGGGGGTGATTCAGGCTATGCTTGTACCGTCCGGGTAGTTTGTTACAAATAAATTGAAACTAAAATCATATTCCAGTTATAATTCCGTCATAGCTCTATGATAAAATAAGGCGAAGGCTCTAAACTTTGATTGGGCTTCTTTTTGCCAAACCTGGCAACACTAGCTGCCCCGGAACAGCTGTAGCTTTTCAGCAAACTTCTCCAGGTTTCACAACAATGACTCCGGCAACATTAGTCTGGGTGGATTTATTTGACGTCAGTGGTGGGTTGTCGTCAGCGCTAGCTAGCTGAGGAGCGGGTCAGTTAGCTGAACAGTCGACCGATTAGACTCGCAACGTTTCAGAGCATCTGCAGCTTAACGTTAGCTAACAGCTTAGCTAACCTAGAGACGCAGCAGCAGCAGCAGCAGCAGCATGGGCGATGGAAGTGTTACTCCCAGGTTCGACAACATGAAAGCGTTGCTTGGACTAGTTGCCGGAGCTGGAGCTTCTTACGGGTTATACAAACTCATCAGCGGGGGGAGCTTCAAGAGAAACAAGAAAAGTACTGCCAATGAAAGTCCTGGTGTCAGGAGGAGCAGTCAGCCCAGTGAAGTCACCCTTCAGCCGGGCAGCCTGCTGGCCAGAGTGTCTGGACTGGATGTTGTCTGTCCCCGACCTGTGGACGTTGCATCAGGTAATGTAAGAACCACAGAGCTCGTAAAGCGTGCACAGTAACTACATCTAAACCTGATTGTTCCAGCAAAGTCAATCTCCCAAGATCTCAAACTGCCCTGTGTGTAAACTCAAAGCACCCACAGTCAATCTCAAAATATGGTCACATTTTGATATGAAGTCAGAGATAATCTGGAGAGCTTTTGACTGGAAACAATAACTTCAGCTGGGTGGTAAGCGTATCCCTGTCTCTTCCAGTGCAAACACTTATTGAATATCCAAACACGTTTGTGAAATGGTCTGTCCTGCTCCGTAGGTGAAATCATCCACCAGTCCCCTGGCAACCTGGAGCCACAGCACCTGAAGGTGCTGCTGTCATGTCTGCAGACCAGCAATAATCCACCCGACCGATGTCGGATACTACTCACGTTAGGGAATTCTGCTGCCTTTACTGTGAACCAGGTACAGTAGAAGTGCACTTTCTTAAAACCATTCTGCGAGCGAGGTTCGTTCCGATTGCTTCATGTAAAGTTGTACGCTATCGAATTAGAAGGTTATGTCGCTGATGTACTTTGTCAGTGGTGCCATTCAAAGTTCTGTATACTCTGTGACATTATGTGTCTCTTTTCAGTCATGTATTGTTCATTTTCGTGTTTCTGTTTGTTACTGATCCTCCAGAATCTTATAGGGGAATTTGAAGGGATTGATATCATAGCTGGTTTCCTCTCTGATCCGGTGGCAGAGGTTCGAGTGCAGACTCTGAATGCTTTAAATAATCTGTGTATGAACATCCAAAACCAGGAACAAATAAAGGTATGTTGCCTTCTACTGTACAGCAAGTATCATGCAATCTGCTGCTGAACATGATATATTTTTGCTTACATATTCATGTCCATGCCTTTTATAGGTTTATGTCCCACAAGTGCTGGAGCTGATTGAGATGTCACCAGTGAACTCTGACCTTCAGCTTGGTGCGCTCAGGCTGCTGACAAACCTTTCAGTCACAGATGAACACCAACACCTGCTGAATCAATCCATTACGCTCTTACTCTCTCTACTTGTCGTGAGCAGTGAACTGTTACAGGTTGGTGTCTTTTCCCGGTTACGCCTGGTTGATCGTCTTCACATTTTTGAATACCCTTTGAAACATTTGAAACGTGGCTGAACACGTGGCTGAACTCACTGCAATGGCTCTTCAATTTGGGTAAATAAAATGCAAGTGCATTTTTGAATACATTTGGCTTGTATTACTTTTATCTTTCTGACATTATTGTTTTTCAGGGTCTCTAGGCTTTGCACTCTGTTGTTGTGGGGCTGTATTTGTTTTCCTCCTCAAAAAGGTAAGAACTTCTGTATTCCTGACCATGTTCAACCATATGAAATGAACTTAATGCCTGTTTGTTCCCTGTTAGGTTACAATATTGCACAAGGCTACTCTCTCAATGATGATGACTTTAGTAGCCACGCAGGAGTGCTTGGTCCACAAACATCAAACCAGTTTCATTCTGGAGCATCTTTAAACCCAAACCAAGACTCTGTTAGTCCAAGGGATGAGATGCAAGCTATGATACACCAAAGCTTTCAGAGAGAACCAGTCCAACATGAAAACAATAAGGATGCTAGCTTTGTTAGTCTCAGTGAAGAGATGATAAAAAGCAAACCAGAGTCAGAACACGCTGTCCCCTCCTCTCCCCCTGTATTGAAATATGACAATGAAGGGTCTGGTTATCAACACCCCTTTGGCCTTTTAGTGAAGGCGCACACACAAGAGAAAAATACGGCGGGCACCAGTTTCTCATCTATCAAAGATTTTAAACGGTTTGTAGAATCACTGAAGACATCTTTCTTAATCCCAGGAAGTGATGTGGGAAGACATTTTCAAACTGCACGGGAAACTATTGAAAACGAGATGGCTTCTAATGCCCAACATGTAAATAATAATGGGCAGCATGACAAGGGCTATAGGTCGTCTTCTGCAAAAGAAGGCACTGCCCATGATGACGCCAGTGGAAATGAAGACTGGAGTGACGCTATGAATACAGCAATTGAACAAGGTGAACAGGGCGCCAACTACCAAAAGCCAAGTGAAAGCCTCTCTGTCTCTGATCCTGTGGACTCCACTGCAAGTCTCATTTCTCCCAGAGTTTATGACGGCCGAGGCTTTGCTCTCTATCCACTCCATAATTTAGCAGCCACAGAGCATGTTTCACGTAATTATGGAGGTTTTGACAGTGGTGGCGTTTCTGGGGGAAACCCTGATATTTTCACAAGTGCTCCTCATGTGAGACACAAAGCTGTTCAGTCAACAAGCTCCAAGTTCCCTGAACAAATACCCTCTGGTTCATTCTTTGGAGATGATTTGTCTTTCAGTGGCCATGTGACTGCATCTCCTGTCGACCCTCGAAACAGCCCATCTCAAGATTTCAGCCACTATTCAGGAAAGGATCTAACCTCTAAGAAGAATATCCCGCATCGACCAAAATATACATTTTACAGTAAAGACCCTTTGACACGGGATCAAAAACGATCTGGTGGTTTAGAACTTGGTAAAGATGTCCACAGTCGGGAACTAAGCAGAGTGACTCCAGACAATATCCTGTCTACACCAATGCCCTCATCTTTGAATTCCTTTCACGTTTTATATGACCGTGCACCAAGAGAACAACTCTACATCCCAGATTATCAACCAGAACACAACCAAAGACAAGTCAAATCATCTCCGGCCTATCAACCCACTGTTGGCAGGCAATCAAATGATATAAACCACATGCCCACCGCCCACCTGCCTGTATCTACTGCTTCTGTTTCTTCAAGCTCTAATAACCCTTCACCACAGAGAATCAGTGTTCTTGTTGGACTTCAAACCAGCAGCCCGCATGATGCTCAGAACGTAGCTTTCAATAGAAAGAAGCCAGTCGGATTCTTCACGAGGTTTACTGGGCAACCTTCCAGCTCTCCTGACGGCTCAAGCAGACACGGTGGGTATCTCCAAGACAAGACAGTAAGTGCGAGTCCTCCATCTGTATACACACACAGTGTGAAATCCAGAAACGGCTACGTAAGGAGCAAAGTATCTCTAACAAAGAACAGTTATGAACCTTTACCTGCTGGATGTATACAATAACACTAGATCCCACAATGGAACAGGATTTGAACATTAAAAAGTGAATCAAAACTTTTCGAGAGATAACATGGTATGGAAAACTTTCAGATATTTTATTTGTCAATATAACTGTGCTTATGATTGAGAATAAAAACATTTAAATTTTCTCAAATGCAGGTCAAATTGCTGACAGTCAGTCCTTTGTAAATATGGGTAAGTATTCACATTGTGAATGCTAATGCTCACACAACTGAAAACTGAAGTTTAAAGTAATTTCTTTTTCTTTTTGATCTCTTTCCATCAACTGGGAGGAAAATCAAGTTTCTGCATTTCTGTTGTACCTTTTTGACATCCTTGTCTTGATTGTGTCACATGGGATCAACTATGTCAGTGTTTTTAGGTTGACTAGCTTTATTTTCAGTCACAAATGACAAGTATGTCAATATTTGAGAAGTGAAAATCTATTGAGTCATGCATCCCAATTTGATAACTGTAAAAACTATGTAAGATGATTAAGAAAAAAAATCAATCTTGTTTAGCTAAATCTTCAGTGTGTGAGTGCTTGTAGGTATACTTAAGTAAATACCTGAATCGTGATTGCACATGTGTCTAATGGTCATTTCCTTGCGTTTCCCTCAAAAAATCCTTAATCAATCATTCAAACCCTCATGTGTTGATCTTGGCTGCAATACTATAGTAGGCCTACCTGAAGCAAGAGCGTGTTAAACTATTCCTATAACGGCAGTAGGCCTTCTCGAACAGACAATAGGACATTGGAGAGGAATACAGAACAGCAATTATTATTAAAAACAATCTTGAGATTCAATCAGACATTTATTTAAAGGTATGTACCAGCTAAACCATACTGTACCATGGTGTCATCTGGGTCCATATAGACTGTGTCCACAGTCCTGTCTGTCAGAGGGGTTGTTCCACGACGCTGTTCTGCATCAGCAACAAACTTTTGCCTCAAAAAAGATTTAACAGATTAAATTATTAAAAAATGTGTATGACCTGTAATGACCACTGCCCATTTAAGCCTGAAAAAGCATTCTCCAAAAAAAAATACAAGTTGACACTAGAGGTATATTATTCTTCATCAAATATGAACTAATGCTAAGCCTGTATGTTGTCATTATGTACTGAGGACATACTGATGGTTAAGATCCCCAGAAGTCTCGCTCTAAGTATAAACATAACGGTGAGGGTATATGTATGACAGCACCGCCTACAGGCGAAAAGGGTTTCAAACATGTGGAACTATGATTGCGCACACAAACACACAGCATGACAAGGATAGAGTGATTAACCCCCGCTGGATCATCGTCCTCGGTGTGGGCACCCATCTGGGTTGTGTGCCCATCGCCAACGCCGGAGACTTCGGAGGCTACTACTGTCCGTGCCATGGCTCCCACTACGATGCTTCAGGAAGGATAAGAAAGGGACCTGCTCCTCTAAACCTGGAGGTTCCCTTCTATGAGTTCACTGAGGACGTAGTCATAGTGGGATAAATACTGGAGCTCTGTCTCAGTTCCTCCCTGTAACATGTATTTTTTAGATGGCTCCGTGTGAGAGTGACATAAAACGTGTGTATTTACTATTAAAGACATATTTCCAACTCTATGATTGAGCTATTGTCTTTTCCCTCGTAAAAAAGTGAGTTTTTCTTTGATTGATCTGCATCACTTAGCTTGATGTCTTTTGATTCACTGACATTTTATTTATTGTTTTAATCTCTATAGATTTCTTTCATTCCGCACTATTTTTAGCATTTAGTATTTTCCAAACAGCATTATGTAACACAATGTATGAGGGCCGGGTGTGATCAGGTCCAACCCCTTTGCTGCCGCACCAATCCTGATATATTGTGTTGGAGATGTGATGAAGTCAAAGGTGGGGCCTGTTTCATGGTTACCTAAAGTTGAGCTGGTAAAAGTGCTCATACACATGAACAAGAGGCCTGGGGAGCACAGTGATTAGGATAAGATGGTACGATCAAGAAAAACCACCGGCAATCTAAAAAAGTATCGACAAGTTGTGAACACATTCAGGAATGTGTCGGCCTGTTGATCAACTGGAAGCAACTATAGATCGAGATTAGGATGTTGTTGGTTTGTGACTCCAAATAATGTGTAGATTGCTTTTTCTAAGGACCTTTTTATGAGTTTGTGTCAGACAAGATGACAATTGTATACCAGTAATGGCAGCAGCAGAGAGTGCAAACTGCCAAGTAAGATAAAGAACTATTGAGTCACACTCCAGTCACTGATGGATTTAATGCTGACGAACAAAGTGTGCTATGTACAACTATGAACCAGTGAAATACACAAACCTTTTTATTGATGAAATCATTTGAATACAACATACTGTGCACAGATGCAGGTAAAACCATTGTCTTAAACTTACATTACCATCAAATCAATCATCAATATAATCATCAAAACTATTTCAAACTGTACAGTTGGCGCTCATTCAGTGAATAACTTTTTGAATTGAAATCAGTGGAGTTGAACCGCGGTTAATCATGTGTAACTTCAGAGGTGACTCGTGCTGAAAGCTTTTATCACAAACGGAAACTTTACTGCAACCAGAACAGCTAAAGGGGATTGTTTCCTGTGTGGGTTCTCATGTGTACCTTCAGATCTCTGTTGCGGACAAATCTATTACAGCAAACTGAGCAGCTGAAAGGTTTTTCTCCTGTGTGGGTTCTCATGTGGTTCTGTAAAGTTGAACGCTGATTAAAAGATTTCTTACAGACTGAGCAGCTGAAAGGCTTTTCTCCTGTGTGGGTTCTCATGTGGCACTGCAAAGTTGAACGCTTGTTAAAAGATTTCTTACAGACTGAGCAGCTGAAAGGTTTTTCTCCTGTGTGGGTTCTCATGTGTATCTGTAAATGTGAACGCCGGTTAAAAGATTTCTTACAGACTGAGCAGCTGAAAGGTTTTTCTCCTGTGTGGGTTCTCATGTGGCTCTGTAAAGTTGAACGCCGGTTAAAAGATTTCTCACAGACTGAGCAGCTGAAAGGTTTTTCTCCTGTGTGGGTTCTCATGTGGCTCTGTAAAGTTGAACGCCGGTTAAAAGATTTCTTACAGACTGAGCAGCTGAAAGGCTTTTCTCCTGTGTGGGTTCTCATGTGGCACTGCAAAGTTGAACGCTTGTTAAAAGATTTCTCACACTCAGAGCATCTAAAATGTTTCTCACCAGCGCTACATCTTGAATCACTGACCTGGACTTCATCAGGTTTCACATAGTTTAAACCTGACTGAGGTTCTCTGGTCTTCTTCCCATCACCACCCTCATCAGTGTCAGAAGAGTATCCAGTCTTCTCATCAGTATCTGGTTCTGGATGTCTATCAGGATCCAAGTTCCGGTCTGGTTCTGGTCCTCCACAGTCTTCTCCATCAGCTTCTGTTCCCATCTGTTCAGTTTGTCTTTGATGAAGCTGTGAGGACTGAGCTTCCTCTTCTTCATCTTCACTCTTCACAGGAGTGAATGAGAACTTGACTTCAGCCTCCTCCAGACCTTGAAGCTGCTCTCCTTCCTGACTGGTGCAGAGTTCCTCCTGTTCTTCTTTAATATGTGAGGGCTCTGGGTCCTCCTGTTCTTCTTTAATGTGTGAGGGCTCTGGGTCCTCCTGTTCTTCTTTAATGTGTGAGGGCTCTGGGTCCTCCTGGTCCAGACTGGAGCTCCACTCCTGCTGCTCAGAGGGAACCTCTTCTTTAACCAACAACAGCTGCTGGACGTCTGCAGGAAAACAGTAAACACACACAGAGGGGTTACAAAGACATTTTAGAATTGAGCAAATAGTCTCCTGGACATACACTTCCAGAGTATCACTAGAACCAGATAATACAATAATGTAATCAACTTATGTGACCATGAACATATGAACCATTTTAAGCTGCCAAATCCATGTGGTGTTATCAAAGAACAAACTTGTACTTTAAGTTCAACTATTTCCTGTCATCTAGAAGCTGAGAGAACAAATCAGCATACCTGCAAACTCATAAGAGGTGAAAGAGGGGCTCCGTATACACATCTCTCCTCTCAGTGTTTTGTGAGCCCTGTATCTTTACACTTTATTTGAACTTGTCCAGCACAGGGACGCATTCTCTTCACCCACACACAAGCCAGGGTTGGGCCACATTGTGTGTGAGAGTCCTGGAGTCTCAGGGATGGGGAAGGTGCTGTTCCTGCAGGTTGCTACACAATATCCCACCGACTAACCCGATTCACAACACAACTAGTTATAAGTTTTAAGCTACCACCTGCGTGTCAGAGCTCCCTCTTCGTACGGGGAGCGCGTGAGTGCCTCACCCGGAGATTCAAACCTTTGCTCTATGACACACGCAACACGATTACAAATGAACACACACGTGTTCACAAATTTCTCAAACAAAAGGTAAAGGAAAAAGCCCCCCTCCTTGTTCCAGAGGAGAAGAAGCATGCAGAGGAGAAGAGGCACCCCAACCCCCCCCCCCCCCCCTCTCTTTCTTCCATCATTAATTAAGCAGGGCCGAATCAGCTGGTTGAAGTTTAAATCAAAAGGAATTTAATATACTAACAAAAGAAAATGCAGTTAAACTGAATTACACTATCAGGAGTAATATTTCATGAAATAGAGGCCCCATCCGCACCACAAGACAGACTGGTGTGTCCGCCTCATGGTCCAGATGAGGTCTGATTATCTCCGGGGATTCAGTTTCTTTGTCTCTCCAAAGTCTCTGAAATGTCTCATATTACACATTCCTTAGCCCATCGATCAGCTCAGTGATTGGCTGAACCCGTCGGACTTCAGTCGGCCACTTCCTTGACCAATTCACCACCCTTCTTGAAGGTATAGAAGAAAATCATCATATAACTTTGAATTGAACTTGAATTGAACTCAACACAAGTTACATTACGTGTTATTCTGGTTCTCAGCATCGTTTTTGGGAAATGACTATCAGGGCCAGACAAAAAAGTAATTAATCTCTCAAGTGTACCAAAAAGTGTACGACGAATTGCAACGGAGTCTCACTCCAAACTACATTAAAAGTTATCAGCCGGAGCATGAACAGTGTTTGAGAGAAGAAATAAAGTGAACCCACGTGCTCTTTGTATCCGGATTTCCGGGTTGTGAACAGCGTCCAGAAGTTCCCGTTGTCGCTTATTCTCCTCTTTTGAACGAGAGAGTTCCTCCTCGTACCCTGCTATCGTTCTTTCAAACAGACCAAATATCTCTTCATGAGCCGCAGTTAGTCGCTGGTTGACTAAAGATCTCAACATTTCTACTTGACATTTTCTACTCGACATTTTCACTAAACCACAGAAAGTTTTCCTCTAGACGAACTCCGTTAAAAACACCGTTTACTCTCATTAAACTCTGACTAGCGCTGTGTTGGTCACTTCCGTCCCCGTCCGTCTGTTTCCAGGTAGCATGCTAAGCTAACTTCAATAGCTTTATAGGCTACCAGGAGATTAGTTCTTCTTCTCCTCCTTCTTCTTCTTCTTCTTCTTCTTCTTCTTCTCCTTCTTCTTCTTTCACTTTAATGGCGGACTAAAAACCAATGATTAAGGCGCCACCTACTGGACCGGAGTGTGTAACATCATGACTTTATGTCAGTTATCATTTAAACACAATAATAATGTTATTTATAAATAGAATGTATTATATACATTATATTATATAATAATATAAAGGTGGGGCCTGTTTCATGGTTACCTAAAGTTGAGCTGGTAAAAGTGCTCATACACATGATAAGAGGCCTGGGGAGCACAATGATTAGGGTAAGATGATGGTACGATCAAGAAAAGCCACCGGCAATCTAAAAAAGTACAGACAAGTTGTGAAGACATTCATGAATGTGTCGGCCTGTTGATCAACTGGAAGCAACTATAGATCGAGATAAGGATGTTGTTGGTTTGTGACTCCAAAGAATGTGTAGATTGCTTTATCTCAGGACCTTTTTCATCCTTTTTATGAGTTTGTGTCAGACAAGATGACACTTTTATACCAGTAATGGCAGCAGCAAAGAGTGCAAACTGCCAAGTAAGATAAAGAACTATTGAGTCACACTCCAGTCACTGATGGATTTAATCCTGACGAACAAATGAATGTGGCACAGCCCTACCTAGAACATTTTCCACCAGCCGCCACTGCGTCTAACCATGTGATACTAGCCCAGAGTTAAGCATATTCATCTAGCAAACTATACCTACCTTGGAGTGTTACAATAGCGAGTCTTATTTTATTCAATGTGTCCATCAGGCAAATTGGTGCATCCAAATGTTGTAAAAAAAACAACCCATATATGATATAATTTCTTTGTAATCATCCAAAATAATGTTAAGTGCATGGGTATTTTTCCAAGTAGGCCACTGACTGGTCGATACGTGCGATGCATTGAGTGGGCAACGCGCCGTGTAATGAGTGGGCAACGCGTACAGGCCGGTCTGACAGTAAACTCCCGGGCCACTTTTTCCCCCCAGTCCGCCCCTGTCCTGATGTACTGTACATCCATATTGAATACTTGTAGCTAATATGAACGTAAAGGGGCACTTGAAGATCTGTTAAATTGAGGAAATAGACAATGATGGGAAAGTTAACCAGAAGAGAACAGACTTTCACTCCAAGCAGTAACTTTGAAAGAGAACTTGAGCAAGTGAGCCACCAAGTGTCCGTCTCAAGGAGAGTCCATAGACTGTAACGTTACGTGTTGGACAACTAATGCGCTGCAACAACAGTGTGATGGGCAGTGAACACAACCAAGGATGTGACGCACACGCCTGTTCAGTCAACACATTGCTGATAACTGCGTTTAATGCATATTCCAACTTTATAATTAAAGCTTTTCTTCAAGTTAGCTCTTTGTTAATCACCCAGCGAAACATTTTGTCGGCCACTCTGAGCTGCCCGGACGCGTTGCCAGATTGGGAGGTTTTCATTTATGTGAACGGGTAAACATTGATTTGGGTGGATTGGGGGTGATTCAGGCTATGCTTGTACCGTCCGGGTAGTTTGTTACAAATAAATTGAAACTAAAATCATATTCCAGTTATAATTCCGTCATAGCTCTATGATAAAATAAGGCGAAGGCTCTAAACTTTGATTGGGCTTCTTTTTGCCAAACCTGGCAACACTAGCTGCCCCGGAACAGCTGTAGCTTTTCAGCAAACTTCTCCAGGTTTCACAACAATGACTCCGGCAACATTAGTCTGGGTGGATTTATTTGACGTCAGTGGTGGGTTGTCGTCAGCGCTAGCTAGCTGAGGAGCGGGTCAGTTAGCTGAACAGTCGACCGATTAGACTCGCAACGTTTCAGAGCATCTGCAGCTTAACGTTAGCTAACAGCTTAGCTAACCTAGAGACGCAGCAGCAGCAGCAGCAGCAGCATGGGCGATGGAAGTGTTACTCCCAGGTTCGACAACATGAAAGCGTTGCTTGGACTAGTTGCCGGAGCTGGAGCTTCTTACGGGTTATACAAACTCATCAGCGGGGGGAGCTTCAAGAGAAACAAGAAAAGTACTGCCAATGAAAGTCCTGGTGTCAGGAGGAGCAGTCAGCCCAGTGAAGTCACCCTTCAGCCGGGCAGCCTGCTGGCCAGAGTGTCTGGACTGGATGTTGTCTGTCCCCGACCTGTGGACGTTGCATCAGGTAATGTAAGAACCACAGAGCTCGTAAAGCGTGCACAGTAACTACATCTAAACCTGATTGTTCCAGCAAAGTCAATCTCCCAAGATCTCAAACTGCCCTGTGTGTAAACTCAAAGCACCCACAGTCAATCTCAAAATATGGTCACATTTTGATATGAAGTCAGAGATAATCTGGAGAGCTTTTGACTGGAAACAATAACTTCAGCTGGGTGGTAAGCGTATCCCTGTCTCTTCCAGTGCAAACACTTATTGAATATCCAAACACGTTTGTGAAATGGTCTGTCCTGCTCCGTAGGTGAAATCATCCACCAGTCCCCTGGCAACCTGGAGCCACAGCACCTGAAGGTGCTGCTGTCATGTCTGCAGACCAGCAATAATCCACCCGACCGATGTCGGATACTACTCACGTTAGGGAATTCTGCTGCCTTTACTGTGAACCAGGTACAGTAGAAGTGCACTTTCTTAAAACCATTCTGCGAGCGAGGTTCGTTCCGATTGCTTCATGTAAAGTTGTACGCTATCGAATTAGAAGGTTATGTCGCTGATGTACTTTGTCAGTGGTGCCATTCAAAGTTCTGTATACTCTGTGACATTATGTGTCTCTTTTCAGTCATGTATTGTTCATTTTCGTGTTTCTGTTTGTTACTGATCCTCCAGAATCTTATAGGGGAATTTGAAGGGATTGATATCATAGCTGGTTTCCTCTCTGATCCGGTGGCAGAGGTTCGAGTGCAGACTCTGAATGCTTTAAATAATCTGTGTATGAACATCCAAAACCAGGAACAAATAAAGGTATGTTGCCTTCTACTGTACAGCAAGTATCATGCAATCTGCTGCTGAACATGATATATTTTTGCTTACATATTCATGTCCATGCCTTTTATAGGTTTATGTCCCACAAGTGCTGGAGCTGATTGAGATGTCACCAGTGAACTCTGACCTTCAGCTTGGTGCGCTCAGGCTGCTGACAAACCTTTCAGTCACAGATGAACACCAACACCTGCTGAAGCAATCCATTACGCTCTTACTCTCTCTACTTGTCGTGAGCAGTGAACTGTTACAGGTTGGTGTCTTTTCCCGGTTACGCCTGGTTGATCGTCTTCACATTTTTGAATACCCTTTGAAACATTTGAAACGTGGCTGAACACGTGGCTGAACTCACTGCAATGGCTCTTCAATTTGGGTAAATAAAATGCAAGTGCATTTTTGAATACATTTGGCTTGTATTACTTTTATCTTTCTGACATTATTGTTTTTCAGGGTCTCTAGGCTTTGCACTCTGTTGTTGTGGGGCTGTATTTGTTTTCCTCCTCAAAAAGGTAAGAACTTCTGTATTCCTGACCATGTTCAACCATATGAAATGAACTTAATGCCTGTTTGTTCCCTGTTAGGTTACAATATTGCACAAGGCTACTCTCTCAATGATGATGACTTTAGTAGCCACGCAGGAGTGCTTGGTCCACAAACATCAAACCAGTTTCATTCTGGAGCATCTTTAAACCCAAACCAAGACTCTGTTAGTCCAAGGGATGAGATGCAAGCTATGATACACCAAAGCTTTCAGAGAGAACCAGTCCAACATGAAAACAATAAGGATGCTAGCTTTGTTAGTCTCAGTGAAGAGATGATAAAAAGCAAACCAGAGTCAGAACACGCTGTCCCCTCCTCTCCCCCTGTATTGAAATATGACAATGAAGGGTCTGGTTATCAACACCCCTTTGGCCTTTTAGTGAAGGCGCACACACAAGAGAAAAATACGGCGGGCACCAGTTTCTCATCTATCAAAGATTTTAAACGGTTTGTAGAATCACTGAAGACATCTTTCTTAATCCCAGGAAGTGATGTGGGAAGACATTTTCAAACTGCACGGGAAACTATTGAAAACGAGATGGCTTCTAATGCCCAACATGTAAATAATAATGGGCAGCATGACAAGGGCTATAGGTCGTCTTCTGCAAAAGAAGGCACTGCCCATGATGACGCCACTGGAAATGAAGACTGGAGTGACGCTATGAATACAGCAATTGAACAAGGTGAACAGGGCGCCAACTACCAAAAGCCAAGTGAAAGCCTCTTTGTCTCTGATCCTGTGGACTCCACTGCAAGTCTCATTTCTCCCAGAGTTTATGACGGCCGAGGCTTTGCTCTCTATCCACTCCATAATTTAGCAGCCACAGAGCATGTTTCACGTAATTATGGAGGTTTTGACAGTGGTGGCGTTTCTGGGGGAAACCCTGATATTTTCACAAGTGCTCCTCATGTGAGACACAAAGCTGTTCAGTCAACAGGCTCCAAGTTCCCTGAACAAATACCCTCTGGTTCATTCTTTGGAGATGATTTGTCTTTCAGTGGCCATGTGACTGCATCTCCTGTCGACCCTCGAAACAGCCCATCTCAAGATTTCAGCCACTATTCAGGAAAGGATCTAACCTCTAAGAAGAATATCCCGCATCGACCAAAATATACATTTTACAGTAAAGACCCTTTGACACGGGATCAAAAACTATCTGGTGGTTTAGAACTTGGTAAAGATGTCCACAGTCGGGAACTAAGCAGAGTGACTCCAGACAATATCCTGTCTACACCAATGCCCTCATCTTTGAATTCCTTTCACGTTTTATATGACAGTGCACCAAGAGAACAACTCTACATCCCAGATTATCAACCAGAACACAACCAAAGACAAGTCAAATCATCTCCGGCCTATCAACCCACTGTTGGCAGGCAATCAAATGATATAAACCACATGCCCACCGCCCACCTGCCTGTATCTACTGCTTCTGTTTCTTCAAGCTCTAATAACCCTTCACCACAGAGAATCAGTGTTCTTGTTGGACTTCAAACCAGCAGCCCGCATGATGCTCAGAACGTAGCTTTCAATAGAAAGAAGCCAGTCGGATTCTTCACGAGGTTTACTGGGCAACCTTCCAGCTCTCCTGACGGCTCAAGCAGACACGGTGGCGATCTCCAAGACAAGACAGTAAGTGCGAGTCCTCCATCTGTATACACACACAGTGTGAAATCCAGAAACGGCTACGTAAGGAGCAAAGTATCTCTAACAAAGAACAGTTATGAACCTTTACCCGCTGGATGTATACAATAACACTAGATCCCACAATGGAAAAGGATTTGAACATTAAAAAGTGAATCAAAACTTTTCGAGAGATAACATGGTATGGAAAACTGTCAGATATTTTATTTGTCAATATAACTGTGCTTATGATTGAGAATAAAAACATTTAAATTTTCTCAAATGCAGGTCAAATTGCTGACAGTCAGTCCTTTGTAAATATGGGTAAGTATTCACATTGTGAATGCTAATGCTCACACAACTGAAAACTGAAGTTTAAAGTAATTTCTTTTTCTTTTTGATCTCTTTCCATCAACTGGGAGGAAAATCAAGTTTCTGCATTTCTGTTGTACCTTTTTGACCTCCTTGTCTTGATTGTGTCACATGGGATCAACTATGTCAGTGTTTTTAGGTTGACTAGCTTTATTTTCAGTCACAAATGACAAGTATGTCAATATTTGAGAAGTGAAAATCTATTGAGTCATGCATCCCAATTTGATAACTGTAAAAACTATGTAAGGTGATTAAGAAAAAAAAAATCAATCTTGTTTAGCTAAATCTTCAGTGTGTGAGTGCTTGTAGGTATACTTAAGTAAATACATGAATCGTGATTGCACATGTGTCTAATGGTCATTTCCTTGCGTTTCCCTCAAAAAATCCTTAATCATTCAAACCCTCATGTGTTGATCTTGGCTGCAATACTATAGTAGGCCTACCTGAAGCAAGAGCGTGTTAAACTATTCCTATAACGGCAGTAGGCCTTCTCGAACAGACAATAGGACATTGGAGAGGAATACAGAACAGCAATTATTATTAAAAACAATCTTGAGATTCAATCAGACATTTATTTAAAGGTATGTACCAGCTAAACCATACTGTACCATGGTGTCATCTGGGTCCATATAGACTGTGTCCACAGTCCTGTCTGTCAGAGGGGTTGTTCCACGACGCTGTTCTGCATCAGCAACAAACTTTTGCCTCAAAAAAGAATGAAGTTTAACAGATTAAATTATTAAAAAATGTGTATGACCTGTAATGACCACTGCCCATTTAAGCCTGAAAAAGCATTCTCTAAATAAAAATACAAGTTGACACTAGAGGTATATTATTCTTCATCAAATATGAACTAATGCTAAGCCTGTATGTTGTCATTATGTGCTGAGGACATACTGATGGTTAAGATCCCCAGAAGTCTCGCTCTAAGTATAAACATAACGGTGAGGGTATATGTGTGACAGCACCGCCTACAGGGGAAAAGGGTTTCAAACATGTGGAACTATGATTGCGCACACAAACACACAGCATGACAAGGATAGAGTGATTAACCCCCGCTGGATCATCGTCCTCGGTGTGGGCACCCATCTGGGTTGTGTGCCCATCGCCAACGCCGGAGACTTCGGAGGCTACTACTGTCCGTGCCATGGCTCCCACTACGATGCTTCAGGAAGGATAAGAAAGGGACCTGCTCCTCTAAACCTGGAGGTTCCCTTCTATGAGTTCACTGAGGACGTAGTCATAGTGGGATAAATACTGGAGCTCTGTCTCAGTTCCTCCCTGTAACATGTATTTTTTAGATGGCTCCGTGTGAGAGTGACATAAAACGTGTGTATTTACTATTAAAGACATATTTCCAACTCTATGATTGAGCTATTGTCTTTTCCCTGGTAAAAAAGTGAGTTTTTCTTTGATTGATCTGCATCACTTAGCTTGTTGTCTTTTGATTCACTGACATTTTATTTATTGTTTTAATCTCTATAGATTTCTTTCATTCCGCACTATTTTTAGTATTTTCCAAACAGCATTATGTAACACAATGTATGAGGGCCGGGTGTGATCAGGTCCAACCCCTTTGCTGCCGCACCAATCCTGATATATTGTGTTGGAGATGTGATGAAGTCAAAGGTGGGGCCTGTTTCATGGTTACCTAAAGTTGAGCTGGTAAAAGTGCTCATACACATGAACAAGAGGCCTGGGGAGCACAATGATTAGGATAAGATGGTACGATCAAGAAAAACCACCGGCAATCTAAAAAAGTATCGACAAGTTGTGAACACATTCAGGAATGTGTCGGCCTGTTGATCAACTGGAAGCAACTATAGATCGCGATTAGGATGTTGTTGGTTTGTGACTCCAAAGAATGTGTAGATTGCTTTTTCTAAGGACATTTTTATGAGTTTGTGTCAGACAAGATGACAATTGTATACCAGTAATGGCAGCAGCAGAGAGTGCAAACTGCCAAGTAAGATAAAGAACTATTGAGTCACACTCCAGTCACTGATGGATTTAATCCTGAGGAACAAAGTGTGCAATGTAAAACTATGAACCAGTGAAATACACAAACCTTTTTCTTTTTATTGATGAAATCATTTGAATACAACATACTGTGCACAGATGCAGGTAAAACCAGTCTTAAACTTACATTACCATCAAATCAATCATCAATATAATCATCAAAACTATTTCAAACTGTACAGTTGGCGCTCATTCAGTGAATAACTTTTTGAATTGAAATCAGTGGAGTTGAACCGCGGTTAATCATGTGTAACTTCAGAGGTGACTCGTGCTGAAAGCTTTTATCACAAACGGAAACTTTACTGCAACCAGAACAGCTAAAGGGGATCGTTTCCTGTGTGGGTTCTCATGTGTACCTTCAGATCTCTGTTGCGGACAAATCTATTACAGCAAACTGATCAGCTGAAAGGCTTTTCTCCTGTGTGGGTTCTCATGTGGTTCTGTAAAGTTGAACGCCGGTTAAAAGATTTCTTACAGACTGAGCAGCTGAAAGGTTTTTCTCCTGTGTGGGTTCTCATGTGGTTCTGTAAAGTTGAACGATGGTTAAAAGATTTCTTACAGACTGAGCAGCTGAAAGGCTTTTCTCCTGTGTGGGTTCTCATGTGCATCTGTAAATTTGAGCGCTCGTTAAAAGATTTCTTACAGACTGAGCAGCTGAAAGGTTTTTCTCCTGTGTGGGTTCTCATGTGGTTCTGTAAAGTTGAACGCTGATTAAAAGATTTCTTACAGACTGAGCAGCTGAAAGGCTTTTCTCCTGTGTGGGTTTGCATGTGTATCTGTAAATGTGAACGGTCGTAAAAAGATTTCTTACAGACTGAGCAGCTGAAAGGCTTTTCTCCTGTGTGGGTTCTCATGTGTATCTGTAAAGTTGAACGCCGGTTAAAAGATTTCTTACAGACTGAGCAGCTGAAAGGTTTTTCTCCTGTGTGGGTTCTCATGTGGTTCTGTAAAGTTGAACTCCGGTTAAAAGATTTCTTACAGACTGAGCAGCTGAAAGGCTTTTCTCCTGTGTGGGTTCTCATGTGGTTCTGTAAAGTTGAACTCCGGTTAAAAGATTTCTCACAGACTGAGCAGCTGAAAGGCTTTTCTCCTGTGTGGGTTCTCATGTGGTTCTGTAAATGTGAACGCTCGTTAAAAGATTTCTTACAGACTGAGCAGCTGAAAGGTTTTTCTCCTGTGTGGGTTCTCATGTGGCACTGCAAAGTTGAACGCTTGTTAAAAGATTTCTCACACTCAGAGCATCTAAAATGTTTTTCACCAGCGCTACATCTTGAATCACTGACCTGGACTTCATCAGGTTTCACATAGTTTAAACCTGACTGAGGTTCTCTGGTCTTCTTCCCATCACCACCCTCATCAGTGTCAGAAGAGTATCCAGTCTTCTCATCAGTATCTGGTTCTGGATGTCTATCTGGATCCAAGTTCCGGTCTGGTTCTGGTCCTCCACAGTCTTCTCCATCAGCTTCTGTTCCCATCTGTTCAGTTTGTCTTTGATGAAGCTGTGAGGACTGAGCTTCCTCTTCTTCATCTTCACTCTTCACAGGAGTGAATGAGAACTTGACTTCAGCCTCCTCCAGACCTTGAAGCTGCTCTCCTTCCTGACTGGTGCAGAGTTCCTCCTGTTCTTCTTTAATGTGTGAGGGCTCTGGGTCCTCCTGTTCTTCTTTAATGTGTGAGGGCTCTGGGTCCTCCTGTTCTTCTTTAATGTGTGAGGGCTCTGGGTCCTCCTGTTCTTCTTTAATGTGTGAGGGCTCTGGGTCCTCCTGTTCTTCTTTAATGTGTGAGGGCTCTGGGTCCTCCTGTTCTTCTTTAATGTGTGAGGCCTCTGGGTCCTCCTGGTCCAGACTGGAGCTCCACTCCTGCTGCTCAGAGGGAACCTCTTCTTTAACCAACAACAGCTGCTGGACGTCTGCAGGAAAACAGTAAACACACACAGAGGGGTTACAAAGACATTTTAGAATTGAGCAAATAGTCTCCTGGACATACACTTCCAGAGTATCACTAGAACCAGATAATACAATAATGTAATCAACTTATGTGACCATGAACATATGAACCATTTTAAGCTGCCAAATCCATGTGGTGTTATCAAAGAACAAACTTGTACTTTAAGTTCAACTATTTCCTGTCATCTAGAAGCTGAGAGAACAAATCAGCATACCTGCAAACTCATAAGAGGTGAAAGAGGGGCTCCGTATACACATCTCTCCTCAGTGTTTTGTGAGCCCTGTATCTTTACACTTTATTTGAACTTGTCCAGCACAGGGACGCATTCTCTTCACCCACACACAAGCCAGGGTTGGGCCACATTGTGTGTGAGAGTCCTGGAGTCTCAGGGATGGGGAAGGTGCTGTTCCTGCAGGTTGCTACACAATATCCCACCGACTAACCCGATTCACAACACAACTAGTTATAAGTTTTAAGCTACCACCTGCGTGTCAGAGCTCCCTCTTCGTACGGGGAGCGCGTGAGTGCCTCACCCGGAGATTCAAACCTTTGCTCTATGACACACGCAACACGATTACAAATGAACACACACGTGTTCACAAATTTCTCAAACAAAAGGTAAAGGAAAAAGCCCCCCTCCTTGTTCCAGAGGAGAAGAAGCATGCAGAGGAGAAGAGGCACCCCAACCCCCCCCCCCCCTCTCTTTCTTCCATCATTAATTAAGCAGGGCCGAATCAGCTGGTTGAAGTTTAAATCAAAAGGAATTTAATATACTAACAAAAGAAAATGCAGTTAAACTGAATTACACTATCAGGAGTAATATTTCATGAAATAGAGGCCCCATCCGCACCACAAGACAGACTGGTGTGTCCGCCTCATGGTCCAGATGAGGTCTGATTATCTCCGGGGATTCAGTTTCTTTGTCCCTCCAAAGTCTCTGAAATGTCTCATATTACACATTCCTTAGCCCATCGATCAGCTCAGTGATTGGCTGAACCCGTCGGACTTCAGTCGGCCACTTCCTTGACCAATTCACCACCCTTCTTGAAGGTATAGAAGAAAATCATCATATAACTTTGAATTGAACTTGAATTGAACTGAACACAAGTTACATTACGTGTTATTCTGGTTCTCAGCATCGTTTTTGGGAAATGACTATCAGGGCCAGACAAAAAAGTAATTAATCTCTCAAGTGTACCAAAAAGTGTACGACGAATTGCAACGGAGTCTCACTCCAAACTACATTAAAAGTTATCAGCCGGAACATGAACAGTGTTTGAGAGAAGAAATAAAGTGAACCCACGTGCTCTTTGTATCCGGATTTCCGGGTTGTGAACAGCGTCCAGAAGTTCCCGTTGTCGCTTATTCTCCTCTTTTGAACGAGAGAGTTCCTCCTCGTACCCTGCTATCGTTCTTTCAAACAGACCAAATATCTCTTCATGAGCCGCAGTTAGTCGCTGGTTGACTAAAGATCTCAACATTTCTACTTGACATTTTCTACTCGACATTTTCACTAAACCACAGAAAGTTTTCCTCCAGACGAACTCCGTTAAAAACACCGTTTACTCTCATTAAACTCTGACTAGCGCTGTGTTGGTCACTTCCGTCCCCGTCCGTCTGTTTCCAGGTAGCATACTAAGCTAACTTCAATAGCTTTATAGGCTACCAGGAGATTAGTTCTTCTCCTTCTCCTTCTCCTTCTTCTTCTTCTTCTTTCACTTTAATGGCGGACTAAAAACCAATGATTAAGGCGCCACCTACTGGACCGGAGTGTGTAACATCATGACTTTATGTCAGTTATCATTTAAACACAATAATAATGTTATTTATAAATAGAATGTATTATATACATTATATTATATAATAATATAAAGGTGGGGCCTGTTTCATGGTTACCTAAAGTTGAGCTGGTAAAAGTGCTCATACACATGATAAGAGGCCTGGGGAGCACAATGATTAGGGTAAGATGATGGTACGATCAAGAAAAGCCACCGGCAATCTAAAAAAGTACAGACAAGTTGTGAAGACATTCATGAATGTGTCGGCCTGTTGATCAACTGGAAGCAACTATAGATCGAGATAAGGATGTTGTTAGTTTGTGACTCCAAAGAATGTGTAGATTGCTTTATCTCAGGACCTTTTTCATCCTTTTTATGAGCTTGTGTCAGACAAGATGACACTTTTATACCAGAAATGGCAGCAGCAAAGAGTGCAAACTGCCAAGTAAGATAAATAACTATTGAGTCACACTCCAGTCACTGATGGATTTAATCCTGACGAACAAATGAATGTGGCACAGCCCTACCTAGAACATTTTCCACCAGCCGCCACTGCGTATAACCATGTGATACTAGCCCAGAGTTCAGCATATTCATCTAGCAAACTATACCTACCTTGGAGTGTTACAATAGCGAGTCTTATTTTATTCAATGTGTCCATCAGGCAAATTGGTGCATCCAAATGTTGTAAAAAAAACAACCCATATATGATATCATTTCTTTGTAATCATCCAAAATAATGTTAAGTGCATGGGTATTTTTCCAAGTAGGCCACTGACTGGTCGATACGTGCGATGCATTGAGTGGGCAACGCGCCGTGTAATGAGTGGGCAACGCGTACGGGCCGGTCTGACAGTAAACTCCCGGGCCACTTTTTCCCCCCAGTCCGCCCCTGTCCTGATGTACTGTACATCCATATTGAATACTTGTAGCTAATATGAACGTAAAGGGGCACTTGAAGATCTGTTAAATTGAGGAAATAGACAATGATGGGAAAGTTAACCAGAAGAGAACAGACTTTCACTCCAAGCAGTAACTTTGAAAGAGAACTTGAGCAAGTGAGCCACCAAGTGTCCGTCTCAAGGAGAGTCCATAGACTGTAACGTTACGTGTTGGACAACTAATGCGCTGCAACAACAGTGTGATGGGCAGTGAACACAACCAAGGATGTGACGCACACGCCTGTTCAGTCAACACATTGCTGATAACTGCGTTTAATGCATATTCCAACTTTATAATTAAAGCTTTTCTTCAAGTTAGCTCTTTGTTAATCACCCAGCGAAACATTTTGTCGGCCACTCTGAGCTGCCCGGACGCGTTGCCAGATTGGGAGGTTTTCATTTATGTGAACGGGTAAACATTGATTTGGGTGGATTGGGGGTGATTCAGGCTATGCTTGTACTGTCCGGGTAGTTTGTTACAAATCAATTGAAACTAAAATCATATTCCAGTTATAATTCCGTCATAGCTCTATGATAAAATAAGGCGAAGGCTCTAAACTTTGATTGGGCTTCTTTTTGCCAAACCTGGCAACACTAGCTGCCCCGGAACAGCTGTAGCTTTTCAGCAAACTTCTCCAGGTTTCACAACAATGACTCCGGCAACATTAGTCTGGGTGGATTTATTTGACGTCAGTGGTGGGTTGTCGTCAGCGCTAGCTAGCTGAGGAGCGGGTCAGTTAGCTGAAGAGTCGACCGATTAGACTCGCAACGTTTCAGAGCATCTGCAGCTTAACGTTAGCTAACAGCTTAGCTAACCTAGAGACGCAGCAGCAGCAGCAGCATGGGCGATGGAAGTGTTACTCCCAGGTTCGACAACATGAAAGCGTTGCTTGGACTAGTTGCCGGAGCTGGAGCTTCTTACGGGTTATACAAACTCATCAGCGGGGGGAGCTTCAAGAGAAACAAGAAAAGTGCTGCCAATGAAAGTCCTGGTGTCAGGAGGAGCAGTCAGCCCAGTGAAGTCACCCTTCAGCCGGGCAGCCTGCTGGCCAGAGTGTCTGGACTGGATGTTGTCTGTCCCCGACCTGTGGACGTTGCATCAGGTAATGTAAGAACCACAGAGCTCGTAAAGCGTGCACAGTAACTACATCTAAACCTGATTGTTCCAGCAAAGTCAATCTCCCAAGATCTCAAACTGCCCTGTGTGTAAACTCAAAGCACCCACAGTCAATCTCAAAATATGGTCACATTTTGATATGAAGTCAGAGATAATCTGGAGAGCTTTTGACTGGAAACAATAACTTCAGCTGGGTGGTAAGCGTATCCATGTCTCTTCCAGTGCAAACACTTATTTAATATCCAAACACGTTTGTGAAATGGTCTGTCCTGCTCCGTAGGTGAAATCATCCACCAGTCCCCTGGCAACCTGGAGCCACAGCACCTGAAGGTGCTGCTGTCATGTCTGCAGACCAGCAATAATCCACCCGACCGATGTCGGATACTACTCACGTTAGGGAATTCTGCTGCCTTTACTGTGAACCAGGTACAGTAGAAGTGCACTTTCTTAAAACCATTCTGCGAGCGAGGTTCGTTCCGATTGCTTCATGTAAAGTTGTACGGTATCGAATTAGAAGGTTATGTCGCTGATGTACTTTGTCAGTGGTGCCATTCAAAGTTCTGTATACTCTGTGACATTATGTGTCTCTTTTCAGTCATGTATTGTTCATTTTCGTGTTTCTGTTTGTTACTGATCCTCCAGAATCTTATAGGGGAATTTGAAGGGATTGATATCATAGCTGGTTTCCTCTCTGATCCGGTGGCAGAGGTTCGAGTGCAGACTCTGAATGCTTTAAATAATCTGTGTATGAACATCCAAAACCAGGAACAAATAAAGGTATGTTGCCTTCTACTGTACAGCAAGTATCATGCAATCTGCTGCTGAACATGATATCTTTTTGCTTACATATTCATGTCCATGCCTTTTATAGGTTTATGTCCCACAAGTGCTGGAGCTGATTGAGATGTCACCAGTGAACTCTGACCTTCAGCTTGGTGCGCTCAGGCTGCTGACAAACCTTTCAGTCACAGATGAACACCAACACCTGCTGAAGCAATCCATTACGCTCTTACTCTCTCTACTTGTCGTGAGCAGTGAACCGTTACAGGTTGGTGTCTTTTCCCGGTTACGCCTGGTTGATCGTCTTCACATTTTTGAATACCCTTTGAAACATTTGAAAAACTTGTAGCTCTTGGAAAACAGATGAGCTCAGTAGAGCTGTGAATGCAATATTTGATTAATTAAGCACTTCTAATATTTGCCTTTCAGGTTCAGGCTGTGAAAGTCCTTGTGAATTTGTCCTCCAATCCAGATATGATGGATGACATTGTTCAAGCGCAGGTATGAATAAAGGGATTGTGTAAGTTAGTTAGCATGGTTCTGCATTAAGAGGTCATCAAAACAAATAGATTCGATAAGTCAAATCAGTTTGAAGTCAAACTGTTGTGTCAGTCCAAGTTTTTCTCCTTTCTGACCAAGGCACCCGCTTCGGTTATGCTGCTGTTTGATTCACGTACTGCCCCTGCGGTGCTTCTGCGACTGCTGACGTTTGCAGGGAACCTGAAGGCCTGGAGGCCCTCTGCACAGGTGGCGAATGAGCTGAGGCGGAAGCAGGATTGCCTCTTCCGGGTCATGTTAGATGAGTCTTCCCAGCTACACGGCCGACTGGTCCAGCTGCTTTCACACCCAGATGTTGAGATTCAGTCCCAGGTGGCCCGCATCTTGACATAGACCGTCCGTCTCTGCACTCTTGATCCATGCACAGCTTTTGCTTCCACACATTTTGCCAAAGCCATCAAGCCATCGCCCTTCTAGTTCAAATATATATCTGTTGACATTAATCTTATAATAGAGATGGCTGCATAGCCTCCTGTGGGTGGATACTCAACTCCCCCTCTCTCTCTACATCTACAGTAGTCCCTAGATCAGTGTTATTACCACACATTCAATTTAATTATCTATTCCACCTCACCAGCCACTCTCCCCTGATTTTCACTTTCTTACACTACAATTAATTAATGAGCAATGAGTGGGCAGGAAGAAACCATTCATTCGGTAGAGAGTAAAAACAGGCTACCTCACCAAGAGTTTTCTTCTCATTGCCAGAGACTATGTTCCTTCAAAGATCCACAGTGCCCTTTCTTCTGAGAACATCACCTGCTTTCTCTCAAGACGTGCTCCAGGTGAAATTTCTGAACCCAAACCCACTGCCAAACGTTTTCTAGAGAAAGTGTCAGAATGAACCTGTGCAGCACGACCTAACTTTCTACCCTTCTGTGGGTCAGAGAGACGCTTAAAGAGGAAGCTGATGAGGTTTCTTGCCACATAGCATGCCTTGGAGACACTAATGAATGGCTGCACTGCAACTCCTGTCCTCGCTAATGTATCAACATGTTTAAAGATCATGGTCTTTATGAGTTTTTTATTAATTAATAGAATGTGAGAATCAGTGCATCATGACTTTGGAAGAGCTAAAGTGAGGTCAACATACAGGACGATTGGCCTCGCATTCTGTGACGATGTGAGAAGTTCAGTGTAGTTCAGACTAGCTGGATCAGATATCTGAAACCATTATTTTAATGGATTTCAATACATTTATATTTATTTGTAACATTTTGTTTTGCAGCGTTAGGGAAGAAATGTTTGTCAAGCCTGATGTTCCTTTCGCATTAAATAATGAACTCGGTCTCTTCCACACAGTGAAGCATACAGCGTATTGATCAAACGCAGGTATTGGATTGGAACTGGGTATCAGACAATGCCCAGGTATCTGTATCGGGACTAAAAACAGTCAGATCGGTGCATCCCTAGATCAGTGTGTGTAGGAAGAACTTTGAGTTGAAACACTGCCTCCCCTGCGTTAAGAAGAGCTTGTACTAGTGGCTGGGACACCTGATACAACCGAAGCAAACTTTGACTTCGAAGGTGTACCAGCCACAGGTTTGATCCGGGATGTACTGGTGCGGTTCCATCTCTCAGAAACACCTGTGGAGCTTCCTGGGAGGAGCAGGAGGAAGTTGCAGGGGAAAAGGATGTCTGGACTGCTATGATTGTTTCAGCCACAACAAATGTCGTGCAGATATGCAGCTTGGAAACGAATGGACAAAGCAGTCTAATAACAATTACTGTATATGGACATTTTTATGCACAGAATGATCATTGAATAACAGAGATTGAATGTTAAGTACAAGCCTTTTGTTAAATTATGCATTTTTCGATAAGGGCTGTAAGTGACGGATCCACATGTTGTCTAACTGGAGGACCGGAGTTGTGGACCCATCTGCAGATTTGTTGTCCTCCAAATTGCATGAAAGATGTGACGGTTATCTCAGAATATGATTTTTAATGCGAGGATTTCATGGCATGAGCCAGACCAGGTGTAAAGAAATGCTGCACATTTTGAAGTTTGGACACTGACTTTATTAAACACAAATCATAAATCTCTCTCAGGCAACATAGTTTACCAGAACAGATATACAGCAGGAGGCTGATTTACTTGTGACCTAGATTACCGGTATCATATTTATTTAATGAAGCTAGTCAGCATTTTGCTTGTAAAATGATAAATATGTTTGTGTCTGTTTGAATTGTTCAATAAATGCCCGATATGACAAATTATGGATTTCCACATCCTTATTTCTGCAGTTTACTCAAATATATTAAACTAGAGTCAGTCACTGAATTTGTGACGTGCTCGGCTGTTAGCTGTGAAACTGTTGGCCGTGTACATACAATCAATGCCACGTTAGAAACAAAGCAAGAATCGGGATTCCTGTCCAGGCATGATGGAGAGAATCTTACCAACAGGTAATTCATTCAGGGTGCTGCTGCAAGAGTCACTGCAAAGTTGAAGAAAAGTGAACACATTTTATTTATTCTCAGGTTGCCACTCAAGCTTCCAGTTAGTTTACATTACTGCATGTTTATAAACTTCAGTGGCCTCTGACTATTGTAGGACTACATATATGATTGTCAAACTTTATAACAGGTCATCTAACTGTTGTCAGAGTCCAAACTAAATATAGAGAAGACTAATTTAGTTCATAGAGGTATGCACCACAGAGCTGGAATACATATTCGACTGAGCCTCAAAGGGGCAATCCAGTTATTATAGCGCTTCCATGAAGTTGGAGGGTTCAAAAGAGACAGATTTCAAAAGACTGGTCAAACTCAAAGCAGTTATCCTGACGTCATTCTCTAGTGTGGGTCCACCTCTGATGCAACACTGTATATTTAGGTTAAAAACGATTAAAAAACCCAAAACCCACTTCTTTCAAACTCCATACCTCAAGTTTATAATGCAAGCTTCCTGTAAAAAATAAATTGAGGTCTCAAACCAAATTTTTAATTATTTTCTCAAACTTTAGAAAGCTCCTCTAGAGCCACACATACATGATACAACCGTGTGCACAGGCGGTAAACTGACCTTCATGTGTAGAACCGTGTAGCCTATTTACATCTATCAAGAATACATCTAAAGATCTATTACACGTTTTAATCAGCTTTCCTTTGCTAGTACTTTCAATTAAAAAAAAGATTAAAGATCTTAATTAAATATGCATTGCTGGTTGTACTGTGATATACGTTTTTAAATCCCTTTCACAAACCGTGATTTCTGTGCTGTGGGCGTGGATGATGAATTTGGACAACACCCTTTCAAATGAGGCTGATTGAACACCGTCGGTGATGCGTTCCGGTCTTTGTCTCCCCCCTCTCTCCCACAGTGCGTCCCCCTCCCCTTATGAAACAGCGAGATGACCATCGCCGGATCCTGCTGAGCTCCATCAGAGTCACAGAGTGCAGGCGGGCGGGCCGACACACCACAGCGCACGGATCAGGAACGCAAGGACGAGAGTGGGGGCGCAGAAACGTTTCGGATCAGCCGCATCAGCTATGAACATCCACAACGTGCAGTAGAAGTAAACGGAGCTCTCACACCAGAAACGCGTCGAGTATGAACGGGACTGCAGCGGCCACCGGATCGGCTTCTTGCCGCTTCGCCCACTATTTTGTCGAGTGTGGAGTGGACACGGAGACGGGCCTGGAGCCGGACGATGGAGCAGGTAGATGGTCTAGAAACGCGAACCAAACAAATCCACACCACATAAAAACACATCCGAGGACATGTCGTGCTTTATGTAACATATTTACCATTTCATGTAGGCCTGTTTGAGCGTGGAGGGGGTGACATCCATTGAAATAGAGGTTTTGATTGGACGCCACATTCCTCTTTCTTACAAAGCGTTGTTGACAGCATCATATCTGCGTGTAGCCTCTGTAGAATAGCCTATATTTAGGCCAATATTTTTGGCTAATACATTTTTTGGGGAGGATTTGTGTGTTTTTAAACACAGTCTAAAAAAGGTATATTTTTGAGTAGCCTTTAATGCAGATAAACAAAACACAAAATTCAAGATAATTATCATTTTACCATAAAAATGAAGCAAGAATTTAAAAGGACAATTATGCTGTATCCCCCCATATTATCCACCCTTTGTATTGTCTCTGCTTGGGGAAACATAGTAGCCTACAGGCCTGTTTATTGTGTTTGGTTCATATTTTAAAATGTGATTATAGGGATGTTGGTTTCTGCAAGTCATCCCCTGCTATGCCTGGGTGAGGAATATAGCAGAGAAAGGGAGGACAACAGCATCCTATCCTGCCCTTTAACGCTGGAGCACAGATGGAGCATCCAGGCAGTGGTTCATGTAACAGGACTGTGTGTGAGAATTAGCTCCCAGATATAAATAGTAAGAGATATACAAATATTAAAAGCAGTGGTAATCTATGTGATGGCTGGTTGGTCTGTTCAGTTCTTCATGCTCTCAAACAGAGATCCATTTTAAGCCAAATGCATCCTTTTCTCACCGAAAGCCATGAAGTGGGAGGAAATGGATGCTGGTTTGTAGGTGGATGTGGGGGTTGCCACGGCGATGACAGCTGCAGTGATGCTTGTGATGGGAAGCTTCTCAGCTGCTGGTTGTTAGAAATAGAGACATCAAGTGGCGTCGCTTTCTCCCTCACTGAGTTGTTGGCACTGAGGACAGATTCACCCAGGAGCCCCCAGGAGCCCTCTGTGATGTGTGTGTGTGTGTGTGTGTGGGGGGGGGGGGTGGGTCTTGGTGAGGAAAAAGAGGCGTGCAGGTGCACCAACACATTGAACGTCACTTCCAGGATTGCAAACAATAGTCACACCCTGTACTCTCCCTGTGTTTTTTTTGCAGCAGAAACATAGCTCTTCAGCTGTTAGCAGACATTCCTTTCTCCTTCAGCCAAATGCCTTTTTTTTTAAATAAGAAAACTGTATGTTTAGGAAGAGCTCTGTTCACGTTGGACTCTGCTGCAGACTAATTACTGCTCTAACTAACCAGCAGGTGCTTTGATATCTGGCTCCCTGCGGCGAGTGACAGCGCTGCTGGCTAAATCTGAGCTCCACCAATCTGCTTATGTAACAGCGGGTCATCTCAGACCCACTGCAGCAGGGGGCTCTGCTCGCCTTTCAAAGGATTTTCTTTCTCTGCGTTTGACTTTACATCCATGTTCTGTAAAGCTGTCGTCAAAAGCAGGAGATGTTTATTCTACCATGTGCACACAGGCGTTTGGATGTATGAGGTGATGCAGTACCTCTTTTTGTGTATGTGTACATTCGAGACTGCCTACCGAGAAACAATCTGCCCTTGTTGGCTTCTCAATGGATGCCACTGTGCTTTCTCCAGCCTAATCAAATTTCACGTGACGTTGCCTGTCGCCGGATGGCCGAGGCTTCAGCGCCCGACTGTCACAGGAGTATGACATCACTGGAGGGCGAGAACTCCCTGACCGAACATTTTAAAGCTGCGTCATAATGTTGAACTGATTGTAAAGAGATGTAATATTTGCACTTGTCTTGTTGTAGGCAAAAATTCCAACCTGAGTTATTTAATTTTTAGGCCCTCAATAGTTAGTTTTATCCTTTTATTCATACGAGCCCAGCACCACGTCTGTGTCTCAGGCTGAGAAATAAGTCTTTCTTGTTTTGTCACATGATTCAACCTTCAGTGAACGGACAAACCTGTAATGCAAAGACAAAACGGTTTAAAACCAAAAAGGAACAACTCGTAATCTGTCAGTGCCAGCTGACATTTGCTGTCATTTAATCTCTTTCCTGCTTTTCATATCTAGCCTCATCTGCTCATGTGATGATGTGATGAATGGGACATTGGGGGTAACTCAGCTGGTGAATATGACGGATGTCTATGGCCGTTCAATCATCCCGAATGAAGTGTGCCGGTTTTAGGGAAGAGGCACCATTCGGGGACATAAATCTTTGTGATGAATGTCTAAACCGCGGAATGAAAACGAAAAACGCTTATTTTTGTCCCCCAGAAACATTGAGAGTATTGATGTTATGGTGGTAGTGAAGCTGATGCAACAAGTTGATGAATTAATCCATTAGTCGATTGACAGAAAGTTCATCAATCTTGAACCAGAAATGCTCAACATGTTGCAGCGTCTCAATTGGGAGGATCTGCTGATTTTCTTTGAATTACTGTATGTGACAGAAAATCCAATATATTTGGGCTTTTGGACTGTTGGTCAAAGACAAAACAGGCAATGTTAAGATGTCACCTTGGTTTTTATTTAATTGCAACAGACATTTGTCGCTATTGTCTGATATTTTATGGACAAAATGATTAACCAAGACAATAATTGTGAGATTAAAAGATTATGAAAATAATCATGAGTTGCAGCTTGATGATATGAAGTATTCTACAACGCATGAGCTCCTACATGGTTTCTACTGTGTGTGTGTGTGTGTGTGTGTGTGTGTGTTAATGTGGTAAGGGGAGTAACCATGTTAATTACAGCCAAGTGAAACAGACATTTATCCTTTCATTGGAACACTGAAACAAGCCTCCCTCTGCCCTCGTGAATGTTGTCTGTACGACCTCTTTGGTGGGAGCCCGTGTCAGGAGGAGTGTGGGTCTTAATTGGGTCAGCTGATGAAACCCGGGGTGACGTACACCGCCGACGGGCTTTGTCTTGATGGCTGTCTTCGAGGCCACAGCGGAAAGTGCTACCATGGCAACTAGGCGCTCGATTGTGCCTCTCGGCGCCGACGCCAATTTGTGTCCTTAGCAAAGAACATTGACTCCCCCTCTCGTCACCGTGATCCATTAGCTTCTGTCTCCCACCCACCGGTCTGACTCAGTTTAACGTGAAGTGGAGCTCTTTCCTCACTCTGCCTGCGGCGCAGTTTCCTCTCTCGGGTAGCTGTGCGTCACCTCGTAGGCAGCTGTGCGTCACCTCCTAGGCAGGTGAGCTTCAGGTTGTTCCCGAATGCTGAATGAGTGCGTCAAAGCTGAAAGAGCAGACTAGTTACTTTGCCAATTGCAGTTGTTTTTGTTCCTGTAACGCAGTGATGTCGGTTGAAGCGGAACATGAACTCTTGAGAATGCATGGTGGATTAGTGAAATGGTGAGTACTGTTCAAGGGCATCCCCTTCAGAAAGTGTATGAATAATGAAAGCCCCTCATTCACCACCGTCAGTCCATTTCACACGCTGAATCATACGCACACACTTTATTTCTATCCTCAGCAGCTCCTCTTCCTCTGCTCGCGCTCACACACACTCTGTATGTAACTGGAGCTGCAAGCTTGAAGAGACTTGAGCCGGAGGGGGCAATGCATCAAACCTGTAGATTGTGAGTTTAATTGCATGCATTGCAAATTCAATCCTTTCATGTACACGTAGCTGTTATATAAATATCTCTCCTCCCTTATCCTGAGCCTGAGCACTTTTTATGTATGAAAAGCAGCATATTTTCTTCTCGTGCATCCTCTACAAGCCTAAAGACTTTCCTTCTGCCGAGTGTATCAGGGATGAGGGCTGTTGTACCGCTTTTCCAGTCTATCTCTACGGTAATGAGATGAGTTACATAACTATTGGAAGGGCTTTCCCTCTTTGCTGCAGAATGGACTTTGCTGTCAACAACAGATGAACTTCTTCTTTTTTTTCAGCCCGTGTCAGAAAAGGTCGCCTTGTTCGATCGTTACCATAAATCATAGCCGCTGTCATGTAGTGAGGTCCTCTGGTCTGTCCTTGACATCGCGTAATGAAGTCTGTCTCAGCAGAGACTGAGGTCAAAGACCAGTCTGTACTAATATGATACTGCAGTAACTCTCTTTCTCTCTGCGCCTGTTTGTCTTTCAGGCGAGGGCTTTGAGCAGAGCCCCATTCGACGTTCGTTCAAGTCCAAGGTTCTGGTGCACTACCCTGACAGCACGGACAGAAACCCCTTCAATAAAGATGCCGTCAACATGGTGAGATCTTGGACATGAACGCTCTTCTTCCTCTTTCTCTCACAACAGTGGAAATGGAAGCACGAGATGTGCTCGTTTGTAAGCGCACATGTTTTGAGGTTCTTCTAACCAGCGTGGATGAATTTTGTCACAAATGACAAAAGAGCAACAGAATAACAAAAACAGCATGGAAATAAAGTGTAATTGGAGCCATTTATCTTTGCTTGTTCGCTGCCTGTTTTAGAATATTCTCTTTTCTTTTATAACAAGGTGAGGTTGATGGATGCATAATCCCCAAAAGAAGTCTGCCAGCAGTCACCACAGTATTTTGTGTTATCTGTTTATGGTATCAGTAAAATGTGTGGTCTTATTTAACATTTTTAATGCCATTTTATTGGGTTTTCAGACCTGGAAACAACTGCATGCACCAGTAGCACAAATACAACAGTATACAATACTTGTCACGGGGTACTCAGACATATTTAACATTAAGTTACTTTCAATCAAATGTATAAACTTTTGTTCAATTTCATATTTCCTTTAATTCTAAGAAGATAGAATACTTTATTTTGTTGCTGGCTACAAGCTTAATGTTTTCAGATATCCGTCTCTTCTTGTTCAGCCTCCTCAATGTTCACGAGTTAAATTACAGCACACTTTTTTGGAATGCTATATTCTACAATGGCCTTTGTGGTTGTGTTTACATCGTCGCAGATGTGCTTTAGTTATGAATACAAAAAACAAGTGGATAGTCTCGAAAATCCACCACTACTGTCAGTTATTGACGTGATTATTTTTCTTCTCTGCTTCCTCCTCAGCTCTGTATGCCGAGGGGTCTCTCCTTCCGTACGCGGGCAGACGGGCTCGACCCTCAGTTTCACTCATTCACAATGTCTTTTGACGACGGTACACGTTCCTACGGCTTTGTCCACACCTTCTATGAGGAGGTGACCAGTGCTCAGATCATCACTGCTATGCAGACTCTCTGCCAGATGCACCACGTGGAGCGCCATTCAGCTTCATCTGCCTCCTCTCCTTCCTCCTCGTCTTCATCTGCCTCATCGCCCTCCACCTCCAGCATGGACTCGCTAGTGAGCAGCTTGGACGAGTCGGACACCGAGTCGCTGGTCTCTGCTTGCCTCGGCTGCGCAGGCTCCTTCGATCCGGCTCGTGACACTCTGTACGTGTCCAAAGCCCTCTGCCTCCTCACGCCGCTCCCTTTCCTTCAAGCTGCTCGAGAGTTTCTGTCTCAGCTGCACCAGGCAGTGACGTCTCACACAGCCCCGCCCCTCCCGATAGAGAGCTACATCCATAACATCCTGTACGAGGTGCCCCTGCCTCCTCCTGGCAGGTCACTGAGGTTCCACGGGGTGCAGGGACCCATCGTGTGCCAGCGGCCCGGGCCCGGGGAACTTCCGCTGGGGGAGTATCCTCTTGGAGAGGCGTTCTCGCTGCTGGGCGTGGACAATATGGTTCAACTACTTACCTGTGCACTTCTGGAGACACAAGTCCTGCTTTGCTCTCAAGGTAAGCTCACTATTCAGTTATTAGTTCAGTGCAAATAAGGTTGTAGTAAAGTCAAAGGTAGACATTGCTAATGTCATTAAGAAGACCAATTTTTAAACATTGTACCTTAATCAATGTTTTTGCAGTATTTAGTAACACCCATAGCAAAGCAGCTGTTTTTACTCACAACAAGATTCAGTTAACAGCATCACATAAATATAACTTCAAAATGTAAAGTACAGGACATAGCACAAAATTAAACAAAATATCTATTTGTTTCACAATTTACACTAAAACTACGCCACATGTAACCTACATTACCAGCCACAGTCTATGGTAACAACATGGTAGATGGGTTTGAGGTTCAATACTGTAGAGAAACTAACATTGTAACTCAATGAATGTGGAACATCCTCAGTCATTAATTGGGCTGTGCTCTGTGGCATGTAAACAGGAATATTTATTCAATAGTTTTATAAGCAACTCACGTAAACTGCTTAATCAAAAGACGTTAAAGGGGAAAATCAGTCCTTCCCTTTGAACTTATAGGTAATTCCTTGATGCTAATGCCCCATCTCTCTCTCTTCTCTCCCCTCCTCCTCCTCCTCCTCCTCCTCAGACTACCAACGTTTGATGACAGTGGCAGAGGGCGTCACCACCTTGCTATTCCCATTCCAGTGGCAACACATCTACCTGCCCATTGTTTCAGCACCGCTACATCACCTCCTGGATGCTCCTGTGCCATTCCTGATTGGTATCCAGCGCAGAGATGGAACTCAGCGATCCTCCCTCCACCTGCCACACGAGGTACGCAACTGAACGCGGACCTTCATCTGTGGTGTCCTGTGAACATGACAGTCAGGATTTCAGGAAGCAGACATTTCACTTCTTCAGAGGGCCCCTCCCCCCTTCACAAATCCTGCATTTTGATTTGAGTTCACTTTATGCTGAATGACTATCTCACTGAAGGCTCTTTGAAGTCGCTGTGCCCCAGAAAGGAGGCAGTTGAAAGATAGCCGGGGGGGTTGATGACAGCAAAAACACAGATCATGAGAGATCTAGAATAATGGGACTCGCTGAATAATTCATGAGAATTAGGAATCTCCACTTATTTCTTTAGTTGTGCCATTTAGGTGGTAAATTGCAAGGAAGTGAGAAATATTTTAATCACACATGTAGGATTTGGTTGGATTCTATTTTCTATTTTTTATTTCTCAATTAGACAAGGGCACAGTTTGACTCTAAAGGTCTAACTACTAATATTGCCGTATTTATTATTGATACGTAGGAAAAACCTGAATGCAACCGAATGAAAGAGATGATGACAAAACACAAGTAAGAAGTGAAGGCATTAACTAGGAGGATGAAGCTGCACAGAGTAAGAAGGTGTCTGTCTACATCAACTTCCCCTGAGGTTGTAAACTGACTGCCTGCGGTCACTGTTGAAGGTGGCGTTGCTGCTGACTGTGCTGTGCTCTACTGCTGCTTACAGAGGCAGTGTTTTTAAATCGGTGCCTATCTTTGTCACAAAGATCTGCACTTCATTGCTCAGCAGCTTCATGGGCACAGTTTGCGCGGTGAAATGCCAAGATTCTATTAATGGAGATCACATCTTCATAGCTGATCTTAATTGGATGGTAAAGCTCAGCCACTGCATTGTGATTGGTTAAACCTGTTATGATTATCTGATGGAGGAGCCATTTGAAAAGTAAGCAACTTTCTTTCTTGTCTCTTTCTGCTTCAAAGGCAAACCTGTGCTTTGTGGACATTGACAACCGCTGTGTCGAGGCCCCCGAGGACCTCCCCGTGTTTCCAGACCAGACCGAGTTAATCCAGGAGCTGAGTGAGGTACTGCTGCGTTTCGGGCTCCCTCCACAGGGCGGCGTGGTCACGACGCCGGCCACCGCCTCCCCTCGCCTGAGTAGCCTGGTGCTGGAGGACCTGATGGAGGACAGAAGGAACGGGAACCTCGGAGGCGAGGAGCTGGAGGTGCTGGAGAGGCTGCAGGCTCTGGCGCGGAGGTGCGGAGGAGAAAAGATGTCCGAAGGAGGAAAGACGCTGGGACACGTGTTTGAGGAGGAGGAGGAAGAGTTGAAGGCTGCAAAGCTAAACATTCAGCTGAGGGAGGTGTTTGCTGGACGTTTTGCTGCCCTGTTTGGCCGGTACGAGGAGTTCGTCATCCACAGCGCTCTTGATTTGGACTCCTGGTTGAGCAACCGAGAGGGGACGTTCAGCTTTGACAAGGTACTTCAGTAGCCGTTAATGCACAAAGATCGACTGATCGATTGAATAAAACTACTGCCAATTATTTCCACATACATTAAGATATGTTCGTGGGTTTTTGAAATACTTTGTGACTGACACATTATATACCTGTCCATGTTGTGTTTGTACTTGTCAATGTTTCAGGGTTCCTTCCTCTCAGTTCAGCCTGCTACCCACTTGCACTTCTTGTCCCGGTTCCTGGAGACATCCATGTTCTCTTCCTTCGTGGATGGGAAGGTGATATCTCGCTGGGCGGATAGAGAACCACTGCAGCAGCTGTTTGACAGCCGCCTGGAGAGAGAACGACTGTATGACACAGACGAAGAGGACTCCCGTAACTGTCGCTACAGGAAATGCACCACAGTCTTTGAATCAGGTACTGTGGCTGTCTTAGTATATCATGGATTAATGTGTTGTCTTTGTCTCTGCTTTATTTTCATTTGTCACTTAATTATAACTTCAATTATTACTTGCAGTCATTTGAAGAAGCTGTACATTTTATTGACAACCTATGACAAACCTAGAATAACTTCTGGATGTTTCTGCTGCCAATTTTTAGCATTAGGATAGTATGTAGCGAAAAAAGTAGTTTGAACCCCCAATTGGTAGATTGAGCAGACTGATGATTGAAGTGGATGCCAGATTGTCAAGAGGGACTGTGCAAATCTGTTGCCATCTGTCCTTCTGTTTGGGTTTATGCTGTATGTTGATTATGTTGCTATCCTTTCTGCAACCACCATTTCTTCTCTCAATTTGTAATAAGTCCTCTGCTTGAGATGCCTTGTGTGCCAGAACATTTAACTCTTCAAACAGTGACTAAGGGAAAGGTTTCTTAAAACGAAATCAAATGTAATTATCTGATGAATAGCTGAAGCACAAAAGGGATGGAATATTATTTGAGTGGGAAAAGACGGGTAGAGGTAGGGAATTAGAGAGCGGTGAACTAAAGGATACAGTAGGGGATGAGCATTATAGAGTATAAGCAGAGGACGGGGCTTTGTGTGACATGAAAACTGTTTCAAATCTTCTGCTTTGAAGTCCTGCCAACCTCTGCAGGAAATGCACTGCTTGCATCTCAATCTGGCTGCATCACTGTTCACATTCAGACTGCTTCAGAGATGTTGTTATATTACTCCATGCTGTTGTACACTGTTCCAGTCTCCCTTAGAACTAAACAAAATTCATAGCACTCGAGAACAAGATGTTCTCACTTTATCGTCACTTCCATGACTCGTCGTGACTTATCTACAGTAGATATTCCTGTTGGATCCGAACCTTTTGATGGGTTTGTCTCTGCAGCTCAGGTCATCGAGCACAGACTGCTGAAGGCTGACCACACAGCCATACACCCCCACCTGCTGGACATGAGGATCGGCCAGGGTCGTCACCATCCGGGCTACTTCCCTAAGCTGCAGGCTGGTGTGCTTGCACAAGGACAAAACACCAACAAGTGAGCCTTTATTTTCTGCTGTTCTTTACTGAGAATACATTACAATAGTGATTCCCAACCATGGACACTTGGAGCCCGGGCTACAAGGAGTAGCTCGACTGATTTAAAAATTACATTCGTGATTAAACCAATATATCCACATATTTTACGTGGAAAATAAACATCCAAATAGGATCTTTAATTGGTGTGACGCTGATCTTTTTGTAAATTTCTCTTCTAAAATGAATTAACAAACAGTTGATATAGTCAGCCTCAAGTAATTTAAAACACCAGGATACTTGAGGTCATCTGATGGAAGCTGTGTGGGTACGTTGGACAAAGAGGATGGGAACCACAGCATTGGAATATTACTGATGGTCATGATCTACTTTATTACCTACCAAAATACACACAGATATATTTTAAATACACAAACACCTCCCCACACACTTGTAATTGTGACTCTATTTTTGCTATGTTATCTGGGTGGGCAGGTGGTCTGGTCGTGTCACAGCATCTCGCAGGACTGACCTCAAGAGGTCAACTGTGACTGAACACTCGGGAGTGGACAATGAACACAGACCGGTCTGTTTTCTCTCACACACAAACACACACACACACACACACACACACACACACAGCATAGGATATTTGTGTCTGATATATTACCTTTTGTTTGTTTGACAGAAGCACACATTTATGAGGAAGAACCTTCGCCAGGCTCAGCTACTTGATTCGTCGCCTCAAGCGGTCACTCAGACTCACCGCGAGTTCGTTGACGGGCTGCTGAGCGAGTGTCGTCTGAAGGTAAGAGCTCTATCTGTGTGGCGATGGAGACGCTGCTGTCACTGATTTCTTCAATTGTTTGTCAAGGTGAATGCCACAAAATGCTCTCTGGCTTTTTTCAGACCAAACGGATGTTGATGGAGAGGATGGGGAAGGACGGCGTAGAACTGGGTCAGGGAGAAGCCAACATCACAGGCCTCCAGGAAAACACACTCATCCACGGTCTGTGTGACCTGCTGGAGAGAACCTGGGGTCATGGTCTGCAGCTCAAACAGGTCAGACACATCATTTAACATGCCTTATCAGCTCAGATCACCTAAAGAAAACACATGTGTGTGTTCCCACGTAAACAAATTCACAACATGCATACGAACACAAAGAGGTGACTGTATGAACAGGCTGAATATTGACTTGTGTGTTTATTCTGAACAGGGCAAGTCCGCTCTTTGGTCCCATCTGCTTCACTACCAGGCGGCCCGGGTGAAGACGGCGATACCAGCTGAGGCTCCAGGTCCGAGCACAACCTGACTGATTTGTTTCTCTTGTGTAAATGAGTGAGCTAAGAGTTGGATTGTCATACATGTTTAACTTGGTGTCTGTTAGGGTCTAATGGTTTGGACCAGAGAACGCTTGATGTTGGCACTCTGCTCCTGAGAGGATCGGTAATACAGGATATGAGGTAACCAGAGCAAACATACTTTAGTGTTGGAAAGGGTGGTGCATCTCTGTGGGAGAAATTGTACATGACATGTCTGTGTTTAAGGTATGTTTTATGAACAAATGTAGATGAAAAAAAATCTTTGCTGCTTCATTTCATCTTTCAAATAACAGATATTTTGGTTCAAGACCAGGGATCATCATTAGATGCAATTTTATGAGAAAAAGCTTAGCATTAAAGCTTGTTTTTTACTTATCTGTTATTCTTCCAGGTTCATCCAGACCATGAGTGAGGGTATGTCTGAGGTGGGTCAGGCTCGGGCATGGATCCACCTGGCTCTGGAGAAGAAAATGCTGTCCCAGCACCTTAAAGAGCTGCTTACAAACCAAGAGCTGCTCAGGTCGGAATTCACTCATGATTGGCTTTAATGACAAGTAGACAAATGGCTAGTGTTTCTGGACATCATTTAAATGAAGTCTCTTTCTCCTTGTCCCCTGACAGGCAGCTGTATAAACCTCATGCATTCCTGCTCTGTGAGGAAGAAAGAGAGCAGTTTCTGTTCCACCTGCTCTCTCTCAACACTGTGGACTACCTCTGCTTCACACGCGTCTTCACCTCCATCAGTAAGTCCTGTAAACAGCTAAATGTTAGACTTTACTGGCAGCTTTATAGCTTCTGAGGACACTGAAAGTTGCCTTTGGGCTGTGTCTCCACCCACTGACCTTATATACTTGAATTACACCGGGTATCCCATGGATTCACACAGACCTTTCAGACCTCAAACAAAAGACATGAAAACTGGACCAATGCTGTGAAAATCCTTTTTACTCTGAGTATTGTGAGACATTAATGAATGACACTTTGCTCTTGGTCTCTTTGTCTCTTCAGGTATTCCATACCGTGTTGTTATAATACCCATGAAGAAGCTGAGCATTGCAATGGCAACAGTTGACCCTTGGGTGTGTGTGTCGGGAGAACTGGGTGATTCGGGCGTTAGACAGATCCCGAAGAATACACAAGACATTTTCTTCCAGGTTTGTGTACACTCTGCCGCAGTAAGGTCACGATCACGCCGTACAGAGACGCATGCCTGGATATACTGACTGTGGTTTGTGCTTTTCGTTTCAGTGCAAGAACCTGGGCAGGCTGAGCACGCTGCAGCTGGGACAGGAGAAATCTGGCTTGCTGGCTAAGTGTCTGATTGACTGTGTGATGGTGTATAATGAGATCACTGGACATACCTACAAGTAAGCGTCTTATTTTGACCCTGATCTCTCCAATTAACACTGGCTGTGACCTCAAAGCACAGTGGCTAATTATACAAGTGTGTTTGTGGACAACAGCCTTTCCGTTTGATAAAGACACAATGACATCTGAATCATCCTGACTGTCAAATATTGGATGTCTGAGCCTCCTGAAATACTCCCATGAGAATCTTTGCAAGTTAATTTATTACCATGTCACTAACTGATACCAGCTGCTGCCTTGTATAAAACAATTCACTCTAGAGATACAAGTATCACCTTCGAGAATTGTTGTCAGTTATCTAAACTAAATGTTATTTGAACTGTACACACCCACTACACAACACAATCTGTTTCGAACAGATGGCTGTTACCTAATAATCATATCATAAATGTTTCGAAGTTAGATGATAATAGAACACGGTCTTCTTTCCTTTCAGGTTCCCGTGTGGCCGATGGCTCGGGAAAAGCGTGGGCGACGGCAGCTTGGAAAGAGTTCTCATTGGTCAGCTGGTGTCACCTGGAGGAGAGGAGGATGCCGGACGGTGGACAGGGACGCCTCCGGAGCTGGCCTCTCCTTCTCAGAGTGTGCGGGCAGTGCTGGAATCGCTTGGCAGCCGAAGCAGTGCGTAGTGACAAAGAACACATTCTTTCGTACAAAAGCTGACCTACTTGTTGATACAATAACAGATTCTGCTCCTGGATCACCTTTCTATTTAGCTCCTATCCACTTCCCCTCATGTCTGTCATCATTCATCCTCATGTTTCCATTTGTAACTTTTCTTGATTTATGTTGTCAGGAATACTGTCTGTTGAAGTACAAGAGGACATGAGGGAGGCAGCAAATAACCTTGTTAAGCACTTCCACAAACCCGAACAAGAGGTATGTGACTGTAAATAGTGAGTGTGCATAACACATTGAACAATATTATTTCAACCTCTTTGCTAACTAAGCTAAATTGCTGTGAAAATGGTGAATGCAAAGCATGTAATACAGCGATGTGTTATACTGTCAACCTCCGGCCGGCGGCCTGTGTTATTTTATCTCCAACATGGTTCGTTACCCCGGCTCCTCCGGCCCAGGCTTCATTTGTTTTGTTCGTTCATCAGAGGAGCCTCTCTCATCTCCACACCAAGTTAAAAGCACGAGACTTGATGGATCACTTTCGTTTCTCTGTAATGGGCCCTCCTATTCATTGAAATAACATATTCAGAGCACCGCCTTTAATGTACAAGCATTTGCGCTGTTCTGTTTGCTTCCTCTTAGTGAATGAAAGAAGAGCATTTTAGATTAGAAAATGAACAAATTGTTCTCTGCTGTGGAGGATTTTGGAAAAATGTAATATGTGGGGATTTACTGAAGTTGAAAGATGAGCCTCTTGCTTACAATGCCTCCATTAACTCCCACTTCTCTCATCCTAGAGGGGAAACCTGACAGTGTTGTTGTGCGGCGAAGGCGGTCTGGTGCTCTCCTTGGAGAAGTTCCTCCTGCACGGGCTCAAATCTAATCGTCTTTTCCTGAGGAATGTGTTTGTTTGGGACTTTATTGGTGAGTGCTGCGAGTGTGAGTCCATCAAAAGTGATGTTTTACTTCTTGCTGATGTCCCCATCTAGTGGTGATGAGTATACATTTCACATATTAAATTTCATGCAATAAAGGCATGATTGATGTGTTTTGTTAAAAACCAGTGTTACATCCTCTATCTCCACTGTTTGTCTTCTACAACCTAATTGTCCCTTATTGTCTGTATATTAATAAGTTATAAACTGACAGTATGACCAACTATTTCCCACAGAAAAGACAGTGGTTTCCTTGGAGACAGCTGATCAGATGGGTGGCCTGCACGGATCAACGATGCCAAAGGGTCCCCCTTGCGACTTACTTTGTCACTACGTCAATGCCATCAATGCCTCGCCACGAAACATTGGGAAAGAGGGAAAGTTTCAGCTGCTCGTCTGCTTGGGAATCAGGTGAGATAGCTTTATAATTGGACTGAGACGTATGTAATGAATCCAATTGAATAAGTCTAAAAACTTTGATTTGTAATCCTGATTTAAAACAGAAATAGGCAGTCCGTTTGAAAATACTCTCCCCACTGGAGTCTGTGATTTTAAAGCATCCTGGTCATTATATAGTGTTGGACACATGTGATATAGTTTCCTTCCTGAGGCCCAGAGGAAGCCTGCTGCAGCTTGACCACACTAACTACATTGAATATTTGCATACCATACAGCACAGGCAGGGAACGCGTCAGCCATTGTCTTCTCATGGTTGGACATGAAATGCAGAAAAGTTATTCATATCTGTGTGTTAATTTATTACAAGTTCAAAAAAAGAAAACGGAACATTTTGTTTTTACTAACTAAACTGAACTCATTTTAGCTTCAATTTTTCTGTTGGAAAAAGGTGAATATCAATTCTATAACTGACAACACATTTACAAAGATCTTTGCTTTCTCATGTTTCTGCATCAACAGAATGAATATTGATTGGTTTCAATCAAATCTAAGTGGGTTTGGATCTAGTCGACCAGTAAGGTCACATGTTTGTCTGTCCTGTTCTATTGCTCTTCTTATGTTCTGTCAATTAAAGTAAACTGCTTTCAAATAGTAAGAACAGTTTAGCAATATACTTGGGGGTGTATTGTGACCAATGCTCGGAACTTTAATCATATGACTTCTTATCTTGGCGCGCTGTGGACTGACATTGACGGAACACTGAAAGCATTGTTTCTTGTGGCTGAAAGCTGTTTTAAGAGAAAGAACATGCACTAGTTCTGTCTTGTAGTCAGCTGACTCACCTTTCAATTCAAGCCTCAACTTCATCGGGCCTTTATGGACCCATAATTGACCACTTACCTGTTCCTCTTCGCAGGGACCGGCTTCTCTCTCATTGGCTCCCCCTGCTAGCTGAGTGTCCCCTGACAGCGCGGACATATGAGGACGGTGCTCTGTTGCGGGACCGAGCTGCTGTACACTCCCTCTCCCGCATCCTGCACACACTCAATGAGTTTACCATTACCCTGGAGACTGCACTGGTCAAAGGAGTTGACCTCTGACCCTAACAGAAAAGCCCCTGCTCTGTGGCCTACTGCAGGAATGCAGATGGGTTAAAACATTCATCTTGCCGTCGGTGAGGAAAGAAAGGACATTTAGACACTTGAGAAATGTGACTTTTTCATCGACGAAGACAGTGGACCAGAGTAAGTCACTGGCAGCTCAAGCTCCAAACAGGTTGCCTTGTTCACTGATGTAAATGTCTTATGAACTGTATTTGCTTCAGGAAATAGTCCGATTTTTTTCCATGCTTGTTTACGCTGTGAAATTCTGTTTCCTCAAGGAGAAATAGAAAGTAATTCATTGTCCCACATTTACAGTAGCTATTCTCACGGCTCACACCATCAGATGTACCTGACCCTAGGACAACTATAACTCTCCTTCAACTGCTGTATTGCTTGAACTTTAAACTCAGCACATGCATGGCTAAAATCTGTTTGTTTGTTTTATGTGTTACTGTGTTGTGATCTGAAATATCAGGACTCAGGCCTTATTGTATGAAAAAAAACAAAAACAAAAAAAACCCTTGACATTCATTGGATATCTTATTAAATATATTCTACAAAGATAATGTTCCCATTTGATGATGTGTTCCGAAACGTTATAGTATTATGCTCTTGTTATGCTGTGTAACATCTTGCCTGTTTATAATTGTTCACTTCAGTTCGGGGGTTACTGAAGAGTTGTGCTCCTGAAATCCTCTGTTGGTGAAACACTGAAACCAAACTGGTGTCCTAATTGTGTCAGACGTCAGAAAGCTTCCCCCCCCCCCCCCCCTCATTGTAAACCTGTTGCTTCATTAGACCGTTGATATAATTGCTCCCATTTGTTATTATAGTGTACTGAACTTGTGGCATATTTTTCTGTATAAAGGCATCTTGTTTGTGTCTGTGAAACAGTAGATTCCACTATGGACACATTTGACTGATTATGTGGATAATAGTCATGCTGTTTGTTTCTAAACTGTTCAGTTGTCTACAGACAACGAATAGAGTGCAGTTTCTACAAAACTCAGTATTATGTTGTCACATTTAATTTAATAGTTAAAGAATTATGAAAATTCTGTCTCCTGCACTGTCCTGCGAGCACTATGTAACCACAATGACCAAGCCTCTATTATCATTTAATACAGATTAGAGAAAGCAATAATGAGTTGTTATTTATGAAATGTGTTGTCAAAGATTAAAGTTAATATTGACATAACTGACTTTGTATTGTTTTTTTTTAGCTATTCGCTATTCGCAAATCTATGTCTGAAAGGATATAGGATTCTTGTGCAGCTAAATTATTTTCAATTGCTAAAAGGTTAACTGTACATTTGATATTGGTCTAATTGCATCTCATATTGACAAAGAATTTGACTTTTATAGTGTGGCAAATGAAAACTTGATCAACTACTGTATATAGGCTACACTGTGTTTGCCCGTGTCCTCCGACAGATAGTGTTGGCAATGTCGCAGCCATTACAGTAAAACAGCCTCATACAAGCAATGCAATTCAATAGACCTGAAGTACAAGAAAAGTATTTATTGCAAAATTGAATAGCATTGGAGTGCTACTTCTATTTACTTTGATCATCAATTTATAATTCAAGCCCCCATAATAGACATTTTATCCACACTTATTTGCATGAAGATTTTTCCCAGATGACTGTATTACAGGCAGCATATCTATACATTCTAGTAAATGTTATCACACCGATGCAGTGTTATCTCACAGCCGCATGACTGGTTCGCAGTGGTTGTTGTTCTGAACTGATCACTGGATGGAGGCCATGTTTCACCTTCTATTTACCACTAATCTGCTGGTCCGCTGTCACGCAATTCAAATCAACAAAGCGCATCTCCCCGCAAGACTCCGAGAGCCCCCTAAAAACCGTAGGCCTCCAGACGGACCATCTGCCGCTCTGTAGTAAAACGACAGGCCCCGCCCCTCTGCTGACACTCTCCAATGCGCCATAGCAACCGGGGCCGAGCCCCCTGTTCCCGCGCAATGTTCCCATCCTTATAAGGCCAGTTGGATGCAGACGCACGGAGACGTCACGCGTCGTTTATGTAAATGCTTTGATTGAAGAAAAAGAAAAAAGCCTTCTGCCCTACTCTGAAATGGAGGTGTGGATACGACGCATGCGCACTTAGTCCACAACTATCCAGTCCCGTCCACAAACGCAGACATCAACAAGGGAGCGGGTTCCTGATGCGGGTTGATTTTCATAACAGTCACATCGCAAGAACGCGCTGTAAGGACCACTACTTTGAATCAGCTTCACGCAGCTTGCAACAAGGTAATGAATGCAGCCACTTTATATTTGTTGTAGGTCTTTGGAGCTTTAAGGGGTTTTAAAGACGTAGTTGTCTGTTCAGATCATTTAAAACAAGCTTCGAGTTGTGTCAGAACAATTGCTCTTTTGGGGCCTTCTGCAAAACCGACTAGTTGGTCAACTTGATGTGTTTCTCACCTTATAAACAGGTAAAGTTACCGGGCAAAGTGGGAGGACGGTAAGATGAACGCGTACATGTGTTTTAATAGTGTGAGAATAGGCTTCATGTGATTAGCGAGGCTGCTGTTGTTGTTGTTGGCTGTCGGAAGAAATCACTCCCTTTATTGCTCCCGAAACGTGACTAAAGTCGGTCATTGTGAGCCGTTATACGGTCGTAAATCTCCTCGTGTACAAGGTATTACTACGCACATTGAAGCTATAGTGCGCCTGCAGTCTGCTAAACATTCACGCTCGCTAAATAAACCAAGTTGAATCTCTCACGCCCACCCGGACCAGAGATGCGTCTCAGCACGCGGGCGCTGCTGTCAACAAAACAGCCACAGCAAACACAAAACTAATGACGAACGCGCTACGAAACTCAAGCTGGGCACAAGACGCGTCGTTTAGCGGAAAACAACGGCGAAAAAACACCGACTTTCAGAGAGCCGTCGCTTTGAACTTCGTGCACATGTAGTTGAAGGTGGACTGTTGCAGTGACGCGGCTGTGGAATAACAAAGAGTAAAGATCAAATTACACGGTTGGCTGAGAACGGCTTTACTTTACAATTAAAAAGAATATGTTTTGCTTCCGAAAATGTGTTCACCCTAGTTCATCTCACGACATTAAGTTGATGTTGGGAGGGAAAGTCGGGCATCGTCGAGCAGGGGACGGTCATCATAAAATGGGTGCGCATGAAGCAGGTCGTGTGGCATGCCATGCTTCCTCGCTGGAGTGGGCGGTGAAATTGGCGACTTGCACTTTTCTCTCGATGAAAACGCGTAGATTTCTCGGAACCTTCTCATAATTTGAAAAGTGCAGATGTTATTCACGCAAGTTCTAACAGTTTTAAGGAGGAATTTTGCAGTTTACTTTTAATATTACAGCTTTTGCGGAAAATCGCATCACACCCCCTTCTCCACACTGCCTCCGCCTTTGAAGTGTGTTGCCATGTTGAGTTGCGTCACGTACTGTATTCTGCTGCAGAGATCGTCTGCAGTTTACAGATGACAAGCTCGAAGGTGAATATGTGGTCGGCCTTGTAAATACGAGGTGGTTTATACTACAGGTATAAATTCACAGATTTAAATGTATGGTGTTGATTGCTTTATTTTATCATTTTAACACCCTGCTGATCAAATCTCTGTTTTAATATTGATTCCATCTTCATAATTTTAACTATTTTATTATAAGTCTGTTGTAGGCTGACCTCTAAATTGTGTGTTGCTGTCAGGGCTCTCATGCAAAATACATGTTTAATCTCCGTAAAGCACGAAACCGGTTAACTAGACTTATGACTTTAGTGGTTTTATTTGCTGGTTTCTGCAAATAAACTTTCTGCAACAGTAAAGCATACATATATCTATTTCCATGATAGTTTGCACATTTAAATCAGACTTTGCAGGGCCAGACACATGTATTTATATTTTTTACAGACTTTAATCATGTTTATCATACAAAATAAAGCATTTTAATAAATAATAAGGTTACAGTTTAATTATTAGACATTTACATTGTTAGATTTCCTACTGCTACCGATTGTCATACTGACATCTTCAGTCATCAGGAGACAGTTTTCTGGTTTTCATATGGCCCAAGGCTCTTCGATATAACCAGCAGAGTGAGAGGTCTTTAGTTGTTCCTGCTCTCTGTCTGCTCTCTGAGGCACCGCACTGTTCAGAGGACCCCGAGGACTGATGGCAAGAAGAAAAAAGAAAAAACAGTCTGGGGGGCGCGGCTCGCAGTTTTGCCGCAGTTCGGGTCTACATGTGCTGTGGAGATTACAGTTTGCCTAGCAACATAAATCATAAATTACGCGTGATTTCCCGCGGACACATTTATATTTTTGAATTTCCCTGCTTCTATTTTGTAGCAAATAAGCTTATAAATAATCTATCAAGTAACTTATCCTCTGCAGCCGGGAGAATCGGACTAGCGTTATGTGCGTGCTTATATTTTGAGTTTCCAAAATAAAGCGTGCGTCCTGTGAGCGCAGCATGTGACATGCTCTGTCTGACTGTTGACCTACTTCCCCCCCCCATGTGGGTCAAAGCGGAGAGATGCGCCAACATAATAGCTTTACTGATTTATTTTGTGCGTGTGCTCTCTGATCGTTACAAGACACCATATTTGTTTGTATTAATTCACATTGAGGCCAAACAGAAATAAAATATCACCTCTCTAAACCAGAGATGTATGGCTGCACCGAGTTACTGCAGTTAACACGCCATGTGCACCGATGAGAGCCTGGGATGTTAATATTTAAATATGTTTTTGTACGCAGATGTTTGGCTTTCATAAGCCAAAAATGTACAGGAGTTTGGACGGCTGCTGCATCTGCCGTGCAAAGTCGTCAAGCTCTCGTTTCACGGACAGTAAGCGGTACGAGAAAGACTTCAGGAGCTGTTTTGGGTAAGAGAGCTGAACACGTGAGGGTTGGAGAAAGATCTGCCTTCATGTGTAGGGTACACATACCTTACTGATCTGAAACATTCCTCCCATGGTCATTTCTTCACAAATTGTCTTGCAGACTGAGTGAAACGCGATCTGGAGAAATCTGTAACGCCTGTGTGCTCCTGGTGAAACGATGGAAGAAGCTACCTGTGGGAACCAAGAAGCACTGGAACCATGTGAGTTTGGATTGCCGTCCTGATATGGTTGAGCAACTGCTTGGTTGTGATAAAATACCTGAATGATGCAGACTCTTCTCCTATACCCCCCCATACAGGTTGTTGATGCCAGAGGAGGTCCCAGCCTAAAGATAACTTCCAGGCCCAAGAAGATAAAGTCCATCTCCAAGAAAGCACGGCCCATCCAGATCAGCAGGCTGCAGAAAGAGCTTAAAAGAAACAGTGAGTTCTGCATTGTTGGCATTCAGTAACATATTTATTCACTGAGCCTATTTGTTCCTGCAGAAGTAGATTTTTATTTGTCATGCACACCACATACAGTATGTCACACCTATTCACCCCTCCGTTGTTCACTTTTTGTTCTTCCCATCAGACTCTGATGCCCACAGCACCACCTCCAGCACCTCCCCGGCTCAGTCGCCGAGCTACAGCAACCTGTCAGATGACGGCTCCGACACTGAGCTCAGCCCAGGATCCAGTCGCTCCCCCGTTTTCTCATTTCTGGACCTCACTTACTGGAAGAGGTAAGCCAGCCAGTGAACCACTAGCTCTGACTCATTATTTAGGACTTATTGCAGCATGTTCGTGAAACTGTGGATTCTCACACGCTCAAAATGTAAAGGCAAGAGGTCAGTGTCTTAAAGCCCCTTCGTCCACCCACAGGTTTTTTTTCTTCTTTTTTTTTTTCCCCCACTGGTTAATACAAATTAAAGTCAAACCAGGAGTCATATTTATGCTCTTGGTCTAACACTATTAAAAGTGGGATGAGCTGCTCACTTTCTTGAATTAATGGCCCACTTTCAGTGTTTTTGCATGCTTTGGCCATTACCTAAACCTAATTTACATTGCTTTACTCTGCAATTTTAATGCCTGACGGCGTTCTGGGACCGACGCGTTGCCTTTCGAACAAACGTGAGAGCTGACAGTGTTCCTGAGTGTGCAGGAGTTAACCATCTTCTTTTCCATGACTTCATTGATCTGTATACTAAGTGTTAGTTTAGACAAAATTCACAGTAGTTACACTATCATTGCATCCTAATGCAGTGCTATAAATGACCTCAAGCATGTAAATCACTGGAACAGGCCCTGTAAGTAATGTGGCATTGCTTCATGGCTTGAATAGATACAACATATTTTTTGTTTTGTCTAGGCAAAAGGTGTGCTGTGGCATAATCTACAAGGGGCGCTTTGGAGAGGTGCTCATCGACCCCCATTTGTTCAAACCATGCTGCCGCAACAAACAACGGCAGCAGCGTCAACAAGAGGAGGAGGAGGAAGAAGAGGAGGAGGAGGAAGATGAAGAGGTGGAGATAGAGGAGGGTGAGGTGGATGTCAGCGGGAATAAATCCCAGATGGAAGAGGAAGTGAAGGAGACACCAAGCTGTGAGGAAAATGCAGGTCAGCTATGCGTTACTGTAACTCCAGTGGTGGAGGCCGGATGGTAAAGTCAAAGCCAGGCACAGATTTCTCTGAAGAAATCTTAGGGTGCCGTTTTTTTTTTTCTCAAGCACTTACAGAAAGAAGTTGCCTCAGGTTGCCTTCAATCATAAAGCAGCTGAAACTCCTTTGGTCTTCTCCATGATAATATGGAGGTTTGTTTATTTTGTTTAAATGGTAATTTATGAACTGTTGTTTTTCCACTTTGTCTCTTACTTTGTATTTAATATTCAAACCATCCTGACGATGGAACATAATCCTTGGTATTGTTGATTTACTTTAGATGAAATGCTGGAGCTCTAGTTCGTTACTTTAAAAGATTTGATTCCAAAACGCAATAGATCCACTTACTCACAAAGAAGGTGCTACTTGAAATTCATTACTCAACATTTCAAACGTACAGCTGAACCCATTCTCAATGTGGCTATTTTACGAGCTGACTAATATAATGGCATTACTTTTGCCGTTCTTTGTTAAGAGTCTCTTTTTTCAAATGGTGGATATCTCGTTTTGGAATGAATGACACTTTACATTGACAGAGCACAGACATGTACAGTAGCCCCTGTGTTTGTGTCTTCTCACATTGACATCCATTCCTATCAAAGAGTTTGTGTTTGTTGACCGTCTCTGTGTGTAAATATGTGAGTGGGTCCCATTTAAACAAGGCCTATTCACAGCTTCAACAGCAAATACACCAGCCTTAATGATGTGTGACTGACAGTGCTAGTGTTAATTCTGGATTGGTATTAAGCAACACAAGGAACACAAGGGACAGTATATTTAGTGTGGCCTCAGCAACACATAGTGCATTTTGCATGAATGGCAAGCGCACTCATCCAGTTGCATGAGTCTGCTAAAATTGCATGGCCTTATATGAACTGTAAATCTCACTTCTTATTTTTATATGTAAGAAAAAAAGGAAAAATAAAAGTTTCTCTCCAAAACAACACCACACAATACGACAGCAAAACACACAATCGGTCTATAGTCATTCAGCAATATCGATATCAGTGATTCCCGTCATTCCTGGGTCAGTATAGGTAAAATACTTTATACAAGTTGAAATTCTATGCCATTGCCTCTTGTATACCACAAATGTGTTGTGATATACAGCCTAATATTACTTTATTTATCAAACGAAAGCCAAAGCACATTGAAATTCACCCAATGTCAAATCAATGCAGGTTTTCCATGCACACTTGTGCTTGTCCGAGGTCATTTGTATGTATGTTTATGGTATTCTAAACAGAACACTAATATGAATCTTCATACATGTGTTGTTTTAGTCTGGAGCAGAGGGTGACTTATGTACATAAGGGTCTGGGTGAGCCATGTGGCTCTTATATGGGTTTCATTATTTATTTATTTCATATTTATTTGTATCACTGCTTAAAAGTGTAATATTATGAATTATTTTCATCTTTAGCGTACACGTAGACTGGTTTTGTACTTAAGAAATCGAATGTAATTCTCACGCAGGCTTTGTTTAACATTGCGTTGAATTACCGGTTGTCAATATTTGTGAAATGTTATTAAGTATTTATTTACTCATCAGTTGAGTTGCGTGCAACCTAACTTATTCTGTTCCATTACTTTGGATCTGTATCATGTAGACTGAAACGAATGATAGATTGCAACCAAACTGTACTTTCTCTCCTTTTAGCTGGTAGCTTAAAATGTTACAGAATTGTAGGATACCTAACTAGACTTGCATGTACTGTTGCTATGCATTTATTTAGCTTACACGTTAGACAAAGCGGTTTTGTATTTTTTATAAATCATGTACTTTTTTTACCTGTCCCTTAATAATAAAAGTAATTTTTCGAGTTTTCTGAAAGTATGGAGTTACTGATTTTTTGGTATTAAGGTGGGTAGATGGTTAAAAATGAACCATCTAGTTAGATTTGAAGTTATCTACTTTATTTCCTTGAAACAACCTACTTTCATGGCAGTGACAAATATCATGTAAGTGTCAGTGTGTGATGTCAGATAATGTAAAATAAGAAAGATAAAAGTGAATTTACTACATTTTAGAGTTTTATTATAAGACTAATACATACTGGATTCAAAAGGGAGAATTTGTTTACACATGTACCCAATGTTCCCTCTAATTTTTCATGTGTCTGGGCATACACACAAGCTCCCTGAGCACACTGAGGACCACTGTGAGCAACATCAGATGTGCACGCTGTGGCCACACACCAGTATCACACCTGTTCAAAACCTTGGATCATAGCAAGTTACATGGCTTATTAAAATAATCAAATTACAGCAGCAATTTTCACTAGTTTACTTTTAATATAAGTGATTTGACAAACTTTAAAGGAAAAAGACAAAAATCTTGTTGTTCATGAGATGTGTAGTATGTTTTATGTGAGAGTCCTGCTTGGCCATGGGAAGAGTCTTGCTTTGGCCTGTGTGAGGTCCTGTTGTGGCCTGTGTGAGGGTCCTGTTCTGGAAGAAATGATACATATACACCTTTCAGACATAACATTTTGTTCACATTAAAACATTCACATTTTGCACAATGACGTGTGCTGTAGCTTGTGATACAGTGTAAATTCCTGTAACTCTGTCTGTAAAATATGTAATTACTCAGTTTTTTATTATCATTTCTACTACCCATAAATTATCTAGTAGTAACATAATTTAATGATTAATATCCATAAGTAAAACATCTTAATAAATGTCACTAGAATATGCACAAATCTGACTTAAATTTTACCTTATTTTTCACGTCTGTCCTTCTCACTTCTCCAATGGTTGTACACTTTGTGCAGGTTGATGGCTTCGTCTGCTTCTTGCTTTGACTTAATGCGCATCAGCTGGTCCAAATGTGCCACTTCAAGACGATTTCTGGATGCTGTTTTGATTTTATTTTTAGTTTTTTCTGCTGAATGTGACGCTTGAGGTAGTCCAACTTCCATTCAGTCCACATTTTTCCCTCGGAAAACTCATTTGCTACTTTAGCTTCGCTGCATGTTTTGCAGAGTAGACCCTTCCCCCTCGAAAAAGAAAAAATCTCACCCAGTTTCACCGCTTGTTCTTCTATTTGAACATACTCCGACAGCCATTCCATCTTAACCACATTTCTTTTTTCCAATGGCTTGGTGAGTGGATGTGTCGCTGCCCGTTCGTTTCGCCATGATAAGGGGTTAGCATTTGCGTCTCGTAACTCCGCCGCACTGTTGATAGCTAGCTAACCTGCAGCGCGAATGGGCAGGGCAATAGTGTCAATGCTATGATTGGCTGCGTAGCGTAAGTGAACCGAATCGTATCATTGGCTGGACACCTGTCACTCACTGAGTTACGTTGCAAAATAGTACAGAAAACAAAATTATTATTATTATTATTATTATTATTGGTTTAATTGATTAGATAAGATTAGGACTAATATTAGATATTAATTAATACGTTTATGTTGAATTTTATTTTATGCGCTGCATAGATTTTCTTGTGCGCTGAGAATGTGCGAGCAGTGCGCGATTGCTCAAGCGCGCAGCTTAGAGGGAACATTGCATGTACCTCACATTACTTGGTGCAATTACACAATAATCCCTTTGCTTGAGATTTAAACACTAAGAAATATGTTTTGTTCATAGACTTTCAGGGTAGTAATTTCATGCATGTGACGGCATATGTAAAAAAGATTATACATATGTGTCTTATGTCAGTTTGAAAAAAACATTTGTTACACTGTGAATTAAAAAACTAGGATGCATGAGTTTAGTTTGACTTATTCAATTTCAATTCAATTCATTTTGTATAGCCCAAAATCACAAATTACAAATTTGCCTCAGAGGGCTTTACAATATGTACACGTTTGACATCCTCTTGTCCCGGGACCCTCACATCGGAACAGGAAAAACTCCCCAAAAACCCCTTTAACGGGGCGGAAAGAGGAAGAAACCTGTGGGAGAGCAATAGAGGAGGGATCCCTCTCCCCGGATGGACAGAAGTGCAATGATGTCATGTGTAGAACAGGATAGTGAATTACAACACATTCAATGTAATTACAGCACATTCAATGTATGACACAACCACGACAGGAGGCAAGACCTGGTCCAGGTTTAACCCGGATACACAGGAACCTGTGAGGCGAGAAAGCACAGACTGTGGTGAAGAAGCAGGTCAATAATGTGCATTAATGGTATCGGTAATATGAAATAGTAATGTGAGTAATAATAAAAGTGATATTAGCAGTTGGAGTCAGCAGGGCCATGGTAGGAGGAAGGACCTATAGGATTTAACATCCTATAGGTTTAAGCCTGGGATCCAAGTTTTAAACATTTGACATTTGAGAGGTCCCAGCAGGAACCTGTGAAGTTCTTCATTCTGATACTACAGGTGCAGATTTTCTCTCTACCTTTTAGGCTTTTGGAATTTTCCAGATATGTTTTGAAAAACTGATTATGACCAAGTTATTACATAAAATAGCATAGTCTGTATTATCTGTGCAGATAATGGACATTGGACATATCATATCCATTTGTTTATAAAAACAAATATATCTTTTACTGATATGCCTATTCATTCATGTATGGGTTTGAAACGTCACATACTTTCATTATTATTATTTCATTTGAAATCTGAAAAACAATGATAAAACAAGATTATATTTGTTAAAAATGTTCATTTACGATTTGCGCAGTTTTAAATAAAGAAATGGCACCGGAAACGCTGGTCCTATGACCGGAAGTAAAAAACATACACGGAAGTGCTTTGTTTTTGTTCCACAGCCAGCTGTCAGATGCCCCTTTAGGCTGCACATTTCCTGTTAAAGCTGCTATTGAATCAGCCAGAGGTCGACGTGGGAGCAGAGGTACCGAATATGAATGTTGTTGCTTCGCATGTCGGTCTAGCTCACCACCAGCTAACGGTGTAATCAGTGGGCCAGCCTGCTAACAGGGGGCTCCGCCGAACTGTTAATAAAGTTGTTCATCGTTAACCACGCCGCATTGAATTATCACAGATACACTTAACAGTTGGGGTTGACTGCCACTGTCCCGTTTCACGATTAAGCTTTCTTTATGGGCTCGTGGTTTTAATGATCGTATGGTTGAAAACTGTACATTATACTCGCATTTCTAAATAAAGGTTTGTTTTGCAGCCGTCATCATGGTGGAGCCCACCGCATCTGGCGTGTTCTGTAACAGGATGCTGAGCATGGTGAACTCCGAGGACGTTAACGCCATCATCCAGGCTCAGAGACACATGTGAGTGTCATGATTAGTTTAGCTTCATGAGCACTGATTAACATAAAACGGATGTGACAGTGATGCTGCCTTGTAAACTGGCACCTGAAGATAATTGTTGCTTTGCTGAATTGTTGTGAAATACAGGCTTGACCGCTTCGAGAAAACCAATGAAATGTTGATCAACTTCAACGGGCTGTCCAACGTGCGACTGCAACAGATGAACGAGCGCTTCCTGCTCCACACTCGCACCCTTGTGGAGATGAAGAAAGATCTAGACAGCGTCTTCAGGAGGATCAGGTAAGTCACTACCCCCCCCCCCCCCCCCAAGTGCAAACAAACACGCTCTCATTCAACCTCTTCCTATTGCCCTCTCCTTCTGCAGGACGCTAAAAGGGAAGATTTCTAAGCAGTACCCAGAAGCTTTCAGCAGTGAGTTGGCATTGACTTTTTGTTCATCATTTTACAAGCACAGTCAGCTTCATCCACATCAGCTTGTTTAAGATATTGTTGTTTTTCTGGCAGATATCCACGAGTCACCCATCCTGGAAGACGATGATGAGTTTGACCCAGTTCCCCCCAGTGCTGCCACAACAATCACAACAGCCACCTCGGAGCAGAGCACAGAGTCCTGTGACACAAGTCCAGATGTTATCTCACCCACTGTGAGCAGATGCTCTGAAGATCTCTCTCAAGAGCCGCCTGACACGCCCACCTCCGATGTCCTAGAGACAGCCATCCTATTGGACGAGGGTCCGGACTCTGTACCTGCAGAATAGAGCGAGCAGTCTGTGAATGATTTCAGCCTCTTGAGCTTCAACCTTAAAACTTTTAGCAGGAGGTTATGTTTTATATTTGAGTTTGTGTTGGCCTCTGCAATATCTACTGACTTTTCCAGTCATCGGTGTATCTGCTGAGAAGAGCGTCACCACCTTGATGTTAAATTGTGGCTATGAACTGTCTATGAGGATGCTGGATTTTTGTTGGCATGCTTATTTGTCCTATGCCTGCACAGCACTAAAATAATGCACATAATACTTGAAGTTGTATAGTATCTCACTATAGATGTATATCTTAAGTACTGACGGTAATACTGAGCAAAAGCCCTTAGAAGCACATAAGAAAAGTTTGACGAGATGCTCACCTGAATGAAGGAAGACATCTTTCATTATTTATGTCCTATGAAAGACAAAATGTAATGTTCTCAACATGAAAAATAGTAGATAGGGTTTGAGAGTAGTTACTACTGTTATTGTCATACTATTACAATAGTATCGTACTGTTTCATTGTTATTCTAACCCTGTTAAAACCAGGAAATATGTTAGTGCAGTCATGAATGTTTTCAGCAGCATTTAATCTGATGCTTTACTGATCCTTGCCAAGAAATTCTCTCTTTGTTTTCCACCTCCATCGCTAGGAAGCCAGGGGTTTAACTGTGTAGTCGTCAGTGATTCAGCAAACTATTTAAGGACATGTGAGCAGGGTAGAGGCTCTTTGATACAGGAGCTGGAAACCAGGTTGTGTGCGTGCAGGATCCAATCACTCCTCTCTCTCCATTAAAGAGCCAGTCTTGGTGTAAAAGGGAAAGGCCATCTTATAATGTACTGCTAATCGTTATTTATGCCATATTTGTAAGTCAGTTTTAATTTGTTTTTATTTGTGTATTTGAAAGATAATATTCTTGAGAAGCAAAGAGACAGAGTATGGTGATTAAAGTTAACGCTCCATAATAATAAAAATGTAACGAGAATAATTGTATTGACTCCACTGTCCAAAATCTATTTATATGGTGAATTTTCCCTTAATGTGAGACTTGGGATTGTGTCTATAAAAATGTCTTTGGCTCAAATATATGAACAATGTCTTTGACAAACGGTGTTTCAACAGTTTTTGGAAATGTGGGCTCCTAAATACAAATATCAACTGAGTTGAGAGGACCATGACGTGAGACAGGTGTAGCTATATGCCAGTTGGTGATCCCGTCGTGGCTAGAATCAAGCTTTTACTATCTCGTGACAATTTAGTTAGCACCGAACTCTACATAACGTTACACGAGATAACGTAAGTTTTGACTCTAAATTATCACTGAAAACGATTTATACTATATTTTAAACTGAACTGTGCTTCTGTAACCTGCAACCGAACCAACGGTTACCGGTAGAGGGCGCTACGGCCAAACGGGTGCCGTTTTTAATTTCAGACGATGGGGTCAAAGGTTAGTGTAGCAAACGTAACTAGCTGTTAGCTAGTCCGAACAACACACCTACCACAGGTAACTTACGACGTGTCTGGTGAGTTCTTCATGTTTCACTGTGAAAATAAGTACTTCAACCCTAAAATGAGCTGACGGTAGAATAACGACCCTAACACTTACACCAGCCGCCCGTAGGCCTGTTTAGCCGGCTATTTAACATAGCGCTAGCTGAGTAAGTTAACGTTAACTGCTAGCTCGGTTGCTAACAACAGCTGTCATGATCAACGTCAGCACAAACAACAACCCGCTGTAGACAGACTGAACGTTACACATTACTCAGCGGTCGTCCCCCAAAACGACCAAAGGCAACGAGCTGCTAGAAAACATCCACTTTATGAGGGAATCACCTGAAGCTACATCACCGCTGCTCCCACAATGAGGAGACTGACCAAGAAGAAGGCTCTGACTCTGGTGAAGGAGTTGGACGCTTTCCCCAAAGTTCCCGAGAGCTACGTGGAGTCCACAGCCAGCGGTGGGACAGGTACCGTGACCACAGATACTAACGTTACATAACTGTAGCCTTAACTTGGCTAATAACCCACACACATAACGATACTACAGTAACTCATGTTGATGCTCTCCAGTGTCTCTGATAGCGTTCACGCTCATGGCTGTACTCGCCTTCCTGGAGTTCTTTGTGTACACAAACACGTGGATGAAGTATGAGTACGAGGTGGACAAAGACTTCAGCAGGTAAGAGATAAACTAGTGATTACTAGGCTTCAGTCCTGTGTCCTAGCTTAGTGTGTTCACTAACTGCATCTGCTCTTCACTTCCAGTAAACTGAAGATTAATGTTGACATCACAGTAGCCATGAGATGTCAATGTAAGTACAAAAACAGGTGTGTTTCAGCTCCATCTGTGTGTTTAGAAAGGTGTCATGGATGTTCTTAATGTGAATGCAGATATAGGGGCAGATGTCCTGGATCTGGCAGAGAACATGGTTGCTTCTGATGGCTTAAAATATGAAGCAGTGAGTATGAGTTCCTTCAGTGTGTTCACTGTTTCCATTTATTTTACTGTATTGTAAAAATGGAATAAGAAAAAATGCATTCAATCCTGTTTTTTTCTTTGTGTAACAGTAGAGAAATTAATTTCAGCTTGTCTGACAATTGTGTTTTGTCAAATTTAAGGTAAACTTTGAGCTATCCCCAGAGCAGAGATTATGGCACATGTAAGTAACACATCTTAACATCTATTTATGAACACTCCCTAAAGGAAGGGTCTTTTTCATCCAGCATTATTTAGTTGCACAAACATTACAATCCCTGACCTTCATACAGTATCTACACATTCATTGTTTTTTGTCTATTCCCAAGTGAGATATTGTTTCCTTCATTTTCCCGTCCCCCTCTGTTAGGACCCTCCTGCACATCCAGGAGCGTCTGAGAGTGGAGCACGCTCTCCAGGATTTACTCTTCAAGGCTGCGATGAAAGGAGCTCCTCCTGCTCAGACTCAAAGGTACAGGATCCTCAAGATAAGCTTGTTTCTCTTTGGAGCTGCTACACGGTTGAACGTGTGATTACAAAGATAAACGATGACGCGTTGGAACCTCCCATATATTGTGATAAATATATTCCCACCACATCGTGTTGCTCCTCTTCCCCATAGTGACGACAGCCCCTCTAGCCTTAGAGCCTGCAGGATACACGGACACCTGTATGTCAACAAGGTGGCAGGGAATTTCCACGTCACTGTTGGCAAGTATGTATCTACATGGCGATTTAAAATTTAGAGATTAAACATTTTGCAGAGGCTGAGTGACCCCTGACCTTTTCGTCCCTACACAGGTCCATCCCGCATCCCAGAGGCCACGCCCATCTAGCTGCACTCGTGAGCCATGACAGTGAGTTCATATTGTTTTTTACAAATGTTCTCATACTAACAAGGTGATGATGTTCATGGTACATTAAAGGTGTGGTTGTTGTGACACATGGGAAAAAAAGCAGTTGTATTCACTTGATGATGATTATTAATTGTTTTGATTTGGCGTTGTGTCACAGCTTATAACTTCTCTCACCGGATTGACCACCTGTCCTTTGGAGAAGAGATTCCTGGGATTATCAACCCGCTGGACGGCACGGAGAAAGTCTCTGCCGAATGTACGTCTGCGTTGTCAAAGATCCATTTTTATCGTAACGCATGCCTTGTTGCTGAGCTAACATCTATATTTGGTTATTATCTCCAGCTAACCACATGTTTCAGTACTTCATCACCATTGTGCCCACCAAGCTGAACACATACAAGGTCTCTGCAGAAACACACCAGTACTCAGTCACTGAGCAGGTGGGTTTACATTTTGCACATCTTTGTACGTTTGTGTCGTATTCAGGTCTGTTGTTGTGATCAATATGTTTGTATTCCTCTTCACGCTCTGCAGGACCGAGTGATAAACCATGCTGCGGGCAGCCATGGAGTCTCGGGAATCTTTATGAAGTACGATATCAGCTCACTAATGGTCAAAGTCACCGAGCAGCACATGCCTCTCTGGCAGTTTCTTGTCAGACTCTGTGGCATCGTTGGAGGCATTTTCTCTACAACAGGTAGATAAACTTCACTTTTTACATGTTATCAGTATGAAACTGAACTTAGAGACTGAAACGGTGTGAAATATAAGTAATCCGTCACAGAGAACATTAATTTAGCCTTAGTCATTCATTCCTGCACGGTAATGTAGTTGTGAGCAGGGACTCTTCTGAAAAGCCTTCAACCAATTTGAAATCTAGACATCTAGCATGTAGTTACTGGGCAAAACATCTCCGCAGGTCTGCTTCTTTTACAGTCGTGCCTTAAGCCCCATTCGTTTGCCACAAAAAGCAGGACTAAAGACTTTCACTGTTATCCAATCTTGTCATCTACTTCAGCAAATCATCTTTTTAAAACTGAATTTAGGGACATTCTCCCAGGATTGATTAGAAGACGATGGGAGGAGATGACTTTTCCAAAGATGATTTACTGGCGAGCTCCAAGTTTAAATTGTAGAGGAATAATTCTGCTTGTGAGGGAAAACATTCAGTCTTAAACTGAGTATCAGCGGCGACAGTAAGTCTGGTCTGTTTCTCACTTGCAGGCATGCTCCATGGTGTGGTGGGATTCTTGATTGATGTGTTTTGCTGCCGTTTCCAAATGGGAATCTACAGACATCTTAAGGTGAGCCAATAACATGACCTTTAACCTTGTAGTCACTATTTATTTTAATATAACTCAAGGCTGTTTGGAAAATGGTAGTTGTACCCTTTTTTTTTTTCTGTTACTGTGATGATGATACATTTTTCCGTTCCTCTTTCTCAGGAGGCTCCTCTAAATGAGCAGGCAAACAGTGAAACCGTGGTTCCTACAGAAAACGACGCTCAACAATGAGATCCCCTACAACCGACTGTCAGCTCACCACCTCTGCCTAACCCTCTAGACAGCAACGTGATTCTGGGAACATGTTTACAAGTTGTTTTATTATGGAGTACGTCTTTGCTTTGTTCAGAAATATGTAAATATTTGTATCATTTTTAAAAATTTTATTGGGTGGGTGCAAGTTTCAGATGTGACTGTCCATCCACCGGTGAATGATTATCATCAATATTTACACTAACTGTCACTCTCACTGGAAATCTGCACAACGACCAAACGCTAATTATTTACACCATGTTTGTGGATCTGACTTCATTAAATAGACGGTGCCGCCCATGTCCCACTCACACAGGTGTTTTCACTTAGTTTGGCTGATTAGACCTGTTCTCAGGGCTTTGTGGTCGACTCGTGGAATGTTGATTGACAGATAAAACGTGATTCTGATTCCATCATGGAGGTCGTTGACCTCAGAAAAGTCCCACATTAGCTCTGCTCAATCTTGAGCTAGAAAACAGGCCTAATCAGCTCAATGAAAGAGAAGCCTGTGTGGGTGTGAGGGGCCGCTAAAGAGGAATTGTGTGAAATGAAGCGCTTCAAAGTTTTCAAGTGCGCTCGTTTGTATAAATATGAGGCTCATTTGTCAAATAAAATCCTCTTCAAACTTGATGTAGACCCATTTTTGATATTTAACATGTTTCTGGTAGAGTCTCACGTAGGGCTGCAACTAATGATCATTTATATTATAAATAAATGAATATGTAGATTTGTTTTTTCATTAACCAACTTAAAGTTCAGTCTATAAAATACTTCAAATGTTAGATTCCACAGTGCTTTTTGTCTAAAATCACAAAAAATATTTGAGAATTATCTGAAACAAAAGTAGAAAAACTTCACGTTTGAGGATCTGGAACCTGAGAACATTTACCTTTCATGAACCAACAATGAATCGATTGTCAACAGGCTCTCTGATTAGTCGATTGAGAGTCTCCCCTTCATGGTTACGAGTAAAACAATCTCTACAAATAAATATTTTACACCATGTCAAGAGTTTATTTGACAGTATTTCAGAATATCTTTCAGTAAACAAGTTTTTTGTTTTTTAGCAAAATGTAATATATCAGTACTGTCGCATTTCATAAAAATAGTTGTTCACGTCTTTGAAACTACAGTATCAATGATACAGTAAACCATATTTGTAGGAATACAGCTGTACAAGGTGAATAATACACAACACGACACAGTTATACTTGATCTCAATGGGGATCTATGAACGTGCCGTCCTTCACGGGCTCCAATAAAGCATTTTTTTCTGTTTCTGTATACAAAATCCCTCACAGCAGGCAGGGGGACGGCCCGGACGGAGACAGAGGGCCGGATGACACATCATTTCACCTTTTCTGAACGATGACATCTGTACATACAGTTAACACATTTCTACAGCCTAAATAGCATGTCGTCATGCTCCTCACTAACATGTCAACCAGTTAACCAGCAGGCCTGCACTGATGTGCCGTCGTGCTGCATTCAGTCATATTGTCACAATGCATCGTGATTCTTTTTTAAACTCTGCTCCTCCAGTAATCAAACGCTCTGGTGATTTATCTGTAATGAGAGCAAACATAATGTTGAGAGAAATGGATGATATCAAAATGTAGAAATGCAGGAGGACGGTGACTTCATCTCGGGTGTCTTGGTTTAATAGCAGCATGCCTCCACTCTGCCAGTATCAAAACTTAGCTTTGAATGCATTTGTGTTTCATCTTAAGTCTTGGGTTCAGATTCAGGTGCATTGGTTCCACCTGCAACGAAGCAAACTCAACTGATGTCCTTCACGGGATAAAGCTGAAATGAGGAAACCTAGGTCCACTGTGATAATGACCCTGTCTGGACAAACGTTCACAGCTCCACTCTCCCAGATGACTCTAGGAAGAGGATGTAATGCTACAGGCTACATTGTATCCCCCTTTAAGCACTAGGGGACCAGGGCAATCATTGACATTGATAAGAGTGCATCAAGATAACTGTATATATATACTGCTTGGTGTTAGGTCAGAAGAGAACAGGCTCCACAACTCAACAGTTTGCTGATATGTGTGCATGGTCATTAACATCTGTTTTGCATTCAGTTCCCAAAACAAATCACGACGGCAACAGCTGTGCATTAGTTTGAGTAAGGCACTCCGCCCCACCTCATAACCATCGGCCTCCTCTTCCCCACACCGATGCCCCTCTCCCACAGTGATGTGGTACACTTAGCACAGTAAAAGGCATAGAAATGGGAAATGGACTAAATCCTTTCGTGAGCATTAAATGAATACAACAAGGCTTATAACTCTGCACAATGACTGCATGGCTAACTTGTGATCAAGTTGTGTACATAACTCAGAACAGTATTATGAGTTCTTACTAAGCCAACTGTTTTCAGTCACTCAAAAGTCCAATTTGATGAAAAAAAGAAGATATTTTTGTCTCACATGAGTACCAACTGGTCAGCTCCACAGAGGACATCGTCTCTAAAGTCTACCTCTAAAAGACATGTGAGTGCCTGTATAAAGACATGGTGGTTTATATCCATGCACACGACTGCTGCCTCCCTCAGCGGTCTGGTTTTAGTGACTTGCACAGTCTTTGATATGTAGTAATAGACGAGGCCATGGAAATAGTGATCCTAAAATACTGTTCTGGTGTTTTCCTTTTATTTACAATGTATCTAACTACAACACTGCCTCAAAAACACCAAATGTACATATTTTTCACATCTTTACATTTACAGTATATGATATATTGGTAGGCATGTGAGATCTAACATATGTCGGGTTAACCAGGCTGTCACTTGGATCAGTGCCATGACCTCCAGGAGTGTCCGTGTCACTGCCTCCCCCTCTGACAGCTTTGTAGTCTCATTCTTCCCACTGCTTAGAGAAAATGGAGCACAAGTAAATTTCTTGGATGTACATTATGTCTCTCTCCTGTGAGGAACCGTGTTCCATCTGAGGTTAAGTTGCACTAACCAATCTGAGCAAGATACAGTCGGGCAGTTTAAAGGTACACGTCAAAAGCACAGCTCCACTCAGAATCACACATTGTTGCTCCAGCTGTGACAACAAATCCAGGTGTCTCCATCCGTTTTACACTGTATGTTACAATAGCTGTGAAGTTCCTCTGTTTTTAAGGTGGTGGGTGTAATATCTATCTCATAAAAACAAATGAAACATAAAATATGATTTCAGAAGTGGCTGGAGAAGAAAACAGGACTGCAAGAGAGGGTGAGGGAAATTTACTGCTTCTCTCAGACATCCGACGGTGAACTGAACGAGGAGCCAGACAGTGTGATCCAGTCCAAACCAGCAAGATCCATTCTACCTGCTTACTGTGGAGGTCCAGGACCTCAGGGTGCCAGGCAGTTTGTCAGACCCAGGGACGTTCCAGGGCCCGGGGGAGGCCGCTGCGCTCCTCGCAGGAGGATCTTCCATGGTTTTAGACGGGCAGCAAAGCCCACTGTGGCCACTGGCCCTCTCATCTTCTCTGGGGCACAGACCTCTGGACACCAGCCTCTCCTGGAGGCTGACATGTCCATCTCCACTGCCTAGAGAGGCTCCATTGAAATTCACACCAACATAAGGGTCCCAGGGCCAGACAGTGCTCATCGCCTGTGTGTGCAGGCCCTTTCTCTCACAGCAGGGGGAGCAAGTCTCCCGCTGCCTCTCTCTTCTTTCAACAGACCTCCCCAGGACAGCTTTGGGAGGCAAAGCACGAGGCTTTCTCTCGCCTGGTCCACAGTCCACCTCTCCAGGTCCCTGCCCCCTGATGATGCACTTCTGCTGGGTGGACCTGCCACCTGTAGCCCCTCTCATGGAGCTGTGGTCTGTCAGCTGTGGAGCTTTGTCTGCCATGCACACTGTGGCCTCTAGAGGGAGCTGATGAGGGGTGTCTGGGGCTGAGGCTGGATGGGATGAGAGCAATGGATTCGGGTAGGGTTCGAGGGTCACTTCCTGCAGGGCAGAGTGGGCTGTAGAAAGGGAATCCCAGGGGCCGGCACAGTCTGACGGGGAAGAAGAAAACATGCTCAGGTGGCCTGAGATAAAAGCAGAGTGGCACGAAGCAGCATGCACATGCACACAGAGATTGAGGAGAGAAAAAAGGCAGAGAGAAAGAAAGACGTCCACAATAATACAAATAAACACCGCATCCTAATATCGTATCAGGCAAATTTGCATGCAAATGTGTGTGAGCAGCACACACCTGACGTGTAGGCTAATCTACATGACGTGGGATAATATTCATTCAGTGCTTGAAAACAATCACCATTGGTAGTTGTGTGACAGACTGATTGTGAGCAGATTGATTTCACACAGTCTACTTCACAGCCCTCTTCAGGATGATACAATTTCATCTGGAGGGTCACTTCAAACCCTATTGCTGTCTTACTACAACAGGCAGACGCACCCGCGCACACAAACACACACACACACAAAGATACACACACGCGCCTGCTATTTTCCCATGCATACACTCATGAGCATGCATGCCGAGAGCAAAGCTACACTGCACACAGATTAATCAGTATGGAGAGAGAGAGACATGCAGTTTTTCACAAACCGTGTCTTTAGAGTGGCCCATTAGGAAGAAATAGGGGGAGCTTAGTGTGTCACCTTTCATGCACATGGAGAGGTTGGAAGGTACCATTCCTGAGGGAAGGCAAGTAAAAGCCTATACCAATCATTAGACTTAAGGCAGAGGGGTTAAAACACACAGAGGCTAAAGAGAAGGTTGCTATTCTACTGTTTGATCAAAATAGTTTAAATAGTTTAATTTCAGACGACAGTAGACAAGACTGAGGAGCGAGAGGTAAAATGCAGATTTATTTATTAATGCATGTTAATGTGTTCTTGAGTAAAACATACAGCATATTTGCAGGAAAAAGCCATTCTGGTTAAAACAGTAAGGTTGAACCTCAAATAATGAATCTTGCGTATGAAAGTGAGAAAGAGATCAGGTCAGAGGACTAAGGAGATAGAGTAGGAAGAGTTGGACATTTAGAGACTTTACTTTGTGCCGGGAAGACCCACCATATTCTGGCACCTGTCCCGTGCCTCGCTTCAGCAGCAGCCTGACCCGCCTGCCTCCCGCCTTGATGAGTTCAATGGCGCGGGCGTGAGTCATGTCCCGAGTGCTGTCCCCGTTAATCTCTATGATCTGATCCCCTACCTGGAGGAGACGCACAGAGCATAAGGTCGATGTCTGTCAGCCTTGTTTATTCACGGAGAGTTGACTTTTCAACACAGCCAACAGTCTTCTGTCGGTTGGTCGCTCCACTGGAGCAACTGGGGAATAAGTGGCATTAAGTGCCTTGTTGGAGTACACCTCAACAGGACTGGTTGAGGGTGAGCAGAGGGTCACTAGTCTGTGAGTACACGTGCACCTGCTCTCGTTCGCCCTTTCGTAATCTATACGCCATTCCTGTCCCATGAAGAAGATGGCGCAGACAGTAAAATACAGATTAGAATTAATAGACGGAGTGAAAGATAATAAGCATGTTGCAGAAGGAACACAGCAGGGTTGTCTTTTCTTTGAAAGGCAAAAATCGGTGTTGCATTCAATTTGACACCATCTTTAAATTCTGTGAAATAAATATATCACACACAAGCATGTTGTGTTATGTTATCTTAGATGGTCAAGATGGACAAACTGGCAATTCGCTCCTTCTCAGCACACGTCTGTGACTGGATTCAAAACAACCGTTCTCACTTGACAGCAATTCCAACCACCTCCCAAACAGCTTTTCAACATATAATTCCTCCATGTCATCTCACCCTCATCCTTCCATTACGTATGGCCGGACCATCTTCAGCAAGGCGCAACACAAATAGGTCCATCTTGTACTCTCTGCCCCCGCGGATACTGAAGCCAAAACCCTTTGCACTTTTCTCCAGCTCCACCGTAAAGTAATCATACTCCTGCAGAAAGAATTCAGACAACTTGCAACAAACCCACTGCAGACATGTGCACTTAATGCTCAACAAAGTTTGAACTTGAGCAGTTGGGTCTTGGTCCAGCTGTACCTGTGGTCTGAAGTCAGGAGGGATGCCCAGAGGAAACTGTGCCGCTGCAGGGTGCTGTCTGAAGTCCAGCAGACCAGGCGGGTGTCTGTAGTCCAGCGTTGGCGGCTGTCTATAGTCAGTAACCGGTGGATGACGATAGTCTACTGGAGGTTGCCTGTAATCAGTGAATGGAGGATGCCGGTAGTCAGGTTTGACATCCTGTCTGGCTTTAACCTCTGACCTGTGAGGAGAGAGAGAGAGAGAGAGCAACAGAATCAGAGGAGAAGTTTGTGCTCATTGTTTCTTCAAAACAATTAGAGCATTTTTTTGAAGAAGCATCAAAAAAGGAGGTGTCCGACCGCACACAACCTCATAATGTGCAAATGTGTCTTCTCTTGTGAGAGTGGTACGTATCTCTAACCGTGTGGAATTCTGTAAAGTAACATTGAGTGTGTGCAGCTCAGGAAGCTCGCCACAAAAAAGGATGGAAATATCACTCTCTGTCTTGAAACTTTTATCAAGCTCCCACATGTAGAATGGGCATCAATCCACAGCTCTGGGAGTGCTACTACTGATCTGAGACTCACATGCACACACACGAACCTATCCACACACACACACACACACACACTCACACTTTCATAGTTTTAACATGGAAGAGGGCCTGAACACCAAGTTCCTGCATTATAGAAGAGATACCCTAAAGTAAATTATTCACTGACACTGGAGGAGCTAAGTGGTGTTACGCAACAAAGTAGAAGCCAACCTGAGACTGAGAGTCTGACTGGGACAAAAGTTGTCTGCAGTCAGGTTTTCTTCTCAACTTACTGGCATGCAAGGAGAGCATGGCACACACTCATTTATATACACAGCTTGAGATCTGTCACCTTTGAAAACTCCTCGCTCCTTCTTCCTGTCAATTTTCTTGCAGTCACCAAGACACGCTTGAGGAATCTTACGAAATGCTCCTGCTGAGTACACACAAGAACATCGTTCTTAGCGCCGTCCTACCTGCCGTCATGGAGGTAGAGCTGTGGAGGGGGGCCTGAGGGCTGGCTGACCGGGCTCTGCTGGCTTCCAGCTGGTGCAGAAGGGCCAGTTACTGTTTGGCTCGTCTGTGCTGGTGTCTGGCCAGGCAGGACAGGTATTTGACCTGTCTGAGTGGCCGTTTGGCCGGGCTGGGTGCCTCCTTGGCCTGGCTGGGCTCCAGGGCTGGGCTGGGTCTGGGGGCTGTGTTTCTGGATCATGGGGCTCTGCTTCTCTGAGCTGGGGCCAGAGTGGGATCCTGCGATGGACAGAAGGTGAGACAAGATTTCACCTGTTAAAATGCTTCTGAAGAGAAGGATTTAGAACAAACAGACAAAGGAAACATGCACAGAATGCAGAAGACTGCAGTGTTGTTATCGAATGTTCTGACACCTGATTCATCCGCTGTACAACCTGAAGGGGCATTGCAACCTTTAGCTTTGTTATACTGCTCAAAATGAGAAGACGCTAAAATGTCTCAATGTCATAAGAAAAGGCCGTAGTTCATAATAACCAAGACAGTTGTGGAACACCCCTCTCCCTAACCGTTGCTCCTTTCTGGCTTACTGTAAAGTGCCTTGTTACTTCAGAATACTGATGCAAGTATCACGAAATATATTCATAAAAGACACGGCAGACAGACTTCAGCGTTTTCTTTTCTATCAGGGGAAATCTAAACATGCTGCCAGATGAAAGTGAAGATAATTTCTTTTCATGTCACACACAATCACTTACCCTCCTCTGGTATGATGTGCAGTGTGACTGTTAGCCCAGCATCTTTAATGAGCTTGACAATATCTGCGTGCGGCATGCTGATGATGGATTGTCCATTCACAGCCAGGATCCGGTCTCCCACCTTCAGCTTCCCACATCGGTCCGCAGGGCTGCCCTCGATGATACGGCCTATTTTATGGGGCACAGCTGGAAACAGGCAATAACAAGGTGGTTTGTCAAAGACAATTTTGAAGAAAGATGTTATAACACCACTGATGAAACTCACTTTTGTATTACACCATGAGCCTCAACTGTCATGAGACAGTTTCAAACAGTTCCAATGTTTGTATTCTTTATGAAGCACTGCCACTACACAGAAACACTTACATTGTTCAAACCTGCTAAGAAATATAATTCAAAAAATCGTTTTATGACAACAACATATTAACAAAACAGGTTTCGGCTTTCATCAACTCTTTTCACACAGATAGAAAAATACAGAAACCTGCAATCTCCACTTCAATCCAAAACATTACTGGACCCCCAAGCAGAGAAACTCCCGGGGGACTGTTGAACATCCTCCGTTACATCCTGAACTAATGTTTGATATTATAATAACTACTGTATACTAGATCCACTTGCGGGGTATGCATATTCCATATTCAGGTGTCGGCCAAAACTTAGAGCAGGATATATTCATATCAAATTCTTCAATGTGCAGTCAGACCATGCTGGTTCAAGAATCCCACCATCTGTTAAAAGATACCAGCTTCCTACCATATGTTTAATGAAGCCAAATCTGAGACTTTCAAAGACTCTTTTTTAATACTACCAGGGCAGGAAATTAAGACCAATCCAAGACCAATCAGATATAAAAAGTGAAACTTTCTATTTCAGTTTGATCCCAGCTAATAAAAGTTCTGAAGCTTTTATATGGGACAAGAAACACCACAAAAGCAAACTAATTGTTAAGGGATACCAAGCTCACTCGTTGTTAATAAATCTGACATAATGGATGTTGTACTTTGTTGTGACCCTGTTTCTTGAGTGGACATGCAGTGCAAACACACATTGTGAATTAAAAATCTCATATCTTATAAATACATTTAACATATTTTAAATACATGAAAAATGATTACAATTTAAATTATACTTAAATTGAAATAGTAGCAAAACCCCATGAAAAATCCCTCTAGGACAGTCACCACCCTTAGGATCCTTGGTCATCAAGTTATACTCAATCACCATCTGCGTTCAGTCACAACCTTTAGGGCTCCAGGCAGCAAAAACTCACTGATGACGGACGCGTTCTCCGGTCTGTTCAGGGAGCTGATGATGACAAAGCCGAAGCCCTCATTGTCCTTGCGGTGAATAACCACATCGCTGGTTTGCAGGGCGGATCCCTCTGGAGGAGCGGTGGCAGCCGGGACGACGACCGCCGGAGGGCCCGAAGCTGAGGCTGCATCGCTGCGTGGAGAACTGTGTTGTGTCGACACAGAGCCAGGGCTACGGCCATTCACAGGACACAGTTCACCTGGAGGAGAGGAAGCAAGAGAGGAGATGGGATGAGTCAAGAAGCAGATGTTACTGTAAAACATGACCAATTGGTTATTTATTTGAAAGCCTGTTTTAATATAAAGCATCTTAAGACGTACCAACTCGAGAAATTCCATTCTGCAGCATATATTGCATGCAAAGTGCACTTCTCTACTTCCCACAGGGACTCAACTGTGTGATCGGGCAGTATAAGATACTACCGGTATATATTAAAACTTGTAATGAACAGACATCAAATGCCTCCAAAAGCTGAACTAAATGAAATAGTCTCCCCTTAAAGGAGCAGTGTGTAGCATTTAGTGACATCAAGTGGTGAGGGAGCAGATTGCAACCAACTTCATACCCCTCCGCTCACTCCTACAGTTCCAAGCACGTCAGAGAACTACAGTGGCCTTCAGGTAACGTAAAAGCATGAAAGGCCGTCTCTAGAGCCAGTGTTTGGTTCGTACGCTCTGGGCTGATGTAAAAACATTGCAGTGCAACATGGCGAACTCTGTGAAGATATGAAAGGCTCAAACTAAGATAACAAAAACACAATGACAGTTTCAGGTAATTATACACCAATGAAAACATAGTTATGAATGTTATATTGCATCTCTGCTAATAAATTCCCTTAAATCCTACACACTGGTCCTTTAATATTCAGTGTTGAACTGATTCCCAGACCCACTGAAAACGTCTCTCCTCATGTTGTTTTACATGCCAGCCAGCAACGGTGAACACAAAAGTGTGTTTGGCCGTTACGTATCCACCGCATACCGTGCACAGTTGATCCCTCACAGGTCTACTAAACAGTGGTACACGTGTGTGTTGCTGCTCTTCTTGAACAAATCTAGTTGGGTGGTTTTCTATGCACAATAACAGGCTAAATGATCAGACTTTTACTGTTATTGGTCAAAACACACACACACACGCTTGCTAATGGCAATTCTGTGCACTGGAGAGGACTTTGTCTGTGGCAAATGGAGTAAATAATGAAAATACAGAGAAATACCCAGTGTTTCGTTGTTTTTTACAAAACATGCGCATACCACTACCACAGAAAAGACGTGTGGGAGAGAAGTACACACTGATCCTGCACACAGATTGTCAGCATGTGTGTCCTGTCAAAGTTGTTTTTTTTATTAAATTGATGCCAGTGAAATGTGCAGCACGTTCTCCAATCGCACTAAAGTGTGAAACAAACAAACACAACATAAAAAAAGAACAAAAACAAAAATCATGTCCTTACCAGGCATTTGCACTCTCCTTCTCACAGTCAAGCTGACTTGACCGTTGCGCGCGGCTGCGTGCATCAAGTCGATTACATATTTGTGCGGTTTCCCAGCAACCACATTTTTATCCACAGAAATGAGCTCATCCCCAGGTCGAAGCCGCCCATCGCGTTCAGCAGGGGTGTTCTCTATTATAGCCCCAATAACAATCTGTTCAAAGACAATCAATATTAGCAGCGTAGCTGAAGAGGATGAAACAGAGACACAGTCGAATCTCCCAGTAATTGCACTATCCGGGGTTGAAAACTCCTTTGGGTCATGGTAACATTTTTCCACCTTCCTATTATTCTCCTGCTACATTCTTCTGTATCATAGTTTACATGCCGTGTTACACTTGGACATGTTAGCGAGGCGTTACTTCAGTATGGGAGGCACTGAGCAGTTCGGACTGAGTGAAAGAGCCAAGGAGTGCTTTTGTGCAGGTGCGCGTGTGTGGAGTGTATGTTGATCAAATGTGTGTGACAAGATGAAGTGTGAGAGGAGGTTAGGTGCAGGTCGGATGAGGTTGGTGTGCATGAGGTTAAATATGTGTGTGGTCCAGCCCGTCCCATACGAGCCTTGTCACGGGCGTCCGGACTCACAGCCTGCACGGCCTCGTCTCCCCCTAGGATGCGGAAGCCAAACCCGGTCTTCTCTCTAAGCAGGTGCACCTCCACCTCTTCGTACTCTGGACCTGAGACACAAATAGCGACATCAAGGGTTGACTCTTTCGTTCATTTCAAATCGCCATATTGTAAGCCGTTTCAAGCAACATAATGCTCCATTTCCCATGAACTAAGTTCCAGTACTTACGTCGGCTCTCATAGATAGCCCTCGACTTCTCATAAAGGTCATAGGGGTCAGGTTTGTTAAGATCGAAGCCCTCGGTGGAGTCAGGCACAGACGTGCGGTGCTGTGGCTGGTTTGGGAAGGGTGTACCAGGAGGCAAAACTGGGCCGGACAGGTTCGCTTGGGGGCTGCCATGTGGATCCCACTGTTCAGGCAACTACGAGGAAAACACCAACATCAGTTGTTTTATTTAAGATATGGGGCCCTATTGTGACGGCACAACGACCAGGGCAGGCAGCGTGTTCACCGCTTGCTCTTTTCCTGACCTTGGATAGGAAGGCTTGGCCTTACTGTGTGGTATTTTGGTGCCCAGGTGAAAGGAGAGGCGCAAACAGGTGGGAGGTTCATTCAAATCAGCACGATGCAAGTTTCTGGTATTTTGATGGAAAACAGACTTTGTGTCGAGTATAGAAGTCTGAGAACCGTGTCTGTTTCTGGCACAATTGGTCTACAGACTCTACACAGCACGTGAGCTGAAGGCGTAGCACCTATGCGTTGAGGTGGAAACTTGCATGTCTTCGTGTAGGCTTCTCGTTGATTGACTGACTGATTTTCTTCATTATCTCAAAGGGAAGTTGATTGTGTTATGCGGGCAACATGCAGAATAAAAAACAAGTCACAGACATAGTCCACTCATGACGGACACCCAGTGCTGGCAACAGCCCATGTGTTACTGCACCATGCAGGTCAGAAAAACCACAACAGCAACAAACAGCTGAAATACAATTTAGCACTGACCTGCAGTGCAGACAAGATACAACAACTGAATGCAAGATATAAGAACTAATATTTGCACGTGTAGAAAAAACCCAAAATAATACAATGTGCAAACTCATGTCTTGTCACAGCGGCATTAAAATTCAATAAACTTTCATGAAAACATCATGCTTCTGTTACTCAATTGTACAATAAATAAAAATAGCTATTTGGCCATGCATACATATTCACAACTTAAATTGACATGAGATGAGATTCATCATGTCTGAATATTCTATCTAATACCATGAATGAGTAGTGATTGTATAAGCAGTAGCAGCTGCAGCTTAAGTAGAAATCTGAAGAGCTTTTCCCCAGCTGGTGAGGTGTGAGATCTGATGTGATCAAACCAATAAGCAGGTCACAACAGTCTGGCTCATTTCACAATAAAAGCAAAAGCCAAACATCTCTTCTCTGAGGCAACACGGCCTCGATGACAAATTCTGATCTTACACGCTTGAATCATACCTCTCTGCTTCAACAAACACATCTAACATGTACTCTCAGACTGTCTTCCTTTCAGTCAAACACATGCTCACCTACACACAAGCAGAAACACATTCGGTTCAATCATCGTACCTGTTTGGAGGCCTTCCGAGGAGAGATGTGGCCTGAGGAAGAAAGAGAAAACACTGTTTACATAGAGCAGACTGATATTCTGACGGATTCTTCCGCAAGAACAAAAATACAGACAATTACAACTATTCAGGCAAAAAACAACTTTAACGGAACCTATGTGCAGAGGATTTTATAAATGAGATGTTGGATACGATTGTTGAAAGAAATCTCAGCTCGCTGATTTCATATTCCTTCTGTTTTGATTTTGTTTGTGTAACTCTCACTAAATGGGTTTCGTTGTTGCGTTTGTTTTCAACATAATTACATCATTGGCTGTAGGCAAATACACGCACACGCGCACGCGCACACACAGCTTTCTCTACAAGTCGTATTTTATCTGCATGTAGGGAGCGTTCCACATCACAACAACAATCTCATCAACACAGCTCCCCTGTGAGTGCACTGAATCAAAGACGTACATCACATTTATGCTGCTGAGACACAAATACATACATTTACACATTGGTTGATCACATGCAATGGCTGCTTTGTATAAACATGCAGTTTGAATCTTTACACATGTGGATAACAATGCATCACTCGACTCCTGCAGCGTCACTGATGAATCCTTTAACAGCCGTGGGCTCTTGTAAAATGTTCTTCAGAGAATCCTGATATATTTAATATTTATTTCCTAAGAAATGTCAGAGAGCACTGGAAGAAATATATTTATGGAATTACTCTCCAACTACATCCGCCTGCTTTTTAGATGTGTGAGATGAAAGCCATGGAGCCCTTAGCCACGGAACTTTCTATCAAAATCAGTGAGCGAGGGGAGATTTAAGGGGAATTAAATACAATAGATCACTGCCAGTCCATGTGAGGACAAAATGAAAATTGAAATTTATTTATGCACTTTTATCCCCCCCCCACACACATATTTTCCAAACCCAGCCCCCCACTATTCATCTAAGTAACGCATCATTTTTGCAAGGAAATCTTTCCCATTTTGAAAATGAATGTCCCTGCTGTTACTTTGAGCGAGAAGGACACGAGAATATGAGGAAATACAACCCCTCCCTGTACACAAATGCACAGACATAAACATGAATGATGGTTTGATGAGAGCTGTCCTTGGTGCTGAAACTATTCAGCACTGTGGCAGCAGCAAAGGGAGGTTGGGACTAATAACCATGTTCTCTAGGGAACACGGGCCTTAAGGGAAGCCTTTAAGGAATACTAATAATTAATTCTCAGGAAACTTTCCTTTATGACCCACTGAGGGAAATGAGTATGAGCTATAAGGCAATTGTCCACTCATATTAAAGAGGAGCGTCTTCCTCACAGAGGCATTTAAGCTTCATTTAAATGCTAATACCGCTCATCGGCATATGTGCCGGATGTGTGGCGGGCTTGTATGAATGCTGATGAATTACAAATGATTGGTAGAGAGGCATCATGCGGTCTGGAGTCAGTGGTCAGACAGTCTGGCAGGCCGGCCTCACAGACTAGCCTGCTGAGTTCTGGATTGCCTTCAGATCAGCCTGATTGGCTTGTGCAGTCTGTCACCCTTTTATTCACGGCCATGATCTGCATTCTCATTGGTGCTGCAAAATGTCTCTAGTCTGCGGTTGGCTCCGCTTCAAACTGGGATGTCAGGGGACCGAGCTGTGAACACGACCAGAGCTCAGTGTAACTCTGGCAGAAAGCCCACGCTACAGCAGTCAGACACAGACACACACACACACACACACACACACACACACACACACACACACACACACACACACACACACACACACACACACACACACACACACACACACACACACACACACACACACACACACACACACACAGCAGAAGTGTAACACCCTGTCTGTTGCACACAAAGCACTGATGCTCTCAGTCTCATATCTGAAATCATGTGTGCAAACTAAATTCCTTTGATGCTCTGCACAGAAATCCTACATCTGTGAACACAAACAAGCTTAAGCATTCCTGACATTTTGTACATCTGAGTCACTGTAAAGGACCTTGTCCTGTCTTTCACCCTGCAGCGAGGAGAGCCACACACAGAGAGTCATGGAGGTTCCTGGTGTGTCAGGCTGAGTTGTTTGATAGAAACGGGTGAGGTTGGGGGAGATGGCCTCTTTGGGGGAAGGGAGGTAATTTGCACATTCAGCTCAGCATTCACAAGGATATCTACAGCAGGCAGCGAGTAAAGTTGAATCCAGATCGGTGGATATACATGTAATGAAACGTTAATCCTTGTTGGGAAATCTCATTTGTATGTTGAATTTCAGCATCCTTTTTAAATGGCGTGTCTGACAGTGAAACATGAGTGAATGTCTTTGCAAAGGTTAACCACCAGGTGGCAGATGTTGGCTCTGCATGGTCATAAGATGCTAGAGTCTCAGCTGCTCACGTACACATACACGTCCATGCATGCTGACATACATTTGTGCACATAACCAACTCAGCAGAAGTTATTAGCTTCCATGCAAGAAACTGACAGAGTGAAATTTGCATAACTGAATACATACATACACAATCAATTCACTAGGATGAGGCATCAATACATCTCCATGTTTAACAACGTGCTGTAAGACTGGAGACAACAGGACTGGTGTAAAATCAGCAAACCACCCAGCGGCACTTACATCAGATAGTCGAATGTGTCAGGATCACTAAATGTGTCTTGATGTCTTTGATTGCTTTTCAGGTCTGCATTAATAATTGTTGTCGCCATTCAATTAATTAAACCTGAGATGCATATGAGCCCGATTGTTTTCATCCCGAATGAAACACAATCCAAGATAAAGGAGCAATGCAAGGTGAGCACATCTATAATTCCTCTTTATTGTTCCGTTATCCTCTCAGAAACAATGCAGATTAACTCTCCACTCCTAGAAATGTATCCGTGCAAAGCTGCTGGATGGCACATCAAAAGCAAACAGCGAACTTATAAACTGTGTTTCTTTAAATGGCCAGAGGACAGATTGGTTTTTTGACTCTCTTAACTTTCATTCAGGCTACTAAACGGTGCTGTACGGTTCATCATTGTGGGGTTGAGTGGTGTAGGCACCCCGGTTATTTAGCAAGTCAAATTTTGACCCTTTGACCAGAACACCTTTTAGAGAATCAGTGCAAGAGCACGTCAAACAAATAAAGCTTTCACTGTGCAACTGAATTTCTTAGCAGGTGGACAATCTGGTAGAAAATTGCAGAAGAGTGAAAATGGCCACACTTCTCTCTCATTCCTCTTTCCTGCTACGTTATAAGTCAATTTTGATTTATTTTTTCACAGACTGAGGGCAAGAGAAAGGTACAATGCTGAACGTGGGCAAAAACGTAAAAGGTGGTGTCGAGAGTTTCATTAAAATGCAGTGCTTGTTACAGGAATCTAACATGTGACAGGTATAGTGGAACAACACCAGCCTAATCTAAATACAGAGACAGCCAACAATAAAAAGCAGTCACAATGCAATGTTGATGCTTAAAATGTAAGTGTGTGGAGGAGGAGCCATTGTGAGAAATATCTAGAAGAAGAATTTTCCAGATGGACAGAATTGTGTGTGGTCAATCACTCACAATACCGATATATATAAAGTAGGTGTGTTTAGAGCTTTTTGGTTTATATTTTCTCTTCAGCATCAATTAAAAATTGACAATTTATGAATCCGCAACACGGTGCAAATGCTGTTTGTTTAATCAAAGAGAGCGTTGTGCCAACCAGTGCAGCTTGTTTGCCAGCTGAAAGACACTCTCATCTCTCTCCAAAGCATTTTACAGTAAAATGACTGCATTTATTTTGAAGATGAGTGGCCCCAGTGGGAATAGAACTGCCTCCCCTCAGCAGTGTTGGTGCCATCTCTATCCACAGACCTGTACTGAACCCAACGGTGAGATAGACTCTTTCCCAAACTCTCCGCTGCATTTTAAATCTGCCCAGCTTCTGATTTGCTGTATCTTAAAACACTTTCCCTGTGTTTCTCCAGTGGAAAGCATTGATGACATATTGCTGGCGATAAAGCCACATTTAGAAAATAGTGACAAACACTTGCTATGATATCTGTTGACACTGTTCACTAATGTTTATATGTCTGTGTATGTTCTGCATGAGTTATCACATTTAATATACATTAAATGTTGAGTAAAGTGAGTTTGTCACACCCCAGAAAAAAAGTGATATCAACCGCCAAGCTGAATTCGAATGATTAAAACAATTTGGCTAGTATATAAAATTAGGTTTCAAAATGCTAACGAAATAAGCAGTAATCTCTGCTCTGAAACGCTGGGGACGTGGTCCGCTGAAGGGCCAATCTTGGCAGAGGGTTGATTACTTACGTACAGTTACAGACGATCTCAATGCGCAATGAGCACACGGACAGAGCCGGGACGGCCGGTAAAAACTCAGCCTCTCCCAGTGTGCCAGATGGATAGTACACCACTGCTAGCTCGCAAACTGTAGGCTGTGATACGTAGCTTGTAAACTGGCTACTTGTGAAACCATCCGGTCGAACATGTCGTCTCAAATCTCAGATTCTACTTTACACGGACGTTTCTTCTCAATGTTTCTTCTTGTGTCTCATAATATGTCCTGCTTGCTCCTGCAATGACCTAATCTCCCCAAGAGGAACATTAACGTTTTTCTTAACCAAAATACCAAAATGATTGGTCCATTAAAATACCATGAATGAGTGAACTTTTTAAGAGAACACATTTACTGTTATTTCAAAAGAAATGTAAAATAATTTGCCCAGTTTTGCACCAGACACACTTTTTCTTCTTCTAGCTTCTAAACTATTTAATATTCCAAAAATAAAATCTCATCTAAAGATTTGAATAAATTTCAAGTAAGGGGCCACTGTGATTTGAATGTGTTCAAAAATAGAACAGTCTCACAATTATCATAATCAAAAAATCTTCTGCTCTCTCGGCTCTCACTCTACTTGACTTAAGCTGCAGCTGGGGTTGAAGATGCACAGTAACATGATATTTGTTATATCGTAATCAGAAAACAGCTTATATTTAGCTGAACAGTCGCTCTAACACTGGACCCTTCTTTCACTTCGCTAAAATTATCTTTGAAAGGTACCAAAATGCCACTTGTGCTTTGATACCAATTGTACTGTCATCATGTTTTGCCACCACTGCTGACATGAAAAGATCAAAAACAATCACCAGGTCTAAAAGGGTTTATAGACGCCCTAACAAATTATCATCACATAAGAAATCCATCAAAAGGTACAATATAACTATCGACTTTCTGGACTATATCTGCTTTATCTGACACCAGTTGTGTTATCTACAAGTCTCCTTGTAGCCCTCATGAATGAACAACAGAAGGAGTGAAATTGTATTAGAAGTACAAAACAAGTCTCTCACCTGTCGCTCCTCTCTGTATGAGGAGAGTCGCCTCGGCTCCCACAGGACACTCTTTAAGCATCTCCACCACTCGTCCATGTCCGGCTGCAGCCACCGGTTGCTGGTTCACCTCCAGGATCAGGTCTCCCTCGATCAGCCCCGACGCTCCCTGTGAGCCCGGCTCCAGCACCTGCACCACAACAGCACAGTTCATACACATCACACAAATGTGACGAGCTGCCATTCAATTGTGTGGCTCCTTCCAGCTCACGCAAAGCTTTTAATGTCTAACACAACTAACCAACTTGGATTAGACTAAAGACATGCACATGGTATATTTTAAAAGTATCCATCAAAAACATAAAACGAATTATTTGTTCAAACAGGTGTTCGAGGTCCAGATGTTTTACTGGAGAAATACAACAGGGATGAGAAATAGAACCTGTCACATCATAACAACCAATCTTCTCTAATTTATCTATTTCTTAAAGACAGTTTTTTTTCATTCTGTAGCTTCTATAGGACAGTCGAGTCTTTCTATCGTTCATTTCTATGTTCGTAGATGGAAAAGTCTTCACATGCTCAGCTCACTTTGTTCTTATTATCTCAATCTCTTTCTACTTAAGGGCGTCGACTGAATTAAATTGACCTTGACCCGCAGTTTTATCTTGAAAGTCTAACTGAACTTGATCACTGAGTTTAGCTGACTACTGAGATTTTGTGCTTGAAAGAACACATTTACTTGAATCACAGAAATATCAAACAGGTCTGAAGCCTTTCATTTCTGGACCATTCATGGTCTAAAGTGAATGAAGAGTTGTACAAATGATCACGATACGTCACCTGTTTTACTCGCTGACCAGTGGGACTGTCGGCAATGGTAAAACCAAAACCCTCGGCCCCTTTCACCATAGTAACTGTCAGAAACTCTGGCCCCTGTGCTGGTCCTCCAGCAACACCTGCAGTCCCAGAGGAGGCCATGGACACGTTGTCGTCATGAGGCGTGAGTGCGGATGCGGAACCAGGTGTGGTGGGCGGCAGAGATGAGCCATCCAGATGTGTGTCCCCGGGGTGAGGGGCCCCGGCCTGGGTCAGAGCCTGAGGAGGAAGCTGGGAGCTCAACGACAGATACTCCAGGTAGGGGTCGTAGCTGCCGCGGCCGTTCACCACCAGGGGGCGATGCTCCAGGCCGATGGGTGTCAAAGAAGTGCTCGCTGCCCCACTTGGGTCCTCGGGGTCAAAGGGCAGAGGATAGCCTCGACAGAGCACGAGGGTTACGCTCTGACCGATCGGTACGGACTGGAAAAGCTTGACCACATCGGCGTGGGTGGTGCCAAGCACGCAGATGTCATTAATGTAGACAATGACGTCACCTGAGAAAGGAGATAGGAAGGACACACCACAGCTTCGGTCACACGCACACTACGGTACGTTACATATTACACAGACCACGTGATCTGGTCTCAATGGTTCTTCTGTAAACATACTGTGCTGCAAAAAACACAACTTGTCACCGTCTGTTGCCATGTCAAATCTCACCGGTATCAGCACATGCTGTGCAACACAGAAAAAGCACTCTGTCCCTCTCAAGTGTCACATAGGAGTATAATATCAGTTCACTGCCACTGGAGGCAAGCTGCAAGTGCATGTGGAAGACAGCGAGGTGAGAGACAGACAGGCTTGTCTTGGTGTGTCTCTGTGAATATGATCTGGTGCACGTTAGCATTACAGAGACTCAAATCATGTAAAAACCTCCAAAATCGAAATAAGTGACGGCTCATGCATGATTATTATTGTGATTATGATGTGGCATCTCCCTGTTGAGCTGGTGAGCAAAATGCAAATGTGTACCATTGTTTGTGATCTCGTGTGCAAGAAAAGTTGTCTTTGTCAGGTCACGCTCCACCTGGCTGGCAGTGTCTACCGAATTATATATTCATGTTTGCGTTACCAGGTTGGTCGATGCCATTTTTTCTGTTAACAAATTCTAACGAGGTGAAACAGCTTCACAAATGCAACACTTGATGCTCTGTCATCTCTGCTGTAGTTTGAATGTGCGGAAAGTTTTGGATTTCAGCATTAAAGTCACAGCCCCATGACAAATGCAGCCGCCTCAAATCCTCTATTTCATATTTCTGGAAGCACTCTCTGTCACACATGCAGACACGCACACTCCCGTGAGCATGTGAGCATACATTTCACACGCACAGTCATACGCAATCCCTAAGAGCGATGCCGCACGGCTCAAATGGGCCAGCTAATCTCAGCCAGGGAGTGCCTGTGTGACTCTGTGAGTGTGAATGTGTTTGCACATGCATGTGTGTGAGCAGCTCGGGCAATGTCACAGAGCGGAGAGGAGCAAGTTCGAGAGAGAGAGAAATCAGAACAGAGAGAGAGAAAAAGGGCTGACAGACAAGGATAGAGGGATGAGAGAGAGAGAGAGAGAGAGAGAGAGAGAAAAAAAACTAGAGGTAGAAAGAGAAAGAGGATGAAAATATACTGAGGCTGAAAGCAGAGGAGAAGTGTCAGATGGCATGGTTAGATAAGGAAGCATAATAAAGGGTGAGCCAGAGAGACAAAGAGAGAGATAGAGATAAAATAGAAAGAGATGGATTCCAGATATAAGAGAAACTGATAGGCAGAGGGAGAGACGTCAAAGCAGAGAGCAGGCGCTGAGAGTAGGAAGGAGGATTCCCACTCCGAACTGAGCTCTAAATGGACGGTTTAGGCACCAACCGTGCCAGACATGAGGCCAGCTCACAGGTTCAGAGCAGACACATGAAGCCTCATACAGTAGTTGCTTCTCTGAGCCTATGACTATAGCCCACTATGGCTTTTACCAACATCAGCTGTTTAAGGTTAGTCATAAAGTAAGGTGTGTTTATGTAAAAGTTTAAAAATCTATCTTTGTTACCCCAAGGTCTTATGGAACAATCTCTAGGTATTTTGTTCTTCAGGTAAGACTGTGAACTGATCACTCCTGGAGCTGATCCTAGTGTAATTTGGGGCGAAGGCAGGGTTCACCCTGGACAGGTTGCCAGACTGAAACCTAACGACAGACAACTATTCACGCTCACACCTACGGGTAATTTAGAGTCATCAATTGACCTAAGCTGCATGTCTTTGGACTGTGGGAGGAAGCCGGAGAACCCAGAGAGAACCCACGCTGACACGGGGAGAACATGCAAACTCCACACAGAGAACCTCTCTTGCTGTGAGGCAACAGTAAGCCATGTGAAACTTATGGATGTTATAGACTGTTGCTTTTATGGATCAAAGCAGAGACACATGTTGGGGTCTGACTATATGGCTTCAACATGTGCTGTGAAACAAAGAGTCAGGCCTTCCCTTTTGCAAGCAAAGGTTTCATCCTGATTGTGGTTTGATGAGCACCAAACCCCCTCTGAAGGAATTTCACATTAGGGTGTGAATTTCCCCCCCCCAAAAACTCATGGTTTCCTGAAGTCACCTGAATGCACCGCTGCAATCTCATTGGCCGAGAGCCAAGACAGCACCAGGACCCCTGTGGTTCAGCCACTGTTCAACAAAACTAACTGCAGCCCACAACTCAAGGCTTTTCCCCTTCGACCTCCGTCCAGCTAGGGAGCACACAAACGCTTTTTCCACCGATCAACCGATAACGTGGTGTATGCTTAATAATCGCCGACACTAACGATCGCTGAGATCGTTGGGGTTGGGTAGAAGTAGCGTGTATTCCGTGCTACTGTGATCTGTGCTGAGCGAGCCGCCTAGTGAGGTCGAAGCTGCGTCTCATCAGTTCAGGAGGTCAGAGCCGCCGGCTGAGACAAAGAGCCGCTGTTCTTGCTCCCCTGGTGCTCGAACTTAACCCTTCACTTTCACTCTGAATGTGTAATAGTACTCAGACTACTGACATTGTGAGTGAATACTAATTATGAGACTTAGTTTTATCGTTTGGTTATTGGTCCCTGTTCGCAGGGTGGTGCCCCGTTGTTATTAATAATCATTAATAATTGTTACTTACATCAATAATTCTATTGATGTCAATAATTTAGTTTCTTAGATGCTGATAACCCAAACACGCTCCTTTACGTTCCCAACACACAAGTATGAGGCAATTTCTTCGCACTTGAGGACAGTGGTGGATCAAGAGAAATATGAATGGTGTGGCAAGAGGGTGGCATGGAGACTTTACGGGGCAGAAATAGATGCTAATTTAATCACAAACAATCACAAATAATATTTGTTTGGAAAAAAACCCAAATGAAGATATTTTAACTCAAAAACATGACATTAGTGTGGCAAAAGAGCAAAGTATTGAATATAAATACTAAATGGTAGCATTAGAAATCAATAAATTCAAAGACTTTATCAATGAAAAAAATATATTTTGGGAGATGCTTGATGCTTCACTCGGACATCAGTTTTAAAAATTTTTTTGATTAGATTTAGTAAAACTGGGGTGGCAGCTGGTGTGGCAAGGCATGTTTTAGGTGTGGCAGCTGCCCCCCTTTGGAACCGCCACAGCTGGTGTATCTGTGTGTGACTGATTGTTGATAATGCTGTGACCACTGGTGTTAGTGCAGTGATACTGCACCTGCAGTGCCGCTGGAAAAGCCGTAATTCAACTCCTAATGAAGAAGGTATTGTGTGGGCTGGTGTCAGTTATAGCCAATCAAATCAGTTCCTCCCATTCCCATTAAAATCAGAACATTATAGTGCACTCACAGAGGACAGAGTGCACCGAAAGGAATCTGAAGTCCTTGTCTGGGACACACTGTACTGCAGGCACAAATATAGGGCACCCTAAATATGCCACCGAGGGCCAATGATGTCCCCTTTAGGGATAAATTGATATTTCTGGGAATACAGAATCATCTACCACTGAGTTTTTTTCTAACTTGTGCATCCACATGTCTCTGCAATCACTGATTATCAATGCAATTTTGTTCACATCATTAAGTTCATTTTACAAATTAAAAGAACGTTGTGTTTTTTAGCACTGATACTGATACCGTAGCTTTGGGTGTCAGCCGATCAGAGTACCGATCCGATTAGAAATGCGCTGATACCACTTTGATCAGAACAAGTACTTACATTTGAGTACTTGCCAATACAGAGTACCCATAGAAGTATTTAATAATACCGTTATAGTTCTAACAATTACTTTAAAATCATGTTTTATATACAAAATGACTGTCAAATGTTGACTTCTTGACAACATTGTGCATTCCTGATACAAATTGAGCACAGTTATTTGCAGTAGGGATGTTAATAATTAACCATTTTACAAAAAAAACTTTTAAGAGCGCCAGAGTTGTAGCTAACTTCGGGGGTTAACCCCTTCACTTTAATCAGTAGCAAGCTGACAAGCAAGACACAGGAACTTCAGTTGAGTTTCCTCATAGGTCTTAAAGGGGTTGTACCATTCATTCAACAACAAATACACTGCACTGCAATGTCCACAGCTAAAGCGCTGCTGTTATCTTCACACTCACAATTACACACACGCTATCTCTTTCGACCGACCACTTGCTAACGTTACGCCAGGCTTGCAATACAATGGAGCAAACCCTGACATTTGCACGCCAGGCAGAAACACAGCTGACAACCTTGCAGCTAAACTAATTGATGCGACGGAGACTAAAGTGGCTGCTTGTGTCCACGACAATGCACGCAACATTGTGGCTGCTAACTCTCCAGGACTTGAACTCCGTGAACTGGAAACTGCCTGTTTTGATGGATTAAACCTGTTTGTGCGTAATCGTTGCAGCTGGGCGGCTTATTTGGCTCAACTGAGCCAGCGATCGAAGCGCCAATCTTCCGATTGGTGGACGACCCGCTCTACCTCTAAGCCGCAGCCGCCCAATACGGAGGCATGGGCCTTCAGATGTTGTATGTCCGTCAATATGTGTTCATCCCTTGGTAGGTGAAGGCTCGAGGGAACCTGTGTCATAGCCTGTACTGAGCTTAATTTGGATAAAAGCAACAGTTTATTTTGGTTGACAACATCTCTAAAGCACATCAGGACCACAAATCATCATCCAATGGTTTATCACTGCTTTCTTTGTCAGACTGTGATTTTGGAAGTCCATTAGTGCGAGAGTTGGCAGAGAAAAAATTAAACTGCAGCACCAAATTGACTGGATACCGACGACTACTGCGCTCCCCTTGCCTTTTAGGCACGACAAATGTTGACAGAAATTGCCCAACAGGCTGGTAACCTGCTTGAATAAATCTAAAACTCTGCCAGTGAAAGGCCTTCACACTTGATCTGCTTTGGCAGGAAATGAAGGAAATTATGGTGCGGTATCAGAATAATGAGGCCGCGCTGAAGCATTTCTATAAACACAGTATTATGTTATCAGTGGAGACTTTTGTGTAAACCTCACTTTATTTCTCAACCATCAAAATGATGTGTTGGTACACATAATTACCTGTGTCCATCTTCCCATCCTGAGCAGCGGGTCCTTCTGGTATGACACTCTTCACTTGCAGGAACTCATCGGGCTCGTCACCTCCGATGATCGTGAATCCAAATCCCATGTTGCTCTTCTGCAGGGCTGTTGACAGGAAGTTCCCCTTCAGCTGGGTTGGGTCCCTCGTAAACAATGGCTTCTCTGAAGGGACAGAAGGTATTGAATTGTGATATTTGAGATATTCTTGAGATCTAGAAACCATGCACATTTGTTTGGTCACATTATGTTTGCTTGAAATTAAAGTTTGACATGATCTTTTCAGTGCTGAATCAACCAATTGTACATTTTTTCTGAACACAAAAGCAGCAATAAAGACACATTTGCCTTAATTCCTGATTAGATGACTCATCGAAGAGGTGCAGTCTCACTCAGATGAAGCTGTACATTATGTGCTGGTCTAGTACGTCCTCATACTCAGACTAGACCACTACGGGCCTCAGGGGGAGCATGTTCTCTGTCCCCCGCACTGCCAGCAATCTCCATTCGACCCTGTACATTGTCACATTGTGCATCTGCCCCTTCAAATACTCATGAAACTGCCCGTTCTATGAGAGACGCGTTAGGAAAATGATGGGAAAAAATGTACAATGTTCAATAGAAACAATCTGTACAACAGGGAGGATATACAATGAATAAACTGTATCAGCGTCCAGGGTTTAGGGGCCCTTGATGGCCAGAAGATGAAGGCCATTTGCCGGCGTGTCTTTCCTGCAGTCTTTGCATTTTCACTTTTTTTTTGCAATCTGTAAGTGTGACAACATGTTTTGAGTAAAGTACTGCACATACTCTAGTGTCCAAAGTGTACCTCTGTATATAGTGGGTAGTGGTAGAGCAGAGAGTCCCTGGCTCTGCATCTGCCTCTGTTGCTCCAGGCGTCTCTTGGCTTCCAGGACTGGGTTCTCAAACTGAGTCCTTCGATTGATATGACTGAAATTACAACGCATCATTACAAAAAGGGGAAAAGGGATCATTCAACGCGCCAAGCCAGAAATACCAATACCACAATGTAGTTCTGCATTCAGATCTTTACCAACGTTAAGAGGTGTTTTCAACTAAATGCACTTGAGAACAAAAAGTGTTCTTTCAGAACACTGGTGCCTTTCAGTGTGCGAAATGATTGACGCATTGAAACTCCACTGAGTAGTATTTTTGAGTCACGTTGAGTCAAATGACTCCCTGCTAAGAGAAAGGGTTGCTAGTCCTGCTAATCCCACTGAGAATCAGCAGTCCAGCGCTACAGCTCTCTGTCCAACAATAGCTGCTTTCAGCTCATTGTTTTCATGCATACGGTGATAATATGAGTCCCTTTAGCTCTAGACGTCTACACATTTAAGATGGTTGGTAGCTGCTCTAGCTCACAAAAGCCATGTGCAAGATATCTGGTCAACACAGATTGCAGCAAACCCAAACTAAAGTTCTGGTGAAGTGTTTATAAACACAAAGTTTTCAAGAGTTAAAACTAGAGATAACATGCCAGTGAATATTCAACAGCTGGAAGTGATTTTAGGCAGGTGTGTTTGCTAACATGATCCCCATAATATCTTGATGAGCTGGTAAAGCAAGGACAACTGCGCTGACCTGGTCTGACGTCTATATGCTGCCTCAATCTCAACAACACTACAGGTTTAAATGTTGTGGTGGGTCCAGATAGTGAAAACTCTAATTACTAAATTTACTTTGGGCTAGTTTGAAATATAGCAATACATCAAATCTTGTGATTTTTTGTCTTGCATTTAAATTGTTATTCCAAAGTAATTTGTAACAACAACCAAATGTTGTAAGAAATGTAAATAATAAGTGGCAAGATCCCAAAACTACAACTGTTCTTTACTTTGTTAGCTTCAAATGCAGCTAAGTGAATGCACGTCCAAATTAAACAGCACTAAACCAAGTATGAGAGATCTCTTGAGAGTCCATACAGAATTTCACTGTAAAATTTAAGTGAGCAGTAAGACATGAAAAATAAATGAGAATTTATAATTTATAATTCATAACGAGGCGTTGTAAACTATAGAAATGCATTTCCTGTTTTACTACAGAGAGGCCGAGTTAACCCAAGTCAGCAGAGAGACTTACTCTACGTAGTAGCTGCCGTAGATGGGATCATCTATCTTCTCCCAGCCATAGGGCAGCTCTGTAGAGTATAGGGAGAAAACAGACGTGGGAAATGAAGCCAGTTTATGCTGAGAGCAGGAGACGGAATGTCGACTACATTGAACCACTGAAGGGAGACAACATGAATCTCAGGGCTCACAGCTAGACGCTCCCAAAGCGCTCCTTTAATAGACAGACACCACTTCGATCTGTAGAGGTGGCTTCTTCATGGAGACACAAACCACAACACAGGCATCAACACAGAGCAGCGCAGGAGTAAAAGAGCATTTCAATCGTTTGACACATCTCATTCTGCCTTATCTTTCTCTCAGTCTTCTCTTTTTGTGAATTCATCCTCGTGTCTTGTATTAAAGAGTCGTATTCATTAAATTCATGACTATGTCCATGGATGGCTGGTTCTCACAGGGAAATAAAGCAAACTCGATGAGAGTGGAAGAATACTGGTGTCAAAAGATGACATGTATACAGAAAGACACAAGAGCTGACAACCTTGATGGTAGAAAAGGAGGTTTAGGTGAAGATAATACAAATAGTGAGAGAGAATAGGGTGTGTGAAAGGATGTGTTGGGCATTGAATTTGTATGGAAAGGAGTGTGAATGTGGAGGCAGGTGGGGTGGGGAGTTTAGTGGTGTGAAACAAGGCAATGCCATAACTAATGGCATTGCTAGGGCTAGGCATCAAACCTCAACATCAACCCAAATAGGTTTGTAGTGCATGATGATTGTCAAAAGTACCAAGTGTTTCCATTAAATGCCTGGCCAAATTTATAATCATGTTGAACTTTTTGTTTACACAGTTTTGTGAGGTACTTCCCGGTTTAAATCAAAATTATTATCGAAAGAAAGATCTACCGGTAATTTGGTTCTAATTATAGGGAAAATAAGAACATCCTTGAGACAAACTACTATTCACGCCATATATTTCAGTGAATATTGACTTGGCATGAGAAATTACCCATATGACAACGGATTTGTCTTATTTGTCAATTACAGACCCGTAAAAGAAACCATTTCCAGCATGTTTATAGTTCTCCAAGACAAGTATTGAAAAACTGTGACAAACGTATTGAACTAGCAAAGGCATAGAAACACCTCACATTTTCACTCTCACACACACACACACACACACACACACACACACACACACCCTCAGCTCTATTACTTTTACAATAATTTGGTGTGCGTGACACTGAGACCGTGGCATCATTCCCTCACGCTGTAATGCAATTACCAACAGATTTGTGATCTTGATATCAATAATCCATGTGCGAATGTGTGTGTCCTGGCTGCTGAGCATGCTGACTGTGCAGCCCAAGGTGAAAGGGTTGCATGCTGCAATTATGTTTGGTCTGCTTTACTGTTTGCTCAAACCACCTGCACTGCACTGCCATTACCACAGAAGACCCTTCTCGTCCTCGAGGCATTAAAGTCGGATGGATTCACACTTCAAACCACCTTAATTTCCCTCCCACTGTCCATGAGCCACCTTAAATGTCGGCCTAACTCGTCCACTACTCGCTTGCCCTCCTCCTAAAGTGAAAGGGAGACAGTTTCCATGGAAACCACCAGTGGAAGTCTCTTTTCTTTTTTTCTCGCCTGAGCTGAGGGCTCAGTCTTGTCTCCATTTCCTGCTGCTAGAGAGTGTTTGTGTGTGTGTGTGTGTTTTTATGCATTGATGGGAGTCTGTATTTGTAGTATGTGTGTGTGTGTGTGTGTGTGTTAGATAGCTGAACTGTGTTTGCGTGTCTGAATGAGTGTAACCGTCATCATCTTTGACACTAAATCAAACACCTCGTCATGCGTCTGTATATCATATGAGCACCGAGGGGCTTGCTTGCGTGTTTGGTTGCTTGTTTGTGTGTAGGTGTATTGGTGCCTCCCCTGACATGAAGTCTAATTGTGATTCCTCTGCATTAGATGACTCATCTACCCTCTCACACAAAGTCTCTTTGACCAACAGGCAGCCAGGAACAGATTCAATGAACTCATCCGACTCACAAAACTAACAACTCAAAAAACTTCTGATAAAAAAATAAAGAAATCTGAATTCGTACTGAAACTAATGATTGAGTCCTTTTCTCAATGAATAAATCATTTCGTGCAAAAAACGTCAGAAAATTGTTTTCAAAAGCCATTGACCATGTTGGACCAATAGTCCAAACCTCATATATATATATATATATATATATATATTTATTTCTGTTATCATAGAAGACTCAAAAAACGAACAAACATTCACAGGAGACACTGGAGCACATGCATCTTTGCCTTATCGTAGACATAGAGTCTACAGCCATGCTACTGGCTATGTGAAGCTGTGCTAAACGCTAATATGGTCACAATGGCAATGCTAATATTCTAATGTTTATCATGTTCATCATGTCAGTATGCTAATATTTGCTTATAAGCACTAACACAAAGTTCAGCTGAGGCTGATGACAATGTTATTCATTTTGAGAGTATTTGGTCACAAACCAACATTACGATTTTGACCTGATGATGGTGCTGGATGAAAATACGTCACCAAACCACCGTTGAATTTTTATGTTGATTGACTAATTAACATATCGGCAAATCGTTGCAGCTCTAACTATGACTGCAACTCTGTGTTGTGTTTTTGTGTTTTCACTGCCACAATAACAATGTGTCAGCTTTGAATCTAAATCTAGAAAAACATAGATAAGAAATAAAAAAGAACTATCCAGACAGAAACGAAGAGAAAGAGCGACCGGGAACATGAGAGTAAAGGGTGTTAAGAAATACAGAGCTAGACACAGCTCTGGCCCAAACATGAGTGAGTGTAATAACAGTAGGAGATGGAAGCAACCGAAAGGGAATAACAAGAGGGAAGAGGCATAAACGGCTTTGCTGAAATATTGTTAGTATGTCTGCTTCTTGCCGGAGGCTGTGCGACTGGCTGTAAATCCTCCAGGCATATGGGCAGTTAAAACAGCGCCACCTCTTCCTGCTGTTCCCTCCCCACACTTATTTCTTATTTACTCTCCTTGCAGAATCTGACATCCTTGCTTCCATGCATATTTCATCATTCAAAAACTACATGTCCATTAACGTGTGGACATGCTGAGCTGTTTATACTGAAAAATAGGAAGAATAACAGGAAGAATAATTCCTGGCAACTAAAACTGTTTCTGGAAGGCGTAAATTCAAAGGTGCTGTGAGAGGATGTGATGAGGTGTCATCCAGGACCCATACAAACGTTCTGCTGACATCTTTTAATTCAAAATCCTCTGCCAGTGGTGATCGCTTAAGCTTCCTTTAACCACTGCTTCCCCAAAGATAGGAGGAGGCTTCATACAGTAGAAAAACTGGACAAAAAGAAAGAAAGAATGAAAGAAAGACAGACAGACAGAAAGACAGACAGACAGAAAGAGGAGGAAATTATGGACATTTTGGCCCCTTTCACAAACATGGCTGAAGCTACTTCCCTCTCAGGGCACAGATCTGCATTGCAAGGAACAATGCAAACAATCAAAAAGATAATTTAATATGGTCAATCTCATACTAGTGTTGTCATTGCCATATCTCATTTTTGTCAGACAAGAAGACTAGACTAGGGACTGATCTAAGTTTTCAAAATACTAACTGGCTACTTTCCGCAGACAGCTGGCGTCTAAACATCACCGGCGTTGGTGAAAACCGATCTTTGCTCTGCCAGGACAAAGCTGAAGCATGTCAGCCATGTTTGTGAAAAGGGTTTGTGAATTGGAAACAGTAGTGCGTGTGTGTGCGTGTGCGTGTGTGTGCGTGTGTGTGTGTGGGTGTGTAGAGAGTGAGAACCAGTTTGTACAGAGCTGAGCGGTGTTATTAGAATTCCAGTCAGTTAGGCCTTTTACTGGGCAAAGGGAGAGAGTGAGAGACCGAGAATGGGAGAGAGAAAGTGGGAGAAAAAAGAGAGAGAGAGGAGGAAAATTGAATGGAGGAAGATTGAGAGGCAGAGAGAGAGAGAGAGAGGAAGACGTGAGGCGGAGGAGTGCAGGGGAGAACGGAGGAAAGGTAGAGAAGGTATTGATTCAGATCTTGCTCTGGTGAATCACATCACAACCTAATTCGCTGAACGAAGGCTGTGACAGCAGCAGGGATGTAAGTTCATCTCATTGTTATGTATCGGATCCCGCTGAACCACAGGAACTCCATTTTACTATGTTTGACCTCAGTGCTGGATATTTATGAAACCACCGTTCTTAATCTTAGCCTCAGAAACAACTTAACACACCTTTGCATCCCATGACTTAAAACAAACCTTAAAAGACAGTTGACACGCTGAACTGCATTTCATTGTCAACAACTTCAACGAAAAGACCAAAACAATGAATTGATCCTACATGCAAGTACTGCGTGCATATCCTACGCCTGACATGGCTTACTCCCCCGTGCCAGAGACTACCCTTGTTGTCCAAAAACTATTAAAAACACATAAATGAGTCACTGAGTCCCACGTAGATCCCCTTCTTGCTTGCTGATGCAAGTGACCCTGCTAGATATAGCCACAAGCCCGATACATCTGAGGGATGATGAAGAGCTTAGAAAAGAATAAAAACAATCTCTGCCACACAAAATAGCATTTTGTTTTTCAGAATACTGTTTCTCTCATCTTTGTTTTTGAGATTCACCTCATCAGACCTCTAAATCTGTGAGAGGAAAATCGCTCTTTGGTTCATCAGTTGCTCATGAGCAGATGGAAGGAGAGAACTTAAGTAGACACTGCTTGTTTTCAAGTGGTCACATACAAGCGGGAAGTTTACTCGCGGGATCATTTGTGTTTATTCGCGTCATTCGAGCTAGAGCCAGAGACGAGAGGTGATTTATCTCCATGGAGCCATTTATTTCCGCCACCAACCATGGAATAAATAACCACTGTTTCTGCTCTGTACTTGTTGTGGAAGTCCCAGATATCCCCTGAAACTAAACGGCATCTCGGCTGAGTTCATAACATCATCCGGGGGCGCTCAGTGAATTTCATCGAGGTGTATTCACTGTATCTAGCAAGTCACATGTCAGCTGGTTTACTACAGCTGTATGAACCCAAAATAACCAATTTAGCTGTGATTTAAATGCAATAAACGGACAAAAAGGGATGCCGGAATAACTACAGAATGATGTCGATTTGTAAAAAGTTTGAATTCATGTATTGTTCGTTCTCTCCGGAAGATGACAAGCAAATTAAAAAGCTTGCTTTCTCAATGAAGCTCGGAACCATTGGTGCAAGGCTTTGCTAACATTGTATCCTCCATTTCTGATTCAACAATGGATGTCAGCTATCTTGAATACGAATTTCGCGTCACGTCATTCATGTCAGTTCCCCAAGATGCTTATAGCGACCCAAAGTCTCCGCTGCTCAGCTGCACGGCAGAAGTCTCCCCAGTTTCTATGTCGGCGGTCCAAGCAGACGTCTCTCCGGTTCCTGCATTGACGATCCGGTCGACTCCAGCTCCACGTGTCCTGTTGGCGTAGCGGCCGACCCGTTACCCCGTTCCCGCCGGGCCGCAGTTTCCCCCAGTTCCTGTTGCTGCTGAGCCGCAGCAACCCCCTGTTCCAGCTGCCGCCAATCCACAATTCCAGGCCCCCTAGACCGAGTCTCCAGAGCCCCACGACCCAGAGACCCTGGCACCCAGAGACCCAGGCCCCCTAGACCCAGTCTCCAGAGCCCCAGGACCCAGAGACCCAGTCGCCAGAGCTCCGGCCTCCAGAGACCCAGTCTCCAGAAGGGTGACCTCCAGAGGAGCTTCGGCAACCTGGTCGTCCTCATGCCCATCCTCCATCCGGAGCAACTCCGTCAGTGTCTTCGTCATCTGGAGCAACTCTGTCAGCCTGGTCATCCTCCTGCCCGTCCCCTGGAACGGTTCTGCCCGTTTGGTCGCCCTCCAGAAGATTCTCTGCTTCACCCCCCCCCCCCCGTTCTACAGCTCCCCTGCCACTTTGTTGGATCTTGGTTTTGATTTAGTTTGTTTCCTGATATATTTTGACATTCCCTGCCTCTTGTGTCCTGTGGTAGTTTGACTTCCTGTCTTTGTGGTTTTCCCTCCTTTTTTATGTGAACACCAGTGTCGTATTAGTCGTCAGTCTTGCTCTGTTCCCTTGTGTTTCTTCCACCAATCAGCTTTCAGGGCGCCCTCGTGTCCCCCCACCTGTGTCTTGTTGTCTGATTAGTTTCTTCTGTATTTATAGTCTTTTGTCTGCTGGTGGTTGGTTCGTCTGCTGTGTTTCTGCTAGTAACCCTTTCGTGTCATTTTGTCTGTTGGATTTTCAGTTGCTCATTTTTGGACTCACCTGTTGAGTAAGTTTTGTTTTGGATATTTGTTGATTAAAAGCAGTGTATCATCCTACTGCTCCCCGTGTCTATCTGTATTTGGGTCCATCCCCAGTTGTCTTTTTGCCTGACGGTGACAAAATGAACCACTAACAATCAACTGTGAGCCGTTAAAATGTCCTCTGATTATTAGCAAATAACTGTATAAAACCTATACTGTAGGTGTGGACAGCTCAGCCAGACTGCTCCGGTCTGTACCTCTAACGCAAATGAACATGGTATGATAACCCAGGTATACCATGATGCCAGTATACCATGACAACCCTTTTATGAAGCAGATAAAAGAATATTGGTTGGAATGATTACATTCCTATCTACACATCCTGCACGATGCTCCTATGCCAGTGTTCACTTCACAACAACTAATTTAAAAAGGTCGATTTGTCAAGTTTATTCTCTCTGGATATCAGTATCAAAATGTGTGAGTACCATTCCCAAAACCTGTGGAGAATGGTGGGACCGGCCGCAGACTAACAAACAAATCAAACAACTGAGTATTTTGTGCTATTTTTCTTGAGGAGGGAAAACTCGGTGGAACAGACGAGAAGGTACACAGGCACTGATGACACACTCCCTCAAAAGATGAGCTTGACTCAGATGAACACAAACTTAAAGTTATCAAACAACAGAGCAAACAGGCAAACAGGTCGTCGAGACTCACCGTCTTCTCTGCATTCTTCTGGTGGCTTTGCTTTCTTTGCAAGCCGAGGATCCAGCCACGATGTAGTTTTGGTGTTGTGACTGGCAATAAGGAGAGAAAAGGGGCAAACAGAGGTCAGAGAAAGACACGGTAGAAGGAAGAAATGAGTGCAGAATATCACGAATGATCCATTAAAGAGAAACAAGGGGATTTCTAAGGGAAAACGAATGGCAATTAATCTAACTAGCCCTCAGCCACAAATTAGTAACGGTGAGAAAAAAAGGGCAAAAGTTTGTATGGGTGTGTGTGTGTGTGTGCGTGTGCATCCAGTATGTCTGATTAACAGCATTACGTGACATCAATTATTCAACACAGAGGCCAGTGCTAGAAAAGTTTACACAGCCGGCCCTACGTATACCAAGTAGGTGCACGTTGTGATAGAGATGCAACAATACTGATACTGATTGGATATCGGTGACTCAAAATGCTGGTTTGGTGACAATGGGCCAACAGGGTGTGGGATACCATCATTTAAATGTCAAAATGTATTTAGGTAGGATATTTTCTATTACTCTATGAAGTAGACCTCCCCCTTCTCGGTGTAGGCCATCTCCCAGTTGTCAGGCAGAGGACCGAGCTCTTCCTCATCTAAGTCTGGAACTTTGGCGGGGGATTTAGAGGGAGATTTTGGGGCCTCCTCCTCTTCTTCGGTGGGGGCTCGACAGAGGCTGGGGCCTGGCTGGACGTTTCTACAGCAACTTCCCCAGAGGCATCTGTGCTCTTGTCCTCATGTTCACTGGACTCTGTGGAGCAAATCACACACACACACACACACACACACACACACACACACACACACACACACACACACACACACACACACACACACACACACACACACACAGTTATGCTCACATGCTCTGTGCACACATGCAGTACACACACACCATGCATGATGAGTCAGAGCCAAGCCACTGCAGAGCTAAGAACCCCAGGAGAGAGAAGAGAGAGAGAGAGAGAGAGAGAGAGAGAGAGAGAGATGTGGTCTGAGGACACTGAGCATGAGGAGAAAACAACGTGGGGATGTCAGGGGGATGTCAGAAATGGAGAAAAAGGGACAGACAGAAACTTCAGGGGTCAGAGACTGTGTCAGATACACAAGGAAAGCTTTTTAGAGTGACGAGAAAAGCTGGTGGCATCTAAGTCAGCGGATAGGGAGCGTACGATAGTACCAAACTACGGTACATAATCCTATAATATTCCTACTGGGATTTTTAATACAAGTGCAACAGAAACAGAAAATGACAAGAAACAAGCAATCATACAGAGGTCAACTTATTAACAAATTTGCCTCTGACATCACAATTCTTTCAGAACAAATAAGAAAAGAAAGTCAATGTTCTTTCACAGTCCTTATTGGGGCTTAGGGTCCATATCTTTATCCATGCCTACTAAAAATGGTCCCCAAGAGACACTGAGCTTTTCAACAGAGCCGGTTCCATGGTTAGTTTTTGGTTTGACCGCAGCAAAGCAGGGGCCATCCCTAATAAATGTGAAAGTCTGTCAGTGACTGAGTCACTGACTGAGTCACTGACTGAGTCACTGACTGAGTTACCCCCGTTCATTGAGTGTTGGAGTTTCCCCATTGGTCGTTGCTCTTTCAAAATAAATAGGAGTGACAGTGGGTTGATGCATATGTTATAAGAGTAGCGTAGCTGTTTTAGGAATACTGTGTGGTGTGTGTGTGTAGAGAGAGCGAGAGAGAGAGAGAGAGAGGGAGAGAGAGAGAGAGAGAGAGAGGGAGAGAGAGAGAGAGACAGAGAGAGAGAGAGAGAGGGAGAGAGGGAGAGAGAGAGAGAGAGAGAGACAGAGAGAGAGAGAGAGAGAGAGAGAGAGAGAGGGGAGAGAGAGAGCGAGAGAGAGAGAGAGACAGAGAGAGAGAGAGAGAGGGAGAGGAGGGAGAGAGAGAGAGAGAGAGACAGAGAGAGAGAGAGAGAGGGAGAGGGAGAGAGAGAGAGAGAGAGACAGAGAGAGAGAGAGAGAGCGAGAGAGAGAGAGAGACAGAGAGAGAGAGAGAGGGAGAGAGAGAGAGAGAGAGAGGGAGAGAGAGATGGTGGATGAGCTCAGATCAAACAGGTGTTGGCAATCGGAGCAGAGAAGACATTCATCGTAAAGTTGTCAAATTGTCATAAATGCACAGTAAAGAATTGACAAGGTTGTGCATACGTTAATAATTGTCATGGGATGCAACCTAAGTCTGGTCTGTTTATCAATGGAAACCAATGCCTGTCCACTGTGTATTAGCATGTGACTGAAATAGGACAAAAACACTTTAGATGAGTAATCCAGAACAACAAATTGTTGCAAATCGCATGATTTTGTTGTTTAATGTATATCGAAGTACGCTTTAAGAACAAACATTACTTGGACCACGAAAGAAAATATCAGATGAACATTTAATATCCAAGAATTCACATAGCAGACACTACCGCTGACTATCACTGTAAAAAAATTGGCTTCAATTTAGCTCATTGATCATATGATATTGATCATATCATATATTGACACATATCAAGACATGCATTGGTTTCAACCTATCTTGTTTTTACAGGTGAAGTGAGGAACTCATAGACACCGTTCAAAACAGGCAGATAAGTCTTTTTTCTTCCCATTTTCCCCATTCTTGACGCAAGTCTTTCATGTGGTATCAGCATTAAATTACAGACAGACGCTAGTGGAAAGAATATGACACGCTACAACAACACAGACCACAAAGAGGGCTGGGGAAGGAGAAGGAAGAGGAGAGGACAGAGGGGACAGGACTACAGACACGAAGAAAAGCAAGAGAGGTCAGAAGGAAAAGGATGGTCGAGGATAGGAAGAGAGAGTCGGTATTAATAGAAACAAGGACAAAGGCCAATGGCGGGAGAGCAAAGACAGCAGGAGAAATGGGAGGACAGAGAGACTCTGGACAGAGATAATAGTGGAGACATAAAGGTGCCCTTGTGCATTCTGATATAGAAGGTTATTGAGAACCTGTGCAGTTCACTAACAAAGAAGAAATAAAAAGGAAAGGTAACAATTGTTATGACAACTGACTTGTTTATGTGGTTTTACTCAATCACACCAGTGAGACAGCAATCAATGACCCAGGGAGTTCAGGCCTTCCACTTCTCGTCACCTTAATATGATATTTTTAGATGTCACCACGGTCCTGACACTTGGGAACGGACTGTGTTTGAATCCCACGGTACCTGGTGTAATGGCCACCCCATTGCCGTTAACAACCGGGCTCTCCTCTTCCTCCTCCTCGGGCGGCTCCAGGCTGGCACGCTGCTCCATGTTGCTGACTGACTGGTTCCTCTTCCTCTTGCCCTGGGCGCTGGGCCGGGCTCCGGGCAGCAGGGCCTCACTTACATTCAGAGGAGGTGCTGCGGGGGATGGCTCCGCTGGAGGTTTCGGTGTGCCGTAGAAGTTATCTGAGGGCAGAGATGCACAGCAGCATTTGTGTTAGAGGCCACATGCACGACTAAGGGGGGATCTCAGGTGATGTAACACACAGCGTCTGGATAAATTATCACTTGGAACAGATGATTGCTTTTCAAAATGTAAGACGTAGCTGTCTCGACAGAGTGCAGCGGAGATAACTTAACTGTGCGTTTGCCTCGGAACTAATCATTTCTAATAAATCCAATCAATTTTCCTGGCATCATATAGTTAACTTATCATCCAATCATGATTGCCGTCTGGGCCTAGTCCTTTAATGATTGTGAATAAACAGGAAACATCACACAGTCTTCTAAAACACAACATTTTAGGATATAAAATACAAACCGGGGACATCCACAATAGAGCAGTGACTCTTCATCCAGAATGGTTTGTATATTTTAGAGTACATACATTTGAAGCAGACTACAGAATCTTTTAAAGCACAACATCTAACCAGACTTTCTAGTCTGCTTCACTTCAGGTTTCAATTTGCCGTGTGTGTTGGGTCAGTCTAAATGTAAATATGCTTCAGAGTGGACCCAACAGGACATGTTGTATTGTGAACAACACATACTGCTAAGACTCATGTAGCCTGTGATCTTAAACGTCGTTACGTGTGGTTCATATAAAATCTCAGCACATAAGCAAGTCAGCAAAAGTGTTTCACACAGATTCTTTTAGATTCAGTCAAGAAGTGATTTGGGTTTTGTGATGATGGACAGATCCACATTGAGATGCAGGACGATCGTCTCACTTTCCATCGCACGTTGCAGGGTTGAACACAACTTTAGCACTGCTGCTATTTTAAATTAGCAGACAAACTAGTTTACTTTCTCTCAAAGTGCAAACCAGCTTTCTAACTCTTCCTAGACTACAACTGTTGTGACATGGGCCAGTAGGTCCTGAGAAATGATATTACAGCGTTAGCGGGAAGTATAACGTATTAATTAGATGTGCGGACTCAATAATACCTAATTGCATCCTCAACAGCAGACAGTGTCCTTAATAGGCTAGGGGAGGATTTTAGCTTCTCCTGAGGATAAAAAAAACATCGTGAAGTCCTAAACCACAAAAATGCATATTTCTAAATATACATACAGCACTCTAAATATCTCTCCAAGGGCAGGTTTTTAAGATAAATCTATGTTTTGGAAGCTAAGTAAATCCTTCCACTGTGCTTTCTCTGCTTAATGGTGCACAAAAACCTATTTTAGAACATAATGATAGCTGTGCACTCAGGCTAAAACTACAGTGTCCTCGGACAATACATGTCGCCGTATTTATTTGTGTGTGATTTGTTTTTTAAGTTTAAAGTGTTAGTCATAGTCACTCAGTCATATTTACTACAAATGCAGAGAGAAAAGCAACTGTCTTTTAATATCCCACTTACATGACATAGAATATGATCTTGTTTTATCTAGAAAAATGACATTTTGAGTTTTGACTGAATACATAGCTTAGCAGGTAGAAACCGGACAAATTCATCATGAAATGGTAACTGCACAACCACCTGATCTGTTTAAATATAACCCGAGCTGCGTCATTCTGTCCATGTAGGTGCAAGCAGCTCTGTTTGGAGGCGCAAGCTCAAGAATAAAAGCAGAAATAACATTGGCCGTTTTTCATTCCACACCAACTGTAAATATCTGAGAATGGCTGAAGTACAGTAACAGTACAATGAAGAGAAAAGAACAATACATTAAAGTCCTTGGGGTAACACTTGAGATGGGAACTGACTTTGAAGCTTCTGGGATTTCAGTGCTGTATATATATATATATATATATATATATATATTGTGGCAGCCGGAGGGGCAACCCCAGAGGGGTAGTGATAGAGGGACGATATTGCATGACATGGAGGCGGAGCCCCCATGTCAGGGAATGGAAAAGAGCGCCAAACCACCATCAGCCCAACAAGCAACACCTGAGGAGGAGAGACGAGGGAGCGACCACACCCTATCAGAGGAGGAGGAGGGGACTACAAAAGGGCCCAGGAAACAGGAAACCGCGAGAGAGTAGGAGTAGAAGAAGACGCAGAAGTAGCCTGATCAACGAACCCCTTGGAAAAGACTGCCTTACCCCTGGATCACCCTGGAACGTCTGACTACCCGCCCGGCTCACGACCCCTGCCTGTACGACTACCCTGCTCCTGCCCGCGCCCTGGACCGTCTGAGGAATACCCGTTGTGCACCGACCCGTGGAATTGGACACCGACCCTCCCTCTGGAAAGCGGACATTGTGTGCTTGAGTGTCTATCCTACCTCTTTCCACTCTCTACCTTCAGTAAAAGCCTCACTTGAACCGTTTATCTGCCGACTGGTTGTGTTTATTGGTCAGTGTTGTCGTGAAACCCCCTGTCCACCCCGGGGGCTGTCACAATTTGGTGGAGAATGTGGGCACAACCCGGTTCTGGCAACGCTGACCGATAGACCAACCGACCCAGTAAGCATGGCCACCCCGGTGCCATTTCAAGAGCTGCTAGCGGGGCTAATCGCTAGCAACCAAGAAACCCAAAAGCGCCACGAACAAGCCATGCAAGTACAAATGCAAATCCTCCAATCCCAGCAGCAACAACAATACCAACAGCAAAGACAAATGGAGAAATATATGGAATTGCAAACAGAACGCGCGGATGCCATGCAAAGCGAAATCAAGGGCATGTTACAAAACCAACAGGAGCAACATACCGTGGAGAAAGCCAATCCAGCGCGCTTCATGCTCAAACAAACGGCAGCTGACGATGTTGAAGTTTTTTTTCAAATATTCCAGACAACGGCACTCCAGGAAAAATGGCCCGAAGAGCACTGGGCAGAGTTAATAGCCCCCTTTTTGATCAATGAAACGCAAGTAACGTATCAGGACTTAGAGCGCGCTGGAAAAGTTGACTTCCGGGTTTTGAAAGCGGAAGCGTTACAGCGATGCGGGGTCACGCTGTTCTTAAAGGCACAGCGATTTCATGAATGGTCATATGACGCCTCACTTTCTCCGCGAGCCCAGATGCATGAGATCAAAAGGATTACGACGGCCTGGCTACACGCAGAGCCAACAGAGGTATCGCCCACCGATCGCGTGGTCATGGACAAATACATCAGATCACTCCCGTATGAGGCAAAAAGATTGGCAGGCCAGAGAAACCCCCGCAACATCGAGGACCTGGTGGAAATAATGGAGGGTTACCAAGCAGCACAAGCTTTAGTGCGTGGGGGAAGAAACCAGACATTAGAGGGGCCCACCCGCAAAGGAAAAATTAAAACTGAGGAAAATAAATATGTGTCTCCCTCCTTCCCCCCAGGCTTTCCCCGACGTCGGCCGGCGTTTGGACAGGAAGAGAGGAGGTGCTACAACTGCGGCGAGATCGGGCACATCGCCTGGGAATGCCCTCACCGCCAGGACGCACCCATGCCCACGGCCAGTGAGGGGAGTCGCCCATGCGGCTTGATTACCGGATGCTGGGCCACTCACGAGGACCACATGCCCCTCACCCCTGTCAAAGTCAACGGCCGCGACGCCTCAGCGATGGTGGACTCCGGGAGCGCCATTACATTGGTGAGACCCACGTATGCTCAGTACCCGCTCCTAACAGGCACCCGAGCGGTCACGTGCATCCATGGGGAGACCCGCGAATACCCCACCACCGCCCTAGAGATCTACACGACAAGGGGTAGATACATCGGCACTGCAGGAGTCGTGGAAGGACTCCCCGTCGAGGTGCTCGTCGGCCGAGACCTGCCCGTGTTCCAGGAGCTTTGGCGCAGCCTGGTGGTGAAACCAGGTACGACCCCTCCCCGAAAGTACAAAAAAAAAGCCATCTGTGGGCTGGGGGAGGAGATCTCCACCGATCCCCTATCGGAAGGAGTCGCCAGTGCCGTGGCCCGGGCGTTGGTGGAGGCCACCCAACCCAACCCCGATGACGTCTATGCCACAGCCATCGAGAACGACGGACCCTCCAGCCCCAGTGAGCCCGAAGGAGAGGCGCCGCCCATCCCCGAGGAAGCAGATACCCCCTCCCTCGACGAAGAGGAGCTGGCCGGGCTGTTTCCCCAGGACCCGGAGGAGCCCATCTTACCCGGGCCCCTCACAGGGAGGTTTGGGACGGCCCAGTTGGAGGACCCCAACCTAGCCAACGCCCTTCGGCAGGTGGCCGCCGTAGACGGACGACCACTGGACGGGGTAAGAGACCTCCCTCCCACCCATTTTTCCATATATAACGGGCTCCTATACCAGGTAGTAATGAGGGACGGGGCCCCCCTCAGGTTGTTACTGGTGCCACGTCCTTTTATACCCTCTGTCCTACAGTTAGCCCACTCCCATCTCCTAGGTGCCCATCTAGGAGTGGAGAAAACCCTGGAAAGGGTGAGGGCCAGGTTCCACTGGCCCGGAATAAAAAAGGCCGTCGAAGATTACTGCCGGAGCTGCCCCGAATGTCAACAAGTGGCCCCACAACCCCATCACAGAAACCCGCTGGTGCCCCTGCCGATCATCACCGTCCCCTTCAGCAGGATCGGGATGGACCTAGTGGGGCCACTACCCAAGACCAACAGGGGACACAGGTACATCCTGGTTATTGTTGATTACGCCACCCGGTATCCCGAAGCCATCCCCCTACGCTCTATGGCCACCAAGGGCATAGCCAGGGAGCTGGTGATGTTGTTTTCCAGGGTCGGAATACCGGAGGAGATTCTCACCGACCAAGGGACCCCGTTCATGTCTAGGATCATGAAGGACCTGTGTGGCATGCTGAAGGTGACACAACTGAGGACGTCGGTGTATCACCCCCAAACGGACGGCCTAGTAGAGAGATTCAACCAGACACTAAAAAAAATGCTGAAAAAGACCATGGACCAGGACGGTAAGAATTGGGACCAACTGCTGCCATTCCTTATGTTCTCCATCAGAGAGGTGCCCCAGGCGTCTACAGGATTCTCACCCTTCGAGCTCCTGTACGGTCGCCGACCCCGGGGACTACTCGACCTGGCCAAGGAAGCCTGGGAACACCAACCCTCCCCCTACCGCACCATGGTGGACCACGTCGAGGAGATGAGGGTGAGGATGGCATCACTCTGGCCCATAGTCCGAGAACACATGGCCGAGGCACAGGCGGCCCAAGCCCGCGTGTACAACCGGGGAACACAACCCCGAGTGTTTAACCCAGGGGATCGGGTGTTGGTCCTGGTGCCCACGGCGGAATGCAAGTTTTTAGCCCGATGGAGGGGACCGTATGAAGTGATGGAAAGATTGGGGCCGGTAAACTACCGAGTCAGGCAACCAGGTCGAAGGCACCCAACGAAGATTTATCATGTTAACCTTCTCAAGAAATGGGTGAGTAGGGATGCCATGCTCTGTTTCTCTCTCTCTACACCCCCAGGAAAAACAGAGCCAGTCGAGGTACCCGTGGGAGAAGAGTTGACCCCCCGGCAGAAGCAGGACGTCCGGGAAATGGTGGATCGGTTCCGAGACGTGTTCTCCCCGGACCCCGGATACACCACACTGGTGCAACACCGGATAATCACCGAGCCCGGGAAGAAGGTAAAACTAAGGCCGTACCGCATCCCCGAAGCCCGCCGGGGGGCGATAGAGCGAGAGGTACAGAGTATGCTGGAGGCAGACATCATCGAACCCTCGACTAGCGAGTGGTGCAGCCCTATAGTGTTGGTTCCGAAACCAGATGGCTCAGTCAGATTCTGCAATGATTTTAGACAGCTCAACGCCATCTCAAAATTTGATGCCTACCCGATGCCCCGGGTGGACGAAATGATAGAGCGCATCGGGAGGGCCAGATACATAACCACCCTCGACTTGACTAAAGGCTACTGGCAAGTGGCAGTGGCCCCCGAAGACAGGGAAAAAACGGCCTTCACTACTCCCATGGGCCTGTACCACTATAAGAGGCTGCCGTTCGGTCTCCACGGAGCCCCCCCCACGTACCAGAGACTGATGGACCAGGTACTTCGTCCCCATCGAGAATACGCGGCAGCCTATCTGGACGACATCGTCGTACACGGGGAGGAATGGGGGGCTCACCTCCAAAGACTGGAAGCAGTCCTGAAAGCTCTGCGAGGGGCGGGGCTGACAGCCAACCCCAAGAAATGTCGCCTCGGCCTCCGGGAAGCTGACTACCTGGGGTACACCATCGGCCGCGGCTGCGTCAAGCCCCAGGTAGGGAAAGTCGAGGCGATCCGGGAGTGGCCCCGCCCCCGCACAAAGAAACAGGTACGAGCATTCATTGGGCTAGCTAGCTACTACCGACGTTTTGTTCCCCAGTTCTCTGCCCTTGCAGCGCCCCTGACGGACCTAACAAAAAACCGGCTGCCAGATCGGATCGTCTGGACGGCAGAGACCGAGGACGCCTTCGAGAAGCTGAAGGAAGCCCTTTGTTCCGAACCAGTGCTGGTGACCCCGGACTTTACCCAACCGTTGGTGGTACAGACGGATGCCTCCGAGACCGGGGTGGGTGCCGTCCTGTCCCAGCTGAGGGATGGAGAGGAGCACCCCATCACATACGTAAGCAGAAAACTATTACCTAGGGAAACAAGATACGCCACGGTCGAGAAGGAATGTTTGGCCATCAAATGGGCGCTGGGGGAATTGAAGTACTATCTGCTGGGACGGCACTTTACCCTGGTCACGGACCACGCCCCCCTGGTATGGATGTCTAGAGCGAAAGACAATAACGCCAGGGTCACCCGCTGGTTTTTATCCCTTCAGCCGTATGCTTTCTCTGTTGTCCACAGATCCGGGGCCGCTCATGGAAACGCGGACGCCCTGTCAAGACGGGACGCCCTAGGTTCCTGGAGCAGTCCTCCCCCCAGGTCGGATTTAAGGGGGGGGGTATGTGGCAGCCGGAGGGGCAACCCCAGAGGGGTAGTGATAGAGGGACGATATTGCATGACATGGAGGCGGAGCCCCCATGTCAGGGAATGGAAAAGAGCGCCAAACCACCATCAGCCCAACAAGCAACACCTGAGGAGGAGAGACGAGGGAGCGACCACACCCTATCAGAGGAGGAGGAGGGGACTACAAAAGGGCCCAGGAAACAGGAAACCGCGAGAGAGTAGGAGTAGAAGAAGACGCAGAAGTAGCCTGATCAACGAACCCCTTGGAAAAGACTGCCTTACCCCTGGATCACCCTGGAACGTCTGACTACCCGCCCGGCTCACGACCCCTGCCTGTACGACTACCCTGCTCCTGCCCGCGCCCTGGACCGTCTGAGGAATACCCGTTGTGCACCGACCCGTGGAATTGGACACCGACCCTCCCTCTGGAAAGCGGACATTGTGTGCTTGAGTGTCTATCCTACCTCTTTCCACTCTCTACCTTCAGTAAAAGCCTCACTTGAACCGTTTATCTGCCGACTGGTTGTGTTTATTGGTCAGTGTTGTCGTGAAACCCCCTGTCCACCCCGGGGGCTGTCACAATATATATATATATATATATATATACACACAGGTACTGTATATATATGACTTGGCACATTTATTTCCTTGTGATATTTACTCTTAAACCACAAAAAAACGCTCTACTTTAAAAAAAAATGTAACAAAATATATTTTGTGAATAAATGTTGAGTGAGAGGAAGATATGTTTTATTTTATAATCCCTCAAAGTGGAGACGAGTGGGGGTTTCACAAAGATGAAATACAGAGCGGTCAGGGGCAATGGGAGGAGAACAATATCTGAGCAAAGAAGAGAGAAGGGGGCAGCAATAAAGGACAAAAGAAGGATCAGCAGAAAAGAGTCCACAGACATTAGTTTACTTTCATCCCAGCAGGAGGCGGGCGGATATTAGGAAGGGCTCTATCACAGCTACTTCCTCAATAAGTATGTATACTTACACTGCTGGCCACCAAACAGAAGAATCACATTGTAACAAAATAAAAATGTGCAAACATGGGTGCATGTAAACAAAGAAACAAGTATGAAACGGCACAGGCCGCAAGCCCTCACCCCGTGAAAGCTTAAGAAAGAGATGCTTTGCAGAACATGAGGCAAACTGAGATAAGTTTAGGCCAGAGTTCCTCCTTATGCACCACACCAGCTTTTAAAATGCAACGTTCCTCTGATCCTGAATGCATCCGGTTTTGCCTGAAGGCATCTTGGCTTCATGCACAGTTCAACATCCACCTTCAGCTGTGACTCATCTCGCATCATCACATACGTAAGCTCTTATGTGTACCAAGCCCTGCACACACACACACACATTATTTTAACATGCATTCAAAAATGAGTTATTGCACCTCCAATGCAGCAACCCAGAAAGAGACAGCTTCCTCCAGTGGGAATAAGTAAACTCTGCGTTAAGGAGAACATACACTGTAAACATGCAGCACACACAATTATGAAAAGAACACGTAGAAAGAAACCACACACATACACATTTGCGTGAGTGTGTTCAGCAGCACATGCTCACAAAAATTGCTCCCGGGAAAATTCCCCATCTGTAGATTTATCCCTGACAGTGTAGCAAAGCAGATGCACTGACTTGACATGACTTGGAAATGGCAGTCTTCCAGATCTCTCTCTCTCTCTCTCTCTCTCTCTCTTACACACTCACTCACTCACACACACACACACACACACACACACACGCACAGAAGTAGTCAACCAGACGTTCAACAACCACCAGAGGAAGCTGTAATACGTGACTCTGTGCTTGAGACTCATTGTGTTTACTTAAGCTGTGCGTAAGAGCATCACTAGACACACGTGATCCATCAAGTAAATATATCTACAGAAGAGCACGAGATGTAAAATAGCTCTGCTGAAACATATGTTCCCATTTCTGCTCCCCGAGCACCCGTAATTGTCTCGCAGATGCAAAATGCCCACAGCACCCTCAACACTCACCTTCATAAGTTCCACTCTCGAGCAGGGCTCCACTTTGCTCCAGTTCCATAAAACGCTCCACACTCACAAAATTGTAGTCCACCCCCGGCACCTCCCCCTCCTTAGGCTGCCTGGTGGTACCTGCAGAGAGAGAGAGAGAGAGAGAGAGAGAGAGAGAGAGAGAGAGAGAGAGAGAGAGAGAGAGAGGGGGAGAGAAAGAGAGAGAGGGGGAGAGAAAGAGAGAGAGGGGGAGAGAAAGAGAGAGAGAGAGAGAGAGGGGGAGAGAGGTCATCAGAGCCAAATAGAGCACTTGAGAAGAAAAGACAGGAAGGCACAGAAAGAGACCAGGAAAAGGGCTGGACTGAAAAAGACGACAGATTCGAGGCTACAAAGTGTATCAGAGGAAGTGGGAGGAGAAAGGAAATGGAACAGAAGAGGCTGAGTGAGGAGTCATCACTTGTGATGGCCAAGTCCATTCACACAATTGTGTGTGAGTGACAGTGAGAGACTGGAGAGCTAGAGAGGAGATGGGAACGCATGATCAAACAGCAAACCGCCGTCATTCAGTCCCTACAAGCCAATCCAGTGTTGTTTCAGTAAGGAGCTAATCAATACACACTGTTACCAAGCATAACTCAAACCTCCTTACACAGCATACAATCCTCTGCCGATTGGATTATTGTCAAAACAGCAGGAGTGCAGCGGCACCACATCGCCATGCTGCAATTAGAGCCTTCCTACATCAACGCTCTCCATCAGCGCTGCACCGTCGAGGCTCGGCTGTGTGATGGCAGCCACGGGAGTTCTGAGTTTAATGAGGTGCTGTGTTTGTGTCTCTGCCAACTGGACTTCCAGCTTAGGCTCAGTGAAGTCCGCTGGTGTTGATTCCTGCTCTCTATTGATCATGCTCGAAAACAGTGATTGGCCAGGCCTGGAGAGGGAGTCCACTTTTACAGCTCAGGACTCACATGATAAAAGCTAAGTCGCATTGATCTGGCAGTGGCTTCAACCAGATCTGACATTTTGGCCAGTTGCCTGAATATCAGATCTGGCTGAAGTGTAAGATTTGTGCCGCAACGATCGAAGTGTGCAGGTCTACAGACGTGATCTGCAGTTCTGAAAATGCTGTGGAAAGCCAAAAACACACTTCATGTGCTCTGATATTAATGGCGGGTAAAAAAACACTTACTAGTATCTTCATGAAGTGTGAGCTGTGGGAGATAAAAACAGCAGGTGGTAGATGTGTTGTAGACACATTTTGCACACACACACACACACACACACATACATGAACAAGCACTGAGTGAGTGAGGGGTTAGTCATTTCGTGGAGTGTAGGATCCTCCAACTCTCCCAGAGTTGGATATCTTAATCATTAGATCTCTATTGATCGTCTGTCACCACTTTACTCCTGTAGTGCATCTAATGAACATTTCCTGCTGTATTTGCTTCACCACTGGGGCCAGAGACTGTAGCTTAGCAACACCTAATGAGTAAGAAATAAGTGATACCTGGCGATCAGACGATCTGTAGTCCGTCTATAAGGCAGCCCAACGCTACCATACCATACATACGTGTGCTCGTTTGAACCGATCTCTGTCAGTGTTTGTTTAAATGTGTATTTAAATGTGTACGACTCGACTGTGTCTCTTGCGTCTCTAAAATGGTGGTAAAGTACTCACTGTGCCAACAGTAATCCCATTTCCAAGATGATCACAGCTCAGTAGGACACAGCACCACAGGTATGACTGAGTGTGTGTGTGTGTGTGTGTGTGTGTGTGTGTGTGTGTGTGTGTGTGTGTGTGTGTGTGTCTCCTGGTGTGAGCCTCCATCCACATTGTACGATGTACTCCAACTCTGATCAACACTTTCATGATCAAATTTTCTCAGACATGTTTGGCAGCTTTGGACATGTTTACAGAATGACTGTTAAGGAACTAGCTGTGTCTCCGACGAACAATGTCTGATAGGTCAAATCCACAGACAGAGAGGACGTGAAGGGACAGTCAGGAGAGAGACGCAGACAGCTGTTTCAAGGCGCCTCCCCAGCTAACTTCAGAGAATTGTTTATAGTTTCTTAATATTTTTAGTGGTTTGTTCTTATTTGAACGCTCTGATTATTAAATATAATCCCATTCTTTGATTTTGAAATAGCCGTGTTGTTATTTATGAATTATCCTTTGTTTTGTTACCACATTTTGCTGCCACTGCGGCGATTCGACCGTGAGATTGGCAGTTGAATCAGGCTCCTTCGATCGAAGAGTTGAATCGTCGACTATTTACGGTCACCCCATCCCATGGAAGTTGTGACAGGCAAGATCAAACGATGAATCCAAAAACGAATTTGCCAATAAATCAATCAAAAAAATAACTGTTAGTTGCAGAATTAGTTTTCTTTACCATTTATTTTGTCAAATAATGAATTACACTGCACACAATATTTTATTTTCTATACTTGTTATGTAATTGGTGTATTGGTGTATTGAAATAAAGCCGTTTTAATATGTGGCTATTTCTAACAGAGTGCATGTCCACTCATTCTCTGTAAATCAGTGTCTGTGAAGTACCAGTTAGAATAATTCACACCTAAACTATTGAGGAGGTATTTTATTGAATTTCATTATATTATCAGGTTTGTATTGTTTCCCCTTTTATTCACACACTGCCCCACAAAGTTCAACAATACTCAAAGATACTATCATCCTACATTTACTAAAATAAATATCAGAGGGAAGACGAGCACCATGACCAGCACGATACAGCCCACTCGATGAACTATACTGCGCGTTAAACTGAGAAATGAGTCTCGAACAGGACCATCCATCGCATAGAGTGCTACTCTGAATACCGCAGCAGCTCAGCCAGCCAGGCGGGGCTGGTCACCTTCCACTTGCTACAGCGATTGATCTGTAAGATCAGAATGAAATTATTCTGCTGCCCACACCGGAGTAGGCAGAGCCTGCTGGAATACTGATGACCTGCCAATGGCTTTCTCCCACAGCTTCCTTCACTGGACAAACCAACAGAGCAGAGAGAGACAGAGAGGGAGAGAGAGACTCTTGTTGGATCTGAGCTGGGAATATTGATCGACTATCTGGCCTTGAGATAGGAAGATAGACCGACTGTTCCTCTTTTCTTGCTTCCTTCAACATATGTCTTCAGTTCAGTGTATTTTGTCCATATTCTGTCTGTACAAAGCCACACAAACTCATAAGCAGAGCTTTAATATATGAGCAGAACAAGCTGCACAGGTGCTCAAATTAAGAAATGGCAGCAGACTGCACTGAGAGGAGGCAGTGACGCTTCCCCTGAGCCGAAGGCACTGCTGCTGTCGACTATTGATTGGATGTCGTGCTCTCGCTGATAAAGGATAAAGTCGGCTGTGAGCCAAAAATGGTCTTTGTATTGCAATCATCCAGTGTCGCCGAACTTCTCAGAGGTGACGCTGTGAGCAGGCGTATGGAGCGCCATAGAGATTAATGGCTTCAATGACTTAAATCCATGACAGCATGGAAAAGCTTTGGAGCTGCTACTTTAGGGGGTGAAGACATTCTCAAACCATGACGACAGAGCGCGACGGAATATTTTCACATCGGTGGGAGTGAGTGTGTGTGTGAGGGAAAAAAAGAGAAAGAGATTACATAGAAACATAACAAGGAAATTCCATTTGGAGGAAAAGCTAAAATAGCTGATACATTGAAATAACTCAGCTGGGTGTCAGACGATAAGAGGACAAAGACCTTTGCTAAATAATAGAGTGGCAAGCAGAGACAAACACAAAGGGACAGCAGAGAGACAGTGAGAGGGGAAAAGCGTGATTGGCTAGCCTTGCTTTGCATTCACAGAGGCTAGAGAACGTGCGTGTGTATTCATGTTTGTATCATTAGACAGGAAGTCACCAAGTGGGAGAAGCAGAGCGGGGCCGATTCAGAGCTAAAAATAGACTATCGATGGACTGATTATCATAATAAAGCTCGGGGGAAGGTAGTCTCGGCGGTCTCAGTGAGTACGTATGGGAACAAGGAGGTGAGGGTGCAGGAAACCAAGTGTGTGTTTCATGCTTCACATGTCATCAGAGCCATCAGGCTGCTTTGGCAGTTTGAGACCAGGGCTACACTGAATTAGTAACTCAAATTATGATCTGAAAGGTGAAGAAGCGTGATGCACTTTCATGATAATCCCCAGGTGGAATGGATGAGGAGAATTCAAACGTGCTGGTACAGATGTGCGCACCTGTCCCTGTGGGCTGAATGTATGTAACCTAAGAATGCTGTACATGGTGGAAAGAGACACATTCATCTTTTGAAGTGCTTGTCTTTTCATCTCAATTGACATTTAATCATGCTGGATGCTTTGGTAGGTTCATAACTACATGAGCACATTGTGCAGCTGAGCACAAATCCCAGGGTGCTTAACTATTTCCTATTTTTCACCTCCTTGTGTTCTACGGATTACACTCCGCCGCTCTGCCCTCCTTGTGTTACACGGACTACACACGCCGTCAAGCTGCCAGCCCTCCGGTGTTGAGCCACGGGCTCCACACCGTCGATCTGCCACTCGGGTGTCGGACCACGGGCTCCACACCTTCCTGTCTTAGTCAGGCTACATAAAACCTGTTTCCATTGACTTCTGTCTCCTGTGGTCTTGCGTTTGGGTCCTACTCGTGAATTCCCGTGACAAGCAGAGTGTTTGTCTCTCGCACCTAGCACACTGCTGCTTTCTACCCATCCATCTTATCAAATTGCATTCCTCTATTATCCTTTCTCATTCTCTCGTTCCTCTTGTTTCCAATTTACCTCATTGCGCTTCCATCCATTTGTTCCTCTGTCTGTGCTCTTTGTCACCATTACTCCCTCCCTGTCTTTTTTTAATCCGCTCCCTCTCCCCCTTGTTATCATCCTCTCTTCTTTTGTCTCTCCTTCAAGCTCCGTCTCACATCTCATTCACTCCTGCCGTTAACCCTTCCTCTTCCTTGTCCTTCCCAGTTTGCAGACATGTAAGTGTGACAGCAGGTCTATTAGAAGGGTATGATCGAGCACACAGTCATCCTTATTTACACTACAAAGCCCAGGCTGCAGATTCAGCGATGCAACACTCTGACAGCAGGAGCGTCTGCTACCACGACAACCCGTCAGTGCCAGGCAACGCAGCCTTGCCATGGTAACAAGCCGCAACATCTATATTTGCTGTAGAAAAATAATATCTATGCCGGGTATGACACCCGGCCGTTTTGCATACACAGACGTTTTCTAGTTACAGACTCAAAGGTCTTCAGCTTGAGCTTGTTTGCTGCAGGTCTGTGCTTCCTCGCACTTCATCAATCAATTACTGTCACAGCTCGGCCACTGACTGACACTCACACCTGGGAACCTCACAGCGATTCAGACGGTTTATAAGTGGAAAGGTTTGACGCCAATGGGGGCTGAACCCTGAGAGGAAGGGGGACTTGGTTATTCAGTCCGCCAGTGTAAATCACTCTCCGGACGGTTGTGAGATTTGGCGCTATACAGTGTATATGTATGTATATATATATATATATATATATATATATATATATATATATATATATATATATGAGAGAGAGAGTTTAGCCCTAAACTCTCGCTTAAAGAGTTAAAAGCAGATTGTTGTGATACAAACTATCTTCCAGAGCACTCTTCAGAGACAGCTTTAAAGCTTTAAAGGCTGACTGAGCTGAGATCTGGTCATCTAGTTTACATACAGCAAGTTGGGCTGGGCAACATATCAGTGTACAAAGTAGAAAACTCATGAATGTATTAATCACTCAGTAATTTACATTTGCTTGTTAAATAATTTGCCATTTTATGGGGGTCAAGAAATAGCCTGGCACATAACCTTGCCCCACCACACGGCAAATTGTTTTTAAATGTAGTTTGTTGTTCACCAAACAGACATAAGAACAGTGTCAATCATGTCATTTAACTCTTGGCAAAAAAAGCAAATAAGGGTGTTTCTATTTTTCTAACAAGGTCTATATGACTTTAAACTACAAAGTTCAAGGAATTGTGCAGAATTATGAGTGCTGGGATGTGTATCTTTATCAGTACAGAAGGAATTGTGTCTGTGGCATCAAGCACTGAAAACTGTTAAATATTCTTTACTCATTCTTTAATCAAGTGCTAAAATGTTAAGTTGGATTATTCAATTGACAGAAAATGGATCATTAACAGTGTTGACAACCATTTTGGTAATTTATTAACCAAAAATGTCATTTAAACATTGGTTGACTCCTGTTTTTTAAATGTTAGTAATTGTATCTGTATACGGTGCGTTTTGGAGATTTGGTGACAAAAAAGAAGTTTTAACAATTTTTAAATATCAACTGGGAAATTGTGATCAGCATTTTTCCTGTTTCCTCACATTTCATAGACTAAATGTTTAATCAATGATTTATACAAGATTAAAAAAATCTAAAGACGAATATTACTGATCATTATTTCAGCCCTACTTTGTTCAGGTGTACCCTAATTTAAAATCATATTTCTGTTATTGTACTGTTTGCGTTAAGTCAAAACTACATATGGTCTGAGAAGTTGGGTTCATTTTCTTTCTAGGGTTTAAGTGCACGCTATGTTTGTACAGAAGGGATTTTCGATTGAATGAAAACGAATGGAAACTCCTCCAATGGAAAACTCCTCCACAGAAATGAAACCTGGTAAGCACAGAGTTAATTCAGGTTAGAAACAGATGCATCAAGTCTGGAGTTTCATCCATAAAGTGTCCGTCTGTCAGGCCCACTAGTGGCTGTAAAGACAACTGTGTTGCTCAGCGGGTCAGCGTTAGCAATGTGTGTGTGCGCGTGTGTGTGTGTATTAAGAGGTTAAGATTGACCCGAGTAAACAGTCGAGCTCTCTGAGGTGTCAGCGCTTACTGACTATCACATGACGGGTCGCTTGCTGAGCACCTGACTCATCACTGCACATTCATCTGATCTCAGTAGCACTGACAGCGACGTGGAGCTAGGATGGCGAGGAGGTAAGACTAGAGACAGGAAGACAAATGTGAATATAAATATAAAGGACTTCAGGAGAACCTCGTTTGTGATTAGCTGCTGAGGGAGAGGATCACCTGTACAGAGCATGCAAAGCACTTTACAAACATAATCAATTCATTAGTCATGTTCAATATTTGCGATTTTCACTGAATGAAATTCATATCATTCCCTTGCAGTTTCTTTCATGTGGAACAACATTAATCCAGTGTGCCAATCAAACAGCAGGGAGCACAGAAGCACATCAAAGCATGTCAGCCAGCCCTTTAGCAGGAGCAAGCCAGCAGGAAAATCACCCCTTTAAGGAGAGAGTCCCTGGGGGATGATGTATTTCTCGCTCATAGAGAGGCAAGCACACACAACCTCAACAGAGAATGGTGTGTAACACTCATTATTTATCAGTTCGGCCTAATAAATCTCGGCACGCAAACAGAATAATCAATGCCTAAGTGTATAAAAACATATTGTGCATGTACATTCACAGGAACACAATCAATTTGCCACAGAAACACACACATAAGAAATGAATCTTTTCTTTATCACCTCATCCAACTTCACTGTAATATAATCATCATGACAATCATCACTCCTCTTCCTCTCCCATCATCATCAGTCACAGTATTTATTCAGGGTTAAAGCCCACTCACATTCATATCTCTTACTCTCAAAGGTATAAACAGGATTGAAGAATACATAACTAATGAATGTGTTCCAGCTACAAAAACATTTTTTTAAACTGAACCTACATTCTTGGTTAAATTTCAGAACACAAATTTGGATGCAAAAATCATATATTTTTCTTCAGTGGGCAAAAAGAAAAAAAGAATTACACACAGGTGGTGTGGGACAAATTGGTAGCTCACATCGTCTAACTTTACTACAGCAGCACATAGGCGTGCCGGAATGTCTTCAAAGTGTGACACACATTGACCAGCTGTTTTCATTTACCTTTGGTAACTGTTTCACAACTATTGAAAGCCATTTACTCTGAACTTTACGTCTACAAAGACGGAAATTAAATGTTTTTGACAAGTTTTGACGAAAATGTGTTTCTACTCTGAGCAAGCATTTTTCAAATCCCAGTTCCCACTTTCAAAACTCTTCACACAAATGCACAACAGCGATCTAATGATCAAGCCATGACATCTTTTTTTTTAAACAAATGCAAAAGTTTCAAAATCATTCAATAATTTTAGCTAAAGCACAAAAACCAGCATCAGCACCGTCTGTGCATTTCTGCGACTAATTTGCAAATATTTGTGTTCCAATGCTGAGACAACAAAGATTATCAAGTGTTTATAGAGAGAAACTGCTCATTGGCGTTACCGTGCACAGATATGTGCACCGATTAAAAGCATAGTCCAATCTCAGATGGAAATTCAATAAGCAGGGAGATCTTTGAAATCATTTGGGAGCTGGACCATGCAGGAAATAAACAATGAATCAGACAAGAGAAGAGATTCTCACGCAGTCATTCATGGAGTCTCTCATGCGTCTACATACAGTCTGTATACCCTAGGTTGTAACATTGTTGAGAAATATTGACAGCATTCTGGTAGTTTGATTATTTGGTTCATGCCAAGCTGTTTTGTTAAACTGTATGATGGCGCAGAGAGCTGTGTGAAGCATTTCGTAAAAGAGAACTCCAAAATGAATAACAGCATGCAAGTCAACATTTTGTCGACAGAACTGTGCATTCAAATCTCCTGCATGTATCAAGGTTAAAAGGTGTCATCTCCTCCCATCATCAGGATAGCCATCTTCATTACTGCAATCATTACCAGCCTGACCTGCTGACCGATCCTCTCAGCCCTATCACAATAAGCACCGTGGCCATGTTCCTCCTCAACATCTCCCCCTCTCTCTGCAGTCTCCAGAGGAGGGTTCCCTGTCGGAGGCTGCAGAGCTGCAGGGCGGCATGCGTCCGGAGCAGCGGATACGAAGTGACAGAAGCTGCATGTATTTGTAGGCTATCTTGGAGAAACGTGCTGCTCGCTGTTGAAGCTATTTATAGAGCCTTTTACTGATGCCTCTGAGTAGTGTGGAGAAGACGGTTCTCTGGGGAATGACTTACGAGGCTCCCTCATATCTCCCACCTCCCCCATTCAACGCACGTCCACTCTTTTACTCCCTACTCTGCTCTGCTGATCCCTCCAACCTCTTTCATCCACTCTCGCCTTCTCAATTTCCATCCTCTGTTCGCTCTCTTCTTCCCAAACCTCCCCTGCCGATCCCCTCATCTTAACCAGCTCCTCTTCCTGTCTTCTCCACTTCTTCCATCTTCTCACAGAGCCTCTTTGCTCGTGTCCACATTTCCTCCCCTTTCTCTTTCTGTGTATCTCTGCTTCCCCCAAAATATGTTCCACATCTTCAGCCCTATGTCACTGTCTTACACTCTCAGTTACATTCCTATCAAAGAGAGAGAGCCGAACCATCAGAAACTCTTCTCTAAATTCCTCAACAGCAGGTGCTCCGGGACAAGAAGAAGAAGAAGCTCATCCTCTTTGAAGTGGTCAAGTAATCCCTGTGAATGAAGTGAAATGGTGGTGGCACACTTCTTATCTTAATGGCTTAAGAAGTAAGAAAGACGATCAAACTGACAATCTCGTAACATATTTCAACCTGTAAACTGTGAGGCCAATCTGAAGTTATATTCCCATCCCTCCCAAATTCTCAGAAAAAACAGCCAATCCTTGAGCCAAGTGATGTAACAGGATGCAGGAGTTGACGTTAGCATGTGAGCCTTCTAGCTGTATGAACATGCACACACACACACACACACACACACATACGTCCTTCAATATGACAGCATGCTGTGATGCAGAGTGGCGTTCGCTTGTCAAGCTGACAGACTCGCACTGACAGCATGGTCAGAGCGATGCAGACACTGGAGAAAAACACTGATTCTGTAACGCTCCAAACCACAACAACAAACAGCCTGCCGGGGACGATCAGAACCATCATCCCTCTTTTCTAGCCGCCTGATGCTGTGTCACTTTGATGGTTGAGCAAAGCGAGGCTCCAGAATGCGACCAAAATGATTTTGGTGAGTGAGATCAAATTTCAGATGTTTGAGTCCATGATGCCATTATCATTGATGTCCCCTCCGGACAGGATACACCAGCCACTGTCTATTCCATTCTAGCCTCCAAAGTCTCGCACTCGCGAGGATGCTTTTGCGCTCGCTCTGCGCGCTTGTATCACATACATACTCCTGTTTTTTATGTGCGTGAGTTGAGAGTAATTAAGCATGTACGTAGCAGTGCACAGAGCGTGATGCGAATGCATGTAGCGGAACAATTCAGCCGTCACCGTGTTCCACAAATCAAACGGCCTATAGCTGATTATTTTAAAAGTCCAAATGAGAGAGGAGGAGGCTGATGGGGGGGAGATACAAAGATATGTTCTGACTCAGAGGCCACTGGTGACCAAAGTGACTGAGCCGTGCCATTGATTCATACCAGCTGTGAAAAAAGCACTAAGATCTTTGACGTACGTAAACGTAGGCCGACTAATTCTGTGATTTAAAAAAACATTCTGTCACAAATATTACTTAAGTAAAAGTATGTTGGTATATAATCAAGAAAATGTACTTTGTACGTAATAATTCTCAATATGCAGTCCAATGGGCTCTTTGTTACACATACGATAATATTAGATTATTGTTATTATTAATGCAGAAACATGTCAGATGTATTTTAATGTAGTTAGAATGTTTCTGTCTGAAATGTAGTGGAGTTGAAATTAGCATCAAAATTGGCCTTCAGTACAATAATGAATTACGTTCCACCACTGATTCATAGCATGCTGTAAGAAAACAGTGTTACCAGTGGAAAGGCTGGTCTGGAGCCAGGAAGTCATGCAATGAAACATCCTCATGCAGTAGATGACCTGCTGACCAAAGGCAAATTAAATCACATTGCTGGGATTCAGCCGCATTTTGTGAATCACTGTAATGTCACATGTATTTCAAAGCTGCTGGGCAGGAGGTCTATGAATCGGAATTTTCGATAATCTTCATTACACTGCATCAGCTTTATCAAGTGATAGGCAGTTAATTATGGGGATGTCATTAACGCACACATCACAGAACAACTGACTTTTCATTCCCACAAAGGGCTGCGAGGCGGCTAATTGAAACGTGGTGACGAATAGGGCTGTCACAATCATGAACTTTAGTTGACGATTGCCATACAAATAATTGGCAATTTGAGATTAATGATTTAATTGTCTTATTGTGTTCACTTTATACCACAGTGGTGCTGTTGTTTGGATTTGCAACTCGACCTAAATCCTTTTCAATAGCTGCTCATCGGAATGATGCGATCATTGGCAAAGGTGTTCATTCGTCATCAGATAGTTTGCTGAAACAATGTTTCACCTCGGGCTCTGCTGCACATAGATTTAGCTTGCTGTAAAGCTGTTGTGTAGGCTGACCAAATGTAACACAAAGGTGGTTCAAGACAATAGGAGGAGGCTTGACTTTATTTTCAAATGTTAATATGAAACAGAGAATCACAAAGCCTGTATTAACTGTTCCTGATTTCGTTGTTTTGCCTTCAGGGTTGAAGTTGCTCACGTTGCACTGTCCATTTACCACCGGCCTGCTCTGAGCGTATCCACCATCACTCTCTCTCTTTTGATTCACCATACACGCGTACTATGCACTATTTCTAAACTGACCCACTTCATTCTTAAAACACCATGTTTCCAAAATATTTTAATTCGAAATATATAATTAAAAAAGCTATGGAAGCGACAACTCCAGCATAACTTTCCCCAGAGCTGTCAAACACACTGCTGCACCCATAGGGGAGACTCAAGAGAGCTGTTATGGACACCTCTCTGTCATTATTTTGCTTTCCAACAGCAGTAAGATCTAGACAGCCAAGCTCTCTTTTTACATGTTTGTTTTTTCCTCACGTTGGAACTTTGGGCTCAGGTAGACTCTCTGTTTACCCAGCGTGTACACATCTAATTGACTTTCCTTTTGTTGCCACATTTGTAACATTGGCATTAAGTTCCCTTAAATAGCGGAAATTCAAAGGTTGTACAAGATGATTGTGGCCAGCTATAATCGCCATCAGGCGGTTATAGAATAATTCCAAAATGCCCAGTGGCGAAACTATATGGTTTATGGTACCAAAAGGGGCCCATAGCGTGACAGGGCTGAAGTCTGTGAGGAACCTCAGCCGGTCCCCATCACCTCAGCTGTCACCATGTCAGTCCGCCTTCGCTGCACTATTACATAGCCAACAAGCAGCGATGGATAGAAAAAAGCAATGGGAAGGAGAAGGAAAGTGGATTGTCTGGAGTTAGTTTTGTAATTGAAAGTGAAAATGTGATGGTGGTGACCAAGAGAAATCAAAGAGGCAGAGGAGGGAGAAGCAGGGGGAACATGAGAGAGAGCAAAGAGTGATAGCAGAGAGATGAAGACGACAGGAGAGAGGGAGGGAGGAGAGGAAGGAAAGAGAGGCTCAGGACTGTGCAGCTGTGGGAGCGTATCAAACAATCACTTCTGTGTCAGCGACTCAACACACCGGCAGAGGACATCTAGCATAGTAGAAGAGCTCAGCCAACACAAGAACAACTATCTCTGACGTCAAAACCGAGCTTCGCTTTCTCTGTTCGCGAACAGCCAGAAGGCCGGTTGATTCAACTCAACCACCTGAGTTTAAAAAAACACCTATGGCTGAGTTCACAGAGGATTCTGAAAAATGTCACATGAGTACAAATCCCTTTCACGAACATCAAATCACAGTGCAGCAGTCCACATGGCGCATGAAAGGAGGAACATGTGTAATCTGCAGAGTCGAGCATCGGAGCAGTTTCGGGTCTCCAGAGAAGCTGATTCACGAGCTGCTTGTTGTACTGAGAGCAGGTGGAGCTGCTGGGGACAGCATCCCCTCAATGTAAATCACGACAATGACATCGTTGCCCAACAGGCACGCACACTGACATCACGATGTCAACACAGAGTCCACATGCAACACACAGGCATGATGTTCATGTGTGAGGATTTGAAAGATGTGTCTTTTATTTGTGTAAAACTATAAGAGACTTGAACGTACATCGTAGAGAGTGACGCGGTGTCTTTGTGTATCTGCATGTGTGTTGTGCATGTCTAGCGTGTGCTGAGGGGGAGGGGGGGGGGGGTGTAGGGCGTCAAGGCAACGCAGGCCTCGAGACAAGAGGGTGGTTGCCGTGGAAACCTCAGGCTGAGAGCTTAGCAGCCAGACGATTGACTGAGAGGAAGGAGCGATAGACGGGCAGAGACGGAGAGAAAGAGTGTGATGTAAAAACACGAGGGCAACGTCCCACGGGCAAGGGACCACTAACAAAAGAGAGAGAGAGAATTCAAGAGAGCTGGAGGGTGAAATTATGTCTATGAAAGAGAGAAAAAACAATGACAAAGAGATCAAAGAGGAATGAATGAAAGCCGGAAGACAGCAGAGAGGCGGGCGATGTGGACTCACAGGGAACGGTGCGGAGGTAGAGGTTGTCTCTGATGATCTGCTGGTGGTCGTGGTCCACTGAGCCCTTGGAGAAACGCAGGTTGAGGTAGTGCCGCAAATCCTTGTCAACCACCCCACCTGAACACAAACACAGGAAGAGAGAGATTAGAGCTCGCTTTCATTTGATAACAGGACACGCAGAACCTACAGCCTGACCTTTGTGTTGGAGTAATATCCAAGTATTTCATTGCGTTTGGTTTCAAGATTGGCTCGAGATCAATTGTGATGCAAGTCACACTGTATTGGAAACAAGTGAAAGGCTCTCACTCCACTGGAAGAACGAGCAGCCTGCCCACTAGGCCAGTCATTACACTCATTCTGTGCAACTAAAACACGCTCAAACCCACAGAACATGAACATTAAAAAAAGAAAACATTATATCCTGCTTCAACAAAGAGTTGGTACAAGCTGATACAGAATGCACAGTTTGTCCCAACTGTTAGATGATTTTTAACTCCTGAGGAGAAGTAAAGGAGGAAAACTGTGTGTTGAGGGTGTTAAAGAAAAAAGCAAGCTTTTCTTGATACAAAAAGAGACAAAATGGCTTAATCAGATTGAAAGCTTGCACTGATTTTCACACCAAAGCAAAAAAAGCAGAGTTGACTACACGCGCTGAGGTAAACACACACACACACACACACAGATCATGGTAATTGTGTAAACCAGTGATCCCATTGGGGCTAAATATGCGGTGTCAGCAGGTTGGGTGACAAAGGCCTACAGAGGACAGAAGCTCACCCCCCCCCCCCCCCCCCCATCTCTGCCTGTATCTTCCTGAAACACAGTAAAATAAGTAACAGACATAAGTGAAGGCAGAGGGCAAATATATCTGTGCTGCACACACGCTGTATGATAATGTCCATGAATTGTTTCTCCTCCCTTCATCCCAAACCAAAGAAGCCCAGGAGGATGAGAGGAGGAGAACTTATTTTCCACACAACAATCGGTATGCGTGACTATCACATCAGACAGCGGGGGGGGGGGGGATGAGGTTACATGCTGGGCATTTACAAATGAAAAACATGTCACTTATGCATATTCTAGCGACCTCCTGCCAAATTTAATTGACAGCGTTCGGCCTACCGGTTGAGATTATGCAGCGCGTACCGTCAAAGAGAACATACAGCGTACCGTCGGAGAAGAGATTCTTTACACCGCACACAGACTTCATATGTTGCTGACACAGCTGACTCTGTGATTTTGCAGTAATGAATCCTTTTGGAATAACATCTGATGTAAACTGACACCATTTTAGCGAGGCTTCGAAGCATTGGGAATTGATTCACAATGGTTAGAGGAAGGGAGAGAGGAAAGGAGAGGAGAGACAGCCAGAAAACAAAGGAAGACGGGATGAAATCTTGATTTACATTATCAGGACTGTCGCAGTTCTCAGAATGGTAAAAAAATAAATAATCACATCATACAGCTATGTGTTCAGGCATAGGCCATATATTTGACATGCACAGACACCGACACACACACGTATTTATACATGCACACCAACACACACAGACATATGTGCAGAGAGAGATGGATAGACGGACAGAGTGAAGAAAAAGGCAGTGCAGCCCAGGCACCTCATCAGCAGCTGGCCCAGATGTTGACAAAAGCAGTCCTTTCTCCACAGGTATACATCCACAGACAGCCTGTCCTCCCAGGCGTCCTCTAGCCTTGCAACCAACCACCGAACATCTTCTGCTGAAACCTCACTTTCCTCCTTCCTGCCTCTGCTTCTCCACCGCAGTTCCACCGTACACACTCGGCACCTGGCTGCAGCCGATGTTAATCCCGGAGAAGACGAGGACGAGGGGGAAGGGAGACGCAGAGAGACACGGAGAGATGTAACGAGACGACGACCATCGGGAGAAAAGAGAGGAGAAGGAGATGTGCCAGTGGGAAGCCGGGCTCCAAACGACCTGCCAGCCGATTGGCCAGACTGCTTCCACAGTCCTGCAGTGGCCCCTATCTGCTGCTGCTTTTACTGCACTGGAGTGTTTGTGCATTTGCATGGTGAATGTGTGTGTGTGTGCAAGAGACTGAGAGAGAGATATTGAGTGAGAGTATAAAATAGATGTTTTTGTGTATAAAAGCATGTGTCGATGTGTGTCTGTATTTCTGAGTGTGTGTTTGTGCGAGTGCACCCAGATGCTCCCTGATATTCCTCAAATAATCTGTTTGTCGCCCACCAGATGCTCTCCCTGTTTGACCTTGTGTAAACATATCTGAAGAGAGAGAAATACTGTGAAACGCAACAGCAGCATATGTCACACTGAGGTAGCGCACACTCATACGGGAGGGATGAGAGATGAGCTCATAGCTGCAGACGCCAGTGAAGATGCCTTGAGCGCCGTCTCGGGCAAGGTTTGGTCTAAATACAAGGAATAAACAAACACCGACACAAGACACACGCTCGTGATATGAGCACTCAGATCAGAGCACCGCTGAGTGTGGAGGAGGATGTGTGTATTTACAGAGGCTTCATAGGTATAACTCGTCAATTAGGTACATTTAGCAAGCTCGAGAGTAAATCTTGATGCAGTAAACATCAAAGTCAACTTGTTTTGTGGCGAGCTGCTTCAACAAAGCGGGAAACATTCTGAGGGAAAAGTATTTTACAGATGTGCAAAAAGGAGTCGCAAGTCAAAAGGGAAACAGGGTGACAGCCACGATCAATCACAAACTCATCAAGACAGAGAGTAATCAGCGAAGCTTCTGCTCAGTGAAGCACTACATTAGGCCATGCAGGTCACATCGTCTCCTGCTACATCAACTGCTGGAACTCCCTCCACCACAGCAGCCTCCGCCGTATCAATCAACACATGCAATGGTACAGTGGGTCTCTATGGGCTCGTCTGTTGAGTTTATTTGTTCAATATCTCAGAGTGCGTGTCTGCTCTGTTACTGCTGGGTGAGTTAACCGTGTTTATCCTGCTGCTTGGATGCAAATGTGAAAGCAGAGTCTGTACGATACAAGCAATGCAATAAATGGTTCCGACCGCGTGACAGTGAACATCAGGAAACGTGTCTTCAACCGGGTACAGCTTTCCATTTTTCCAAAGAAAGCCTGGGAATCAACAAGACATCCGTTTTACAGAGAGTGATGTATGGATGGTTTCTGCCATATCTATATTATCGAATGCCTTTGTTTGTTGCCTGAGGCACAAATAAGAGGCATCTTTATGTTTATATGGCAGACAGCTCCTGACTTACCTAACACACCACTGTACAAATGGTTAATCAAGGTTAATCATTTCATTATCATCTACGATCAATGTGATTTCAGTATATGGGGGGAAAAAACATGAAACACCAACATACTAAAATCATTTTATTGTTTTGGGCATTTTTGCTCTCAATTGTTAGTATAGAGTGTGGCTGAGAGGCAGACAGGAAATGTGGAAAGAGAGATAAGGGGGGACATGAAACAGAGGTCCATGCCTCCACACGAGCAGAGCATTCAGCCCGGTGTCATTATACAATTCAATGTGCAGCAGACAGGTAAGAGACACTCGTATGAAACTCACAGCAGCAACTCTTCCATTTCAAATGAGAACACAGTAAAAATGAAACAAATCCATCCCGAACAAGAGCTATTAGATTAGAGAGGATCATATTTAGCTCGTTGTTATTCAAAATAGTGTACTGTGAATATCTAACCCTAATCCTAAATTTAAGACCAAACCCAAACTAATGCAAATATCTTGTTTATTTTTTTACATTGTTTAAACAATTTACACATTCACAAGTTGTCGTTCATCTTTCCATCTTTGTGGTTTACACAGATGAAACTACAGTGCACGGATAATAAAGATGCAACGCAGCAGGCCTGATAATAACAATCGTACTTTCCTCCCAGAGATAAATACATTGTTAATCCTGCCCTTCGTGCCCTTCGTGCCCTCAGCAGTTCAAGATCACACTACCTGTCACTTATCAACATCACACTGATTTTATTCTCTCCTGCTTTGTTTCTTTCATTTATTCAGACGAAGGCATGATTTTTGATTGTAATACTTTGACCTACTTTGAGTTTATGTTTGGCCAAGGTCTCAATCTGCCACTGTTATGGTAGTGTTGTGATGTTTGGCTTATATTCTTTAATTATTACACTTTATTTGATAATAATAGCACTTACCATTGGCTGTTTATACCTTAGATTGCTCTTTTGTTTTTGACCGTGGATTTTTGTTGTATGATGTAATTTATGTATTTCCGTGACCTATGGTGTTGAAGGTCTGCCAGCAAGGCAGACATCCTTTGTTGTATTATTCCAACAATCACTTCTTTCATTAATCATGCAGTCTACACAATTTCAAAAGTTCATGGAGTCCAAAGTGAAGATGTCTTTAGATGTATTGTTTGGTCCAACCAAAAATATTCAGTTTACAAAAAAGAGAAGCAGCAACTTCTCATATCTGAGAAGCTAAAAAACTATTTTACATTTGTTCTGCTTGAAAAATAACCCAAACAATGAATTCACTTTCAAAATAGTTGACAAATAATTTTATGCTGATAAATTGCTAAATCAACAGTTTTTAGCCTCACTGTAATCGGAACAGCTCAACACTAGATCTGATCGAAAAGCCAATATCAGAAAAATGGTTTGATTTAGGCTGACAGACCTACTCTATTCTAACAAGGCAGAGCATAGAAGGAACCATAGACTGTATATAAGAAGTGGACATAGCCACTGTGACGTCACACACTGGTTTAGGGACTACAGTTTTGAAGCCTTGAGTTTGGAATTTTGTCCGTTGCCATCTTGGTTTTTGGCCGTAGCCATCTTGTTTTTTGCAACCAGAAGTGACACTAGAGGGCGGATCTACCCTGCTTTATCATCTATTTTACTCGTGTAGGACCATCATTTTCAAGAAAAGTTGAGACCATAAACTCATGTTCACAATGTTTCCTGGGGTAATAAATCAAGTGAGAAGTAGAGTCGTATTCTCATCGACTTCTATACAATCAGACTTCTTATGGTGTACGTCAATCTCTGATGGCCATTTGAAAGAATGTGAGTTTAAAGGTACAGAGACGATTTAAAATATGGACGTAGTCTCTGAGAAGTCACCCATGTGTTTCCGTTGTGAAGGTAGGGGGCATTTCTTGGCATTGGCGACACTCCCTAACTCGAAAAACGGGAAAAGAGGTGGATCATCGATGGAGCTGAGGCAGCCGGGGTGACAGCAGAGCAGAATTAGCATCCTGATAAGGCGCCCACCTGTCACTCAAAGAGGCCACACCTTTAATTATGCCTAACTTTAAGCCTTAATATAATTTAAACAGGTTAGATACATTCAAATGCACCCACGTGCTGTTGTCATGAACAGTGGAATTATCTCTAGAGACCAAAACCATTTTGTGTACCAGCAAACAACCCTGAAGTCGCGCCTCAGGAAGACATGCTGGCATGCTAAGTCTTTCTGTCCATGCACACACAGCAACATGTTCATACACACTTGCAAATGAAACCTCATAATCAGAAGAACACAAAAAGATAGTGAGAGTTAAACATGGTGCAACATCCTGTCAAAAATAGCTAGACACGGAATACTTATGCTTGACACATGAACAATCTCTCCTTTGCCTCTAACTAAAGCACAGATGCACCTGACACATACCACAAACAAACACCTGATCTGATCCAAGCGACAAAGACACAACATGTTACTCGTTGGAATAAATTGTAGGGCTGTCTGGCCAGTTAAAGGCCAAGATTTGAGCTGATGGACGGGGGCGTCTGTGGAGAACGAAGGTGAAGTGGTGCTGTACCCGAGTGGTTGTCATGGAAAACAAAACGGAGAGACAGACTTGCTGATCGATAGCTTGCCTGCACTCCCACAAGAGGTCATACAGAGCAGTACCAAACTGCAGGGCGGGAGTCAGCGCATCAACTCTGGACTGGAACACACGTACAGAAGAAAAAGGAGGAACATGTCTTTGTCTGCTTTCTCATCCAAATTCTAAAAGCTACTACAAACACAACATCTTCAGCACCGGGGTCAATGACGGACACTGACATACATAATCATCATAGCAAACAATGTGGCATGTCAAAACACAGGTGTAACGAATGACAGTACTAATTGCTGCAGTGCAATAATCAACGTGACTGGAGCCATAAGAGCGACACAAACGTAGCAAACTAACTTAACCACAAAAAATAGACTCAAAACTTAACATTTAAATGAATTAAACGTACCTTGTTGCCACCTTCGACTGGCGCCAATTAGACTCTCCAATTGTTAATTAGGAGACGCAATTTCCGAGCTTCGCAGTATTTCAATGTCACTGTCAATTTCCGTTTTCAAACTTTCAAAATAAGAGCGTAACTAAATAAAAGCCAGAGTAGAAAATAGGCTTTAAAAACACAAACTTTACATATATATGGTGTGAAAGCAGCTATGTATGTGGGTCATTTACAAATATGATTTGAATACAATTTGACTTGATTCCTTTTTTAATAAGAATCACTGCTGTACAGTTCATTGTATTGCTTGTAAGTTTAATAACCAGGACCCAATGCACAATTCTCTATTTTGTGTGTCTTTTATTTCATTACATACACTATATACAAACTGGTATGCATATATGTCCATTGTATATGTATATTGAGTAATTTAAGCACAAAAAGAAATCCTTCCGGATTAATAAAGTTCTGTCTTAGGTATTCTCTAAAGATATCCAATTTCCCTCCAGCCACTCGTGTCTCCTCTCCGTTGGTCCTTAGTCCCATCTCCTTTGTTTCCTCATCCACCTCTTCAGTCGTCCTCTTTATGCTATCCTGCTCTGAGCTCTGTGTGTGTGTGTGTGTGTGTGAGATGTGTACCGTGTGAATTATACCGTATATATAGTGATAGTTTCTACATGTGGGTGTATGCGAGGCCATTTAGTTGTGGATGAAGTATCTGTTTCCAGTACCGCTAATGACGTTATTACAGCAGGCGGCAGGGCTCATTATTAATAGTAAATGACAGCGCCTCTCTCCTAAAGGTCTTAATATTGATCCCCCTTAATGATGACGTTCCTCCATGTCTTTCTCCACAGCACCGCAATCAAGGCCAGACACACATTTACATCCTCTGAGTCACTATGAAGAGAAAGCCCACATTATAAATGTGACTTTAAAATCAAAAGATGGAGGTTATAAGAATTTCCAACCATAATATTCCATGTACCGTCCTCCTCCTCCCACAGCGAGCAAATTAATTCCTCGTCTCCTTGCACGTCTTTGCTGATGAGACACGAGGAGGTGGGTGTTTTTTGTGTATGTGGTGGCTCCTCTTTTAAATGCGGCCATATGGAGATGTTTGTCACCCCTAATTGCACTATCTAGTTCAAGCTGCGCTCCTCACACAACGAGCAGGATGCATCTTAATTGGAATTAAAGCAACAGACTTACTGAGAGCTTCATAAAATGAGGAGAGAGGATGGAGAACAGTCAAGGAATAAAACTCTGGAGGAAGGGAAAATGAGTGTGTGGGCTGAAACACTTTATCTGTTCTCTAGCAGTGAGTAGCAACAATTGAGATCATAGGAGCCTTAAAGACAACAGAGAGTAATGAGAAACTTATTGGTTTGCGGGTGCAGTTGTCAATAACACAAGGGGTTAAAACCAGCAGGGATGTGTTCAGAGTAAAAACAAAAATGAGTTATTGTAGCTGTGGCAGAGAGAACGCTGCCCTCTGAGGATCATAATGTTTCTCCTCTCCAGTGATTCATTTGAGTGCAATGGTCTAATCAAGCCTGTCTGCATCACTACGGGCACCTTTTGTGCTGCTTAATCCAAACTAAGATGTATTGAATTGTAGAACTGTACTATCCTGACTTCGCCTTTCTTTTCTTCATCACATGTTAGCATGAACTGTATGAACAGCACATAAAGTCAGTGAGAAGAAGTGGCCATCACTCACATCCAAACAAGTCAGGTGGAAAACGTCTCATAAGCTCTTCACCAAGCAGACGTTCTGCTCTGACTCATTCAATTCTGACCACCATGATCAAATACATCGCTCCAAACATTTGCACTGTTACCAGAGAAGCCTAAAAATGTATTACATGATTGTAAACAGCCATTTGAAATGAACGTTTTCATATTGAGGCTACTCCTAAAAAGCTGGCCATGCAGATAGCTTTGGTTTTATTGGCCTAGAATTGTGTCTCTGGTGCCAACAACATTATAGGAGAAACATCAGCAGCAATGTTTTTTGTTTTCAGAAAGTGTCCCCGCTCCAGAGATACAATGTGGACCATTTTCTTTGGAAAACATTTTTTCACCTCTATTATTTCAGTGTGGAGGCTGACACCTCAGAGTTTGATCGAACCCAAACTATCTGCATGGATACAGATACCACTGAGTGCTACTAAAATGTTTGGGGTTTAAGCGAACCTGCCGTTCAAGTGGAAATCTTATACCATGCCGATAAGATAGACACAAACAAGGAAACATACAACATACAACATATGTTCATGTAGTTCCAGCTGGATGTTATAGCTTTAGTACAAGTATTATTCAAGACAGACTTAACTCAGAAGAGAGGCTTTGGTCATAATTACAGTCACCAGTCTCCTTGTGACATCAGCAACAGCATTTATAGAGCGTTACGGAGCAGTTCAGCACTACAGACGGCGACAACTGAGCGAATGAGCGCTAAAGGTTTAGACCTTTACTGATAAAATACTGAGCAGTCAAATGAACCGCATCATCTCTGAAGTGTCAGTGCAGTGAGGGAAGCTGCACTGAGTACTAACTGATTCGATGGTTACTGTCCTCTGCTGGTACGGAGCATCAACTACAGTGATGAAATGATCCTGCATGCAAATGAAGCACATCAGCTGAGATTTCTTCCAGCAGAAGCTTGCTGCTGCAATGAACATGATTATGTCAGCAGTGCAACATATGCAGTTTATCTACATCAGTCCTAATATGTAATGAACTGATGCACCTATTATATGAGGTACAACGATGAGGTAAATTCAGGTTCAATACATTATCCCTTAATTTTGGGATAATTTGGGAGGATTTTGAAACAGTTGAGGTGCTGTTAAGGCCACAACTTCTGGGCACAGGGAGAAATCGCCCCCCCCCCCCCCCTTGCATCTAATTTCACCAAAACATCTGATGTAATGCTGAGATGACACACAGAGAGACGCATCAACAACCTTATCATTTCCTGTTGTTCCCACAATAAACATAGTGTTTACACACACACACACACAGAGAAAAACATCATGAATACTCATAAGAATGTGGTGTTTAATGTCAGCCCAGATGAACTGCTTTTCTTGGCAACATACTTGTGTGAATTACTTACGACCTCCTCACACACTGCATCATAAAGTCACATTGCCATGGTGATCCATCAGTGAAAGGTCTGTGCTTCTGGAAAACCCTTTAAACCTGACTCTTTACGGAAACGATAACTGTTGTTCAGGCCAAAATCTCCAGCTGAGACTCAAGATCGCAAGACATCTCAACCAATCACAGGCCACTATTACCAAAAGAAGCAAATGCATGAGACAGTTGACATCATTGTGGTTGGTCGAAACTGATCCGATGAGTGATGGACAGCAAATTGTTTTGACAAAACCTCCCTTCAGTCATGTCTTAGTCACACAAACATTGACTCGACACTTCACATGCATGCAGCACAGTCCCATGCAGTATGTCCATGGTGAGGAGAATTACATTGACCTAATTCACTTAACTGGACCGGTTAGATATTTGGTCATTGGCTGGCTCAGCTTTAGTTTGATCCTCTGAGCCGTGCCGCAGCAGCTTCTAGCCTCAATAAAACCGTCCTTCGCTTCTGACAGAACTCATCTCTTGGTGAGTTATTAATACCAACAGAGCAGACAGGATGTTATGCACTGATTCTTCAAGCTTTTCATCAACAAAGCGACACGAGAGGAGAATAAGGTCACCGTCGCTCCCTCCGCTCCATCTGTCCCTCCGTACTGTACCCACATTAAGAGGACTGGCACGACATGGACAGCCGAGTCAGGAAACTTGACAACTTCAAACAATTCACGAAGGTCTGCTTTCTAGCAAATGCAAATTATACACCAATTATTTCATGGACAGTGAATCTGAGATTTGTGCTCATATTTACTGCTGGCTAAGCTCCTCCCACTTACTGCGTTTATCCAATCTTAGCTTAAGAACTATAACGAGGCATGGGGAGCCGAGGCCTAGATGTGCATGCAATACTCAGGACGTCAAGAGTTTGGAGGATGGTGTCTTTTTCCAGAACCAAAAATTGCAAGAGAAAGGTGTATGAATAGAGTAAACGTTAGCAAGTCCGACGAACTAGATACACCTTCTACCTACAGTATTAACCTACTTCCAAAGGCAAGGGGCCTAATAATAGCTTTATTGTGTTATTTTGTAGGGTTACAGACAAGAGAAATGGGAGCTGAACCAATTTATCTGAATTTAGAGTAAATATGGCAGCTCTGTTCTGCACTTTGTTTGGGGAAGCTATATGCTCCCCCACTCCCACCAAAAACGCGGTTAGATATCGTGACATTTGCCAAACTCATCAATTATTCCTCCTCAACAAATCCTTACCTATGCTGAAGTAAAGTTTAAAAATATGAATATTAAAGCATAAAGCTGACCACTGTTTGTTGTCCAAGGTGGGTTTTTTCAGTTGTAACGATACAAACATTACAAACAAAGTTTATGTTTGAATGAATGACATACGACTTGCAGCTTAACGCTCAGCCTAAAATAGCATTACAGTTTCGCAGTATATCGTCAACGCAGCCACCACATGCATATCTAAGACATTTTTTCACAGGGTTTTAAAATTAACATTAATTAGCAATGATTGTGGTTCTGATACTGAGGTGTTGCCGCAGTAAGGGGGCTGTGTACAGTCATAGGAATGGACAAGGAAGTTACAATTTAAAAGACTAATTAATGTTATTCATCTGCTTAATTCATGTTTACAGTTTCATTGGTAAATAGAGAGCTCCTTAACCATGGCCTATATAGGCTTTGGCCGAGAGCGGCTGCACAGTGCGACCGAGGCCGGCTGTGCTCCACTTTTGATGTTAAAGGGCATGTTAACAGTTTGAAATCATGTTCTTTTTCCTTCCGCATATTGTTCTCATAAACTCAGATGGATGAAACATCCTGAGGTCTTTCTCCTCCACACTCCTCTCTGAGAGGCAAAAACACAATTTGGAAAGAACAAACAGGCAATATCAGTAAGCAGTGACATGTTTATGGCTTTAAGTCTGCATTTCTTATCCACGGAAGGGAAAATAGCGTTTTTTATGTTCTTTCTCTTCTCATGTCAATCAGAACATTTGTTGTGGATTCATCCTGGGATGACGGCTCTAATGTAATCTGAATGAAAAAAGGTTAAAAATAGCTGACATTAATATTATTTATATCACTGTATTTGCACCATAGCTATTTATGACAAAATATTCATGCCAATGAAAGGCAACCAAAAAGAGGACTGGGTTATTTATAGCTTCAATACTTATTTAATTGTGAGAAATATTGTTTTCCTTTTTTCCAAAAACGGAGAAGAAGCTCACAAAACCAAAACTTATGAAACCATTCAAGCACAATGTCGTGTGAACTGAAATATGTAGCAATGTTGCTTAATTAGGGAGAAAGGAAAGACAAGGTTATCACCATCATATTGTGTCCATTGTGCATTAGTCATTATGATAAGTTGGCACAATGAAGACACATCGTTATTTCTTTACTTTTTAAATGAGGAATCTGCTAAACATAATCTGAAAACATCACAAGACGGAATTTTCTGTTTTCCGAAGTGTGTATTCTCACACCTTCACCATACTCTTCTTTTGAAACTCCACCTCCCTTTCTCACTTACACACACGCACACGCACACACGCAGACTCGATCACACTTCTCTCCATACTGTTCTAACACCTCTCGACGGTTATGATCTTCATGGCACGTTTAGAAATCTGCCTCACTGAGCCCAGCAGCCGTTTTCACTTCACTCCTGCTTGGTGCTGATGGGGAGATGAACACGGACAAAAGATGTTTACCACATAATCATACAAACAGATGGACAGAGTCAGTAACTCACTTGGTAACCAACAAGAAAATCTATAACTATGAATGTTTTTGAATTGCAAATGCGTTTGGAAATATTCTTATCATTGAAGCTCAAAAACAATCCTTTCAGTAGAGTGTGCATGTAATGTTACACTGATTGCTGTCGTGGGCCTTTTTCACAGCAGACGTTTTGACTCGTCAGCAGGAACAGCACAGGTGTTGCTCTGTTATATTTAAGTGTCCCAGTAAGTCGCGACAGTGTGCCAGTGAGCATGTGCAACACCAGGACCCTGCAACTGAAGCAGCTAAATAGAATTTAGCCTTGATCCAGTTATTCCTTTGCACCTGTGCTCCAGATAATAGGATGTTAAGGTTGCAGAGTTTTCCTTACATTAATATACAAATTGTTTTGTTTTGTCGGTGAAAATGTTGTGTTGTTATATTGCTGTACTGCCGTTAGTTGAGATTCATTTGCAGCACAGCCATTTGCATGACAGAGAACTGAAACCCTTGACACACACACACACACACACACACACTCACACACAGCGGGAGAATAAATAACAGCCCTCTTGAGATGGAGAATCAAACATTTCTTTCCTGGCAATTCTACTCTCACATTTAAATAATGTCTCTGTAAAACAACATCAACTGACTGAGTAATTGATTTCGTAGTTAGCTACGCTAAAGTTTTTTTCTTTCTTCCCTTCATTGAGGATCAGTTTAACAGAGACGAAAAGACGAGAATTCAGACACCAAAGATATTATCAACACTTGAAACAGTTTTGGTCCAAAAAGAAGAAGAATGATTTTAAACTTTCATTTCGTTGATGTGCCCACAGTGTTACATGGTGAGAATACTGTTGGAACCATTTTTACCAACAAATACCGTTCGATTAGAATTTGTTTTCCAGTCGAGGAGTGACCCTCGATCATAATTGAACCGCATGGTACTTGCATTTGCGATATGTATCTAAATATTTGGGTAGCTGTTTTCCTTTGGGCTTTCTGCGGTCTATTCAGTGGTTAGATTGAAGAGGTTTAAACTGATCAGTCAGTCCGTAGTATGTTCAGCTGATATTCCAATGCTGCCATCCCTAGACTAACCTTCTATTTCTATTGTGACGTTTTACGAAACACTTTGCGAAAGCAACGCACCTGATAATATTCCAGCTTGTAAAAGGCATTATTGTGTACTTGACACTGAAACAGGAATCGGTTGCTTTTTAAATCTGCACACATTTTGATGCTAAGCTTCCGGTTTCTTTTCCCAATGACTGCTGATTTCTTCTATTATTATTCCTCTGTTGCTCAGAGGGACCTTTGGCTCTTTCTACCCTTTCAATTGTCAGTCTGGATGTTTTGTTCTCCATGTACAAAACATAACTTTTTTTGCAAACCCAAAAAAAAATACAGAGTAGTCCTCTCAGCCATCTGACTGTAACAAATCAAGCTTTTGTGGGAGGTGATACCAAACTTTTGAACGGTATAGTGTATGTAGCACAAGATGTCTTTGGACAATAGTGGAAGATACTCACACCTGCATGTTGTGCCGTGCAAGGAAAACTTGCCAACTCAGAACTATATATTTTATATGAACATTATCTTGGGCTGAGAATGCAGCAGTACCACAAATAATTGAACAGGTTTGGGCCAGTAAAAGCTGTATGATAGTCCCTTCCTTACAAAGAAAGCAGTATCCCGTATGTGGATGTGCATGTTCCCTGAAATCTGCGATGAGTGCAGATGAAACGGTGTGTGAGAGGAGGTCAGGGCACAGTCAGACTGTGAGCTCACTTTGGAGGTCCATCAGGCCGTCACTGTTGTACTCCCTCAGGGACGGAAGGGGGGTTTCTAACTGACTGAAAATAGTCTGCTAAAATGTGTAAATGTGTGCGCATGTTCGCATGGGCAGTGAGACACGATTGTGCACCCAGACAGGACATCCGGCTCTGATTTTGGCCGTGTGTGGCCTCTGAGCAGAGCGATTGGACTGCTTCTACTGTAGAGGATTCCTCAGCGGGCCACAAGCGTGTCAGCAACTGTCTGCAAGCACACTGCCATAAATGCACTCTGCTCTCCACTGGGTAGAAGTCAAATGGACGAATGACAGCAAGAGATACAGACAGAGCATGGATATATATATGGCGACAACAAGTGCAGAAACAGCAGAGTGCTCAAGGACGTTCAAAGACCACGTTCAGCTGTGTGAGGTGGGTAGTTCAATAACCAGCTTCATGTTTAAATGGATAAGAGAGGAGGGGGTGGATAGATACGTGCACATTAGCATTTAACCCCTCACACATCACAGGGCAGTACTCTTACACTGTCAGTGGCTCGAACTCAATAATCAATCGCAGTGACGCAACCCCCCAGAAACACTGAGATCGAGAGAGTCAGGCAAAGAGTGTGAAGACAAATCCTCTGTGAGCAAACTCGGCATTGCCAATAAAAAAAAAAACTGGTTTGTTATATTCTCTTCTCGTGTCCCAGAAACAAGCCACTGTAATGCTCATTTCATGGCTGAGAACGCAGCCCTTATAGCCACTTATAAGGACTTAAACTGAGCCTCAGATGGCGTGATGATAACTATCTCCTCCGCTCTTCATACAATCCGATGTTCTCGTCGTATAGGGACCCTGTCTGCTTTTACACTGGCTGACAGAAGCAGGTCACTCAGTCAACACTGTTGCCATAAATCCACTGCTATGCTCAGAAACATTCAAACAAGCCTCTAGCTTCAGAGGCCACAATAATCACACATAACACTGCACCGGCTGACAATAACAAAACACTCAAAAGCTCCTCAAAGCATGACTGGAAGAGACCTGCACAATTATTTTCCACTCATGAACTCAGGGACATTTCATAATGCCAACAGGCAGCACTAAAAAGGGACTTTGTCAATGTTTGATGGCTCGTGAAGTGATGCAGTGTGTGTGTGTGTGTGTGTGTAGGCATTTTGTGTGAAATGTGTGGGGCGGGAGGTAAAGCACACCAAGTTGACCACATATCTGATCAGCATGAAAGCATTTGGCTACAAAAGTTACATTTTCCATCAGTGCATAATTATTCTGCAATGAGACAGAAAGTGTCTGTCTGAACAGCAGCAAAGAGAAAAACATTGCATCCACGGCGCGGGCCTGTTTGGTTTAACGAGCTCTGTCCTCCATCAAAGAAGAAGAAAACCGCAGGCTGTGGCGCGATGCCTAAACGGACACACCCCCTCCAGGCTGTGGCATCGAACCAGCGACACTGTGATAAACAAACGGCGGCTGCTCCCGGCTTCCATACAGGCTAATCATTATAGCAACTGATCCTGGTGGACTAAACCAATCATTACGCCTCGTAATTATAACAAACAGGCCCACGCGTGGGTCTGTGCTTTGTCCCTTTAGTGCAGACTGACAGATGACTGCACAAATGGCATCTTAATCAAACCATGCAGCGACACACACAAACACAGCACGCACGCACACACACACACACACACACACACGCACACGCACACACACCCACAGTCCTCCCCGCCTCTTAAATCAGCGCTACTAGCCCCTCTCGTGTTCACCGTATCTCACCTTGCTTGACACATTTGAGGCGGACCGGGTCTTTGCAGTGTTTGATCACGGCCAGCACGTCCCGGGTGGTGAGCCCGGCCACTGGCATGTTGTTGACCTCCAGCAGCAGCTCATCCTGGGCCAGTTTGCCGCTCTGGATCAGTCCCTTCCCCTGCTTCACCTCGCCGAAGTGGGGGAACTGGCCGATCTCCGCGCCCCCCTTCAGCTCGAACCCCAGCTCCCCGTCCTTCCCGCGGGTGATCACCGCTTCGTGGACTTTGTTTGTCCAGTGGTTTTTCTTCTTGAGGCTCTTAGACATCGTTAGGGCGAGTTATTCACCGCGGACTGGCCCATACAAAAGCCTCCTACCGTCTCATCCCTGCCTTTGTGCGACCGGCTGCAGCTTCACGGCTCCATCATCACCGGTGCACGCGAGGCGCAGTGTCCGCTCGGCGAGCCGCGCAGTCGGGCAGAGGGCTGCAGTACAGCACGGCGGCGGATGAAGAAATAATTGTTCCTGTCAGACACACAGACGCAAGAGACAGATACTAGCGGATGACCCGGATGTGAAGCCAGAAGGAGGGGAGAGATGAATGGTTCTGGTTCGGCGTAAAAAGATGGAGAGGAGGGGAAATAACAGGAGGCGCTTCACTCCCACTACACTGCCAGAGGCGCTTCCTCGGGCTCACTGTGATCACACGCGGTCACATGCAGGCGGAACGTCGTTGTACACTACATTACATACACCTCACCCCATATTAGTTATCTGCAATTATTTTGGGGGGATTTGGGAAATAAAAGGCTTAAAACTGCACTTGTTCCTCTTAAAGTCCTAACGTGCAGCATACTAACATGTGACACCTTTTTTTAACAGAGTGCAGAGACTTTCTGGGAGTATTACTTTTAATATAACATACAGCATGCAATGCTGTATGTTATATTAAAAGTATGTTAAGCTGGTTTACCAACAGGGCTAAATTGGCAACAACTTCTCCGGGCCCCAGACCCTTCAGGGAGCCCAAAGGCTCAAACTTTCGTTTGTGGTAATTATTGTAAATTGATCGCAAGTTTGTTTTTAAATTCATCCCCCACTTCAACGTTTTACAGGTTTACTCTATTAGCATCTTGCAATGTTAGGGTAAAACAAGCAGCACACAGCATGTGCACTTGTGGTATTAAATTCACCCTGTTCAAATTGGTCAAAGTTACATAATTGCTATGATGACATGAATCCATGCTCAACAAAATATGACAAATCCTTTTGTTGCCATTACTTTTTCATGGCTGCATGACTTTCCGAAGCGGGTGAAGTACAGTTTCATTTAATATTCAACACATAAGTCAAGAGCTGCTGAGATCGACTGAGGATGACAGTCCCTCCATGCCACTCTCAGCAGTGCCTCTGTGTGCGTGTGTGTGTATGTGTGTGTGCGTGTGTGTGTGTGTGTGTGTGTGTGTGTTTTAGGGGCCCACATGTGCTTTTGAAGTGTCCTCCCTACAAAACTGCATTACTGTACACAACCCCCTGTGCATTTGCAACCAGTAAATAATCCATGAAGAGCAGTGGATTCACTTTGACTGTCACTTTGCTTACTTCAGTGTCTTGGCATCAAGGTCATCGTGCTGTACGTTCTGGTCACAGCAAACACTTTGGACAATTCTAAACAGATGTTGCTGCAAACTAGATGATTATTGGAGCCTAACCACCACAGTGAAGAAAGAGTTCTGGTATAATCCAAAAAAACTGGCTGGATTAACAGATCATACACCAGGAGGGGACATTATTCCCTGCTGTGCTTAATTTGCGCCTCTGCTGGTGGATGCCAGAACTGCAGCTTCAAGAGGCCTGTAGCCTGGATTGAGACTGAGAGAGTTCAGGGTTGAGGGATTATATCCTAAAGAGGACTCAGAGTCTGCAGATTTTCTCTTTTAAATGACTAGTGTACTAAATCGTGAAATCAGATGATGCTTCCTTCAAGTCGAATAAAGATCTGGCACCTTGTAGCTTTGGTTGCATAAATATTTGTGTGCGTGCAGGACACTAAATTCTTCTCTTGTGCTCATCTATCTACATCTGGATCAGAGTATTTCACTATTTTGGAGCTTCCTTTGTGAAAAGAAGTACGATAGAAGAACAAAAAGAAAAGCCATCAGCTGTCGAAGCTTTGAGCTGGAGCGTCTAAATTTGGACTCACTTCAAGCAACTCGTCGCCACTCTAATGTCCTCTTGACAGAATACAGCAGTCGCTCTCGGTGTCTGTGTGGCCACTCACATGTGGACACAGCCACAATGCTAGGAGGTCGTGTGCTTACATGAGCCCCTAACAGCATTATGAAGTCCTTTGATCTACTGGTATGCAATAGCGCGAGGGAGAAAGATAGTTTTGAAAACAGAGCATGCTTTATCGTTGATTTGTCTCCATCAAATCTTTCTCTTTCTGCCAAAATATTAATGATCCAAAAACAAAAGTTGTTTTATTGGGTGTGATTGTGAGCGCCATAAGCATCCGTAGAGGCCCCCTCAGACTGTCTGTGACCATATTTGTGAGTCTGGGTGGGGGAGGAAGAAGAAAGAGAAGGATATTGCTTGATGTCATCATTATAGACAGAAAGTAATGAGCATCCTAGAGCAGACTGCCAACAACAGAAGGCAAAAATACAATAACACGAGGCAGTCTGCGCACGCAGAGGGGTAATTTCAATAGAGCTTATATGGATTTAGCTCACTGCCTCCTTCGTTGACTCTCTGCTTTGTGCATTTGCTGTTAGGTAAGAAATGCACACTAAGTTGTTTTCTGTTGCTCGGCAAAGACAAGGGGGGGGGGGGGGGGAGTGGGGTCACCTTCACACAGACACTCATTCACTTTCAACAGAGTGAATCGCCTCCTCCCGTCTTTGTGATCTTTATCTTGAGAAAACAGACTGCAGACAAAAAATATTTGCGATTCTCCATCATTTTAAACTTTGAAGTTAAACAGCACAGTGGCAGCAGTAGGAAACCCAGGGGTGTGTTGGACTGGAGCAGCAGTTAAAAATCAGTTTCAAACATGTGCACACACACACACACACACATGCATCACACATAGAGAATAAGTTAATTAGACTGAATGGCTTTAGGGAATTGGCGACTAAATCACATTGGCTTTTTCTCCAAGCTCACAATGAGATTTAATTATGTAGTGAAACTTGTGATGGAGTACACCTGCAGAAAGTTGAGACAGTCTCCAAACCAGAGCCTGACTCAAAAAAACTGATAATATGAGCGGATCACAAACACATATTGGTATCTGTTCAGAAAGGTAGAATATATGTTTGATAGAAACACTGATGGCATTACGGTACTTTGTCCACCATTGAATTTATTTTTCAGATATCCTCTTATATTTACCTACCATACAGACGTGCTGATATCGATGTGCATTTCCAAAAATGTTGAACTCTTCCCTTAAGGGATCCTTACTGTATGTTTGTGTAAAGAATATATATATATATATATATATATATATATATGTATATATATATATATATAGAGAGAGAGAGAGAGAGAGAGAGAGACATCCAAACATCTATATCAGCCTCAAAAACCCAGCAGCCTATCAGTTAAACTACAATCCTAGCCTACATGGACACATAGTTATCGTATAACATAACACATAAGTTATGATTTCTATCTCTTCTAGTCGTCTCAGGTGTTTGCCTGATATGAGCTGGTTGTTACACATCGCTTTCAAAGAGCTTATTTAGACAACATATAAATGGATTGGATTCCAATTGCTTTGCCTCCCTGGTCAGCTGCAGTCTGCCATCATGTGCCGTTTGATCGCAATCACAATAGAGTCATCATCCTCTTTTCTTTCCTCTATCCTAAACCACACCTTCATTTTGAAGAAGCTTCATATCCACACTCTTTGATTTTCCTGGGAGGGCTTTGGGGATTAGCTAAATTACTCTGCAGTTAGCTTTTAAATCACACGAGGCCTCCCAAAAATAGTGTCCTCTCAGCTAATGCCTAATCGTTGTGCTTGAGCAGCGATGGCTTAGCTAAATCTGCAAGACAGGAGTCTGCCTCGTCTCACTCATTTGTAGGATTGTTAGTGGCCACCATCATATGGAAATAGAAAACGAGTGGAATAGGACAGTTGTTCTGATAATCCCATCACTATCTCTAAACTAATTCCTTTAACGGTTGATCGGCTCATGAGTGCTGGAAGAGATTCTGGGCCTCAATGTTGCTTTAAATCATCACAGCTTGGAAGGAAATCACTCATAGTTCAGGACTAATTAGTCCTAATCTTGGGGCGTTTCCAATGGAGATTGAATACAAGAGACCAATACATCTTAGTCGTGAACAATCGGTGTTAATTATATTAAAACTGGTGATTAGATTTTCCTCAGCTGTCTCCTTTGTAATCATCAAGCAGCAATCAGGCTTTGTCATTACATGCAGTTACGCTACTGGACCGCTAGAGGGAACTATTTACTGTTGAACTGTACTAGCAGACGACTTTGAATCCTGAACTGGGTTTTAGTTAATTGAAGGATGCATATTAAAGTCTCTCTCCCCTTAAACATATGTCGAACCTTTACTATGCAGAGTGATTTCATGTGCAGTTTTAGACTGAAGAGCCGTTTTCACATTTATCTGCCGAAGGAGGAAAGTTTCTCTGCTCTCACCTTAAATCAGAGTTTGACACGTTTGAGATGCTTCGTGACATCACACCTAGTTTGGTTGAAATGAAACTTACCAAATGTGATTTGAGACTTGCAGGACAAATACACTAAAACTTCTCAGAGAAGTAGGAGACATCTTGTGACCAGCACATGCGCTTATAGACACTGTACTCTGTAAGGAGCAGCTTTTATTTTAAGAATTTGCAAGTAGCATACTGGATTATTTGTCTAAAAAACAGACAACTTATTAAGCCGCGCAGAGTATTTCTGAAAGTCTTTGAACATCTCTAGAGGGGATCTGTTGACAATATTCTGCTCGTCTATGGATGCATTCATGAATTTGCCCCCCCGACAACTTTCTGCTGCTCACTGTACCAGACATTAGACAAAAGCTGCTTTCTGTACTTCTGGAAATAAAATGTGATATTTGGTATCATCACATCTCTGTTATCACACAAAGAAAGTTGAGAGAAACACTCGTTTGTTGCATAAGTTGCCATGGTTTTACCATAGCAGCTTCTTTTTATTAGCAAAATCATGGAGATTAGTCCACTAATGTGCCCATCCAATGGAAACAGAGGGTTGGGGGTCTAGGGGGGGGGGGGATATGTAACTTGAAACCATCACACACGATCAATAACAGTGCACCCAGCCATGTCTCCGTCTGTCTATGCACTGAATACAGATCTACACATGGTCTTACTGTCTGCTACAAGGGCGCCATTGGCATCCTCTTTTCAAAGCTTCTTTGCTTCTTGATTCAATAAGGAATGTTACAGTTCGTAGCGGCACACCAACAACGCGCACTCGTTAATTACAGAGAGTAGCTTCTTTTTGGTCGCTTAGAAAAATAAAACTTTGAAAGAGGATGACAAGTAGAGGAATAAAGTCCCTTTGTTTTATATTGTGCACACGTTCTCTCACACACACACACACACAATCACTCGCGCCGGCTTTTGGCCTCAATCAAAACAAAGCTCCCACTCGCAGCACACATGCAAATCACACACACCTCTCGCAGTATGTCAGAGTGAATTGGTCTACAGAGTGACTTGGTCTTGTTTGGTTTGTCCAAGGACGCAAAAAATGATGCGACAATGAAAGCATCAGGAAAAGAATAGTTAATATGAACTCGGGGGCAGAGGGGCGGCTTGGGAAGAGTTCAATGGTAACATTTACCTAACATCTAACTCAACAATGATAAACACACTGCAACTAACGCATGCAAGGCACAAGGACCTACAAACAAGACAAAGTGTTCATTCATGGACAGAAAAAAAAAAAAAAAAAAAAGTCAAGGCCCCCCTTTTTACCGTATATAAAAATTTCAAATAATGACAATAAAAGGTAAAATGAGCACATTTAAAAAAAAACTGTGAAAAATCCCCAGCCATAGACAGTCGTACAAATATATTTTACACAAGATGTTTTTCTACACACCGTCTTTAAAACTTTTAGAGATGAACATAAGTTAATAAGAGGTTAAAAGTGACATTCTCAGCAGGGTCCACGAGGTTCCCTCCAGTCAGAGTCCCCTTGAATAAAGTCACTCGGCATGCCAGCAACCAGGCTGCCTGAAAGAAAAGAGGAAAACAAAGCGATTAGAGGAGAACAACGCGACGGACCTCACTGTTGGCCCGGCTCGTCCGTGAAGCGGCAGGCGTTACCTTCAGAACAGGCCACAGTCCTTCAGGTTGTTCTTGATGATGACGTCAGTGACGGCATCGAACACAAACTGCACGTTCTTGGTGTCCGTGGCACAGGTGAAGTGGGTGTAGATCTCCTTCGTGTCCTTTCTCTTGTTCAGGTCCTCAAACTGGCACTGAATGTAAGCTGCTGCCTCTTCGTAGGTGTTGGAGCCTGAAGGAGGACGAAGACGACACAATTAGGAGAGAAATAGAGCACGGAAATGTCACAACGAAGAGTTTCCTCAAATCAAATTTGAGCCCTTTATTTTTTTCTTTGTAACATAAGACAAATAAAATAAAAATGTATCTAACACATTTTACATACTAATAATTAAAACCCAGTAGGTAAAAGCTAAAATGGGACTTTTATTTCTGAAACCAAACATTTTTAGTCATTTGATAATAAGTAATTATTTGAACATACAGTACACATGGATAAAATATCTCATTATGATACTACTATGATCTCAATAATAGACATAAAGTAACTGGATGTTTATCAGATCTGTACAAGTAGAATTCAAGGCAGAGCTGTTGTATTGGGTTGCATTAGGTTGTAACGGTGTACCGTTACTGTTTGTTGGCTTAACATTGTTTTTTTAAATGTACTTGACTGCAGCATAAGTATTTAGCAAGAGCAGTTTAACCAGCATGCCACAGAGCAGCTTCACTGACACTTTGCTCTGTTTCATCAGACGACGGTGAGATTTGTTTTTGCTTCCGCTGCATAAAAACACACAATTTAAAAAAAAGTTTGTACACTGCCGCTGAATGATATGAGGGGTCTGCTGGCTATTTACATCACAGCTTAACAAGTAAACATTATTTATAACAGTTCATACAAATCAAATGTGGAGAGATTGTTTGTTTTTTGTTTTACTCGTACGGAATTTTTGTCGGTTTTAGATTTTGATAAGATACATCTGTGAAATCTGAGTATAAATAAATCCAACAAAGGACACATTGTTAAAAACATGAAGCAGCCTACACAGTTCAGGAGCAGAGGAGGATAAAGACACATTTCTGTGTCATCTGCAGAGACTGCCACGCCTTAACACTAACAGGCAAATATCACGAAGAGATTATTATATTATGTAGAATGTTACATGTGTAGCATTGTTGGAATGATTATGATGGCAAAGGTTTGTAGAAAAATGGCATTATACTACATGTTGCCTTCATCTCATGTAGTGTCCCGAAGTCAAAACCAATAAGATCTGCAAAACATAATTTATGAATAAAATCTATTTGTTTCGTTGCTAAAACCTTTACAGCCATTGAATTTGTCTGACTGAAGACTTAGGATGTTATGGACCTGCCGACAGCCACTAATAAACCACTAGGTGCGACACCAACATACAAAGTACAGTATTTGCATGTAAAACACACCTGCTCTGCATCGAGAGTCTCTGTACTGTGTGTGTGTGTCTCCCTCACCTGCATATTCTGGGTAGCAGATTGTGAGAGGGCTCTTTTTGATCTTTTCCTCAAACAGGTCTTTCTTGTTGAGGAAGAGGATGATGGAGGTGTCTGTGAACCACTTGTTGTTGCAGATGGAGTCGAACAGCTTCATGCTCTCATGCATTCGATTCTGAATGAGAGAGAGAGAGAGAGAGAGAGAGACAGAGAGAGACACACACACACAGTGGTAACCAACCAGAGAAGCTGAACAAATAAATGAACCAGGCCGTGCGTATGTCGGACGGGTCTAACCATCTCCTCGTCCTCGGCCAGCACCAGGTCATAGTCACTCAGAGCCACACAGAAGATGATGGCGGTGACTCCCTCAAAACAATGGATCCACTTCTTCCTCTCTGATCTCTGTCCGCCGACATCAAACATTCTGCAGAGACACCACAGATATAAATGATATACCACACAAACGAGAGGTCTCCCAACATCCGGTCAGTCGTTAATAATTCCACATGTCAGTGTGGCCACGTGTTTTACCACAACTTCTACTGTGGCTTTACTGAAGTGTAGACCACTTTATGACAATAATACACCAGCTTTTTGATCTTCAGTGCCGGTTCTGCCCAGGTGGCTGTAATTGACTGCTTTTAGAGAGGCAAACAAAACGACTAGGTAAGTGACATGCCTGTCAGTGTCAGGATTCTGAATGTTTCGCCAACCCACGGCAACAGCAGTCAATGAAAACAACAGCAGACCTTTTAGAATCAGTCAACGAATCGGAGATGTGGGAGGCGACGCGGAGTCATCATACAGTTAAGTGACTGGACTGACTGCGGCAGTTGCACTCACTTGAAGTGCAGGTCCTTGAAGGTGAAGTGCGTTTCCACAATACCAGTGGTTTTGACTCTGGTCCTCAGCACATCCTGTTGGGTGGGCACATAAGCACCGTGGGATATCCTGTCCAAGTCGTTCAGGTAGCTTTGGAGCAGAAAAGAGAGACGGATAGATTAGAAACATTATACGAATGTTTGCAAACTAAGAGTTGAGAATGTTATTCTGCACAGCCCCGCAATAGTTCCTGTATGTGGTGCAGTCCACTCACTATGCTGCAGAGTCATTGAGCTGATACTCCCGGGAGCGGCTGAAGCAGGCCTGAACGCCTCCATCCTTCCACAGCCGCTGGATGACCCCGGCTAGCTCGCCTGTCATGAAGCCCTCTTCTGCCGAACCTGCCAGGACGAACAGCTGCCGCGCATCATCCTAACGAGACAACGCCCCTCCAATTACAGCCAGGATCCACAATTTTATTCATATATACACATAAGACTGCTTTGCTAGGGAAGAGTTTACAGTGCATTCAATGTCAAAAGATACAAAGATTTCTTTGAACATTTGTTGCATCATCAATTACATTAGATTTGGTTCAATAATGTATTAATCCTAACGGACCGAATTTGGATTAAATCAGTGGCAATCATTTTTCATGAAAGCACAGTAGGAGCTCTCTCTAAGAGATGAATTAAAGATGAAAAACAGTCCTTTTAACCATGACACTTTGCATGAAATTGAGTTTGAAAAGCTACACAGCAGTAAGCAGGTCAGCGGCCAAAAAACAAATATCTGTAAAAGCATACAACCAACAAGGAAAAGCTTTGGGTGTAAAATTGGTCACGATGACAGGGCCAGGCCAGTCACGCTGAAGCAATGACTAAACTACTTGGTATGCCAGCGAAACACAGATTCACAAAATGAAAGTCTGTTTTAACAAAAACAAGAAACGAAAATGACCCAAACATTTGCAAACATTCGTATAATGTGCTGTATTTATTTGAAGCATGTCGCGCTAGTAACATACAAACTCACTTATACAAAACACCAAACCAATGAGCACAAAGTCAACAAAAACCAAAGGAAACAGAAATGTTGCTGATTGTTCCTGTAAAACTCTGTCCATGAACAAGCACACACAGCAGTGTGACCGTGTCAACTCAAAGACCCACAGACAGCTCTCGCATCAGTAAGCCTCTGCTTCAATGAAGCGCTCTGAATGTGAGACTAAATCCTTACCAGCTCTGTCTGACCTGCTGCAGAGGAGGAAGTGAGAAGAAATTAGCCTAGTAGGGAAGGTTGACATATGACTAACCAGTCGTTGCCCTCATAGCACTGACCTATATAAATGCACAGAAATGCAACCCGTACTGTCGCGAGAGCTGTGTAAATGCCAGCCTTGATTTTCTCACACTCACCGCTCTGGCTGCATCGGCAAAGTCAATCTTGAGGCGTCCCATCGCTCTGATGATGGCGATAATGGACTGGATGGTGTTGCTGTAGACCACGGCCTTGTACTGTTTACACTCTTCCTCTGAGTAGCCCGCTTCATGGATGATCCTGGCACACAACCAGAGGGCATTAGCACTTTGTCTCCAGGTAGCTTTTTCATGGATTTGTTCATAAAATAGATTATTATCGGTCAACTGGCAGTTATTGGCTGAGAATAGATTGTGTTTTAGGACAAAACATACAGCTACATTGTTTAGGTTTATGGGAAAAATGTTTAAAAAGGGAGGAGACTACATTTTTGTCAAACTGAGAAATGTTTCGCATCCACAAATCACATTTATGGAACCAGACTTTTGTTTTATTATTTACAATTTGAAATGCCTTTTAAATCGTGTGAGAGACGGAGGGTAATACTTACATCTGGATTAAAACTTCATCATCCTGATTTGTAATGAGACTTGATTTTTTTTAAGAGTCGTGTTTAAACAGTTCGTTTTTAATTATACCTAGTAAAACTAAAATAATATACTCATTGAACTTTTATTAGTGTCGCATAGCCAGAGCTTTCTCCACAGCGCTATGTCAGCGCTAAAGATAACACATTATCATTCGGCTAATGGTGATAAAATGATCTGGCTTGTTTAAAATGATTTAAATCAATCACAATGGTCTTGGGTGGCACGAAGCACATGGAGCAGCAACGGTGTCCTCGCATTATTCATAGCGCAGATAGTGAAATATGTGAAATATGTGGCCAATGGCAGGAATAACCTCACACTCCACATCCGGTGAGTCACACTAAAAAGACTGACACTACGATTTGCTAGAAATCCAACAACGCCATGCGCCACCTTTAAATGAATATAAGAAATGTGTTATTCAACATAATACATGCCAGTTATAAAGATGATAATTAGGTGTCCAATATCTCAATTTACTAGATAAAAATGCTGACTGTCATAGTGTGGGGAAAGCAGAATAAGTGAACAAATGTGACAAGAGTGTCTCACCTGTTGATTGCTAATATCACAGCTGTGTCTAGTGATCTGGTACAGTTATAGTAAAATGTGCCATTTGTTTTGCAGTTAGTCATAGGGACTGAAAAGGTGTTAAATGTTAAGGTGTTGACACTTACTTCATCTGTTTGACAATTGTACTTTTCCCAGACTCTCCAGCACCTGAAACAGAGAACAAATTGAACATTGAATTATAGTGGAAACAGTTACATGATGTGAATTATTTTAAGTACAAATCACAGATGTCAGACAAGTAGGTACAGTATTCACAAACCCCTCCGACATGAGCCTTCTATATCTGTGTGGTCTCAGAATACTTGAAGGGATCATTCTGGTTTGAGTGCATTGTCATGGCCCTACTGTCATTAATGTATGCACCGTGTGAACAAACATGTCCAGACCTAACAACTAAGTAAAGCAATCAATATGTTGATGTGCAGCCTTCCTGTCCAAACACGACAATCAGATGCTAAATTTCCGAGATATAATGGCAGCTTATATCCTGTCAAGTACATAAGTGGGTTCACTTTAAGTTGCAACACATTAGAGGCTACGCAGTCACAGATAATGCACTGAAGAAGGGTATAAGACCCTGTTTCGCCAGGTCACAGTGTAATTGGATTAATTAACTGGATCCTCCGTCAATGAGATTACACAAAGCTTAAACATCCCTGGGTTACAAACCAACGCTGCATCAGACTGGCCGGCTGGACTCAGAGCTTTCAGATGCTTCTCATACAAACAATATGATTGATGCGAGATCAACATACGACACAAGTAAAAGTTAAGAAATACAAGAAACATACAATTGTGCAAGCCTGTGATCTGGTTGAATAAGCCAAAAAATGCATTTGGTATATAGTCTCTCATACAGCTCCAACTCCCTGTGAGATACAGAGCATGCATCATGCTGAGCACACAACATTTTAATTACCGTACCTCTGAAGGGACTCTCAGCTCCCTGGTGGGGAGAACTGTTCACCAGTTTATCGTCCCATATGATAAACAGCAGGGATGCAGAGCTAACATTGCTGCAAAGCTCATGACACACTGAACTTTGATTTACAAACACTCTCTCACACCTCACTCAGCTGATGAAATTGAGGGGCTTAATAAGGGATGGAAATCATGGCCAAAAGTAGAAGAAGTAAAATGGTTCAAGTTTATGGCAGAGCTGGGCTGTTTGATAGGACCAAGGAACACACATTCCCCTCGAGCCATGTGAGACGCAGACATCTCCCCAGTGAACAATAAGCACTGTGCCTCTCCTCTGTGCTGCTTTTTAATGCTCCGGTTGGCGGAAATGCCGCAACACACAAACAAACATCAATCTTTATGATTTGCATTTGTGCATCCGAGGCAGTCCTCCCACTCAAAACATACGTCTCAAGAGCATGTCAGATGCAGATTACTGGCTTATTGCAAACACCCCCGATGGGTTGCCTGGCAGAGCTGCTATAAGCATGCAAGGTAAGGCTGCATATCTCTCTGTCTTGCTAAGAAACACAACACACGGTATATATAAATTTAAAAAAAGACATCGAACAAATGTGAAATGCATGCATGAGACATACGGTAATTGCCTCGTCAGACAACAAATCCACAAACTAATCCCTGACATCTCATACAGGTGCTGGTGGGAATCGTGACAGGGGGGGAAAACACATTAACCATGAAAATTCAAATCAGGTCCGTCTCAAATGACGCACAGACATACAAGAACCGACTGCTGCAGCTGAGCGTTGTAGAGTGTCAGAAAACAGACCTGTGATGACACACAGACGTGTCTGAGCAGAGTTCGACTAAAAAGACAGATTACGGTTGCATTTTTCGAAGGAACTGCTTGTAGACGGCATGATCCAGGCAGCCCCCCAGCTAGCATGCACTAGCCTCCTCTGTTGTGTGTGTGTATAGTTGCCACAGATGCTTATTGCAGTCAGCCGGGCCGCAAATGTTGCTATGCAACCTCTCGCCTGTCTTTTCCAGACGGAGACAGCCTGCAGTGGTCATCAGCTACCAGGAAGAATAGAGAGGTGTGGCTACTTTCCTAAAACATTTCCAGAGAGCACTGAGATGCAATACTGATATAGGGATGTGCTCATCTGATTAGATTAGTCGTTGTTTTAGCCTTCTATGACTTGAATGATGTCTTTTAACAACAAAACACAAAGGATGCATTACAGTTCAGCGATCAACATATTCGCCTGTTTCAGCTGCTTAAAGTCCCCGTCCTATTGACCATCGTATTCAAATGACCACACTATCAGATTACCTCATTTAAATTAAATAGAGTAAGAAATCTCTATTAGTCATACAACTGATGTCATTACATTACTAATAAAATGTAATGTATATTTTAACTCATAATTGCAAATCTGTTTTTGTTAAGCCTTACTTTCAGCTCTGGAGTCAAGAGAAACAGACAAGTTGACCAGATGGTATGACCTCTAAACCCACCGCATTAATCGATATTCTCACAAACGCCAATGTTTACGTTGCATTGTGGGACATTTATTCATAATTTGCCCCAAAAACACGAGCTAGTGTCTTCCAGTCTGGTAGACTGTAGCAACAGAGTGACCCGGCCTAAAGTAACGTTAACGCTGCGTTAGTGTTTATGTGATGGGTGGCTACTGTAATTTCAACTGTAATAATGTAGACAATATGTAATACGAACCACAACAGTTCCGCCATTATTGGACGGGCAGTTGAAAATATATAATCTCAGACACTGGTTAAGGTTAAACTGTCCATGAGCGAACTAATCCAAGCTACCACTGGTGCGCTAACCTAGCTCAGGAGCTAACTGATTAGCTAAATTAGCTTACTGACTTCGCGATGGGAAGTAACGCCCAGCAGCTACTGTGGGAACTAACGTTAAACTAATCACTCAGATAACTGATCGATAGTTTATTGAATGCGCTGATTTAATTTGCTGAGGAGAAAAATAAATAAATCAAGCAGCACTAACTTTATAGCTAACTGAACCACCCCCCATTCATGAGAAGCCCCGAAATGTCTCAAACTACCACTTTTGTGTTTCCTCTAACTTAACCCCGCCATGTTATTTAACGTGGACGTAGCTAGAATAAACGTATATTTTGCTAATTTTGGTACAGAAACACGTTTTAATATGTAACAGGTTGGGTTTAAGTTTGCATCAGACGGTGGGCATTAGGAAAGTCCCTTTCCAGCAAATAGACAGAGTCCCTCCGTCCATCCATCCATCTTTCTCTCACCGAGCAGCAGCAGCTTGACCTCCCGGGCAGCCTTCTCTCCGTCGTCCCGCAGGTTCCTGTCGATCATCTTGCTCCGCTCCTGCGCCGCCTTGTCGTCCGTGCTCAGAGTACATCCCATCTTCCTTTAAACTGACCTCCGAATAAATACAAAATGCAGACTATAACCCAACTGTAACTAGGAGTGAAACAACACGCAGAGGCTACCGAGCTAGCATCTAGTGAGGAGGAGGAGGAGGAGGAGGCGGTGTGTGTCTGGTCTCTCCAACACTTGAGATTCAAACACGCCCTTGCACTGAAGCTTCCGATTCCACGGCCAAGACTCAAATTTTTGTGAACCACAACGTGCGGCTTTCACGACAGCTGGCTCTCCTGGTTGTGTATCAACTAACGTTCGTAACCCAAAGGGCTCGATCAAAGCCAGAATCATTCACAGAAAAAGAGTAGACGGCAACAAATTGTTCGCTTCCTGTTCTTCGCACATACCTGTGAAATGCGCATGCGTGACAGAGCAACAGGCTTCTTTTAAATGTTTAAGCTTCTTATTTCAGTCTGCTGTGAACCATTTACTCCAAGAAAAGAAAAAAGAAAACACATGCAAACATAGGCAGTATCGAAGTAAAACGTATGGAAAGTCAAACATTTGAGTTTCTTTGAAAACAATAATAAAATGGTGGAGAACTTGAATTTTGATTTAGTTGACTTTAGTCGTTTACACAGACTGCATATGAGAAGGTCGTCTAAAATCTCGGTTTAGTCAATTTGACTCTAAATTTCACAATGTTGACTTCGGATTCTTAATTTAATGGATCCAAATATAGATTTTGTAGCCTTGGCCTTTCTTATAATGTTAACTTACTAAGTGAACATTTCTACTCAATAATGTCAAAGCTATTTAGAATTAATAAATCAAAATATAAACTTGGCGTCTCAAATTCTAGCCTACTATGTCATACATTCGATTTTTATCTCATAATTTGTATTTAATATTCAAAATATTGAAATAATATGTCATCATTTTGACTTTGTGAGTCAATATTTTGACTCACTATCTCATAATTTCTATTTACCACAAGTATTGTTGTTTTTACCCTACCTAACTAACCCTTTTAATCAGTTATTTACTTCTTCTGGTGGGCTTCTGTGGATTTCTGACCAGTTTTTAGGTATTACAGTATACTGTATTTCATCGTCATATAAAAACAACGATCCGACAACTAGACAAGCAAATCAGCAGCAATTGCATTGGGGCACGTTTGTTTTGGATGAGTATGCAACACATGAGTAGGAGTGTGTGAGATCAGTGATGCATGCAGATTTGCATTGCAAGGCTCTGTCATGAGATGCCAATCCTCAGTAACATGTTTGCATGTGCAGCTCAGACACGTACTGCACAAACAGAGAGACTTTCAGTGTTGAAAGGTTCTGCTATTTGAGAATCTGATGTATTTAAACAGAGTAAGTAAATATACATGTGATGTACAAATTACTTTAATTTCTTATTTCATTTCTTTCACAAGATTTACTGAACATCTCATATACAAATATATTATATTTGTCATTCCAACTATAAGAATATCTAGTTGAAAGGAAATATTGTTGTTTACAAAGAGATGGAGATGTTGCTCGGCTGGAGAAGGCCTGATGTCCTTTAGTGCAGGGCATCCCTGTCAGGCGATAAAGGGACACAAACAAGGGTTACACCCTGTGGTTAAGCCAACTCCATCACCACATCCAGGAATTCAAATGACCGGTGGATGAATGTGCACCTGCAATCTGCAATGACAACATGAATAAGTCCTTTTCAAACGATTTGATTATACATGAGATGTTTAAATGAATAAAAACATATGTTCATGATGCTCATAAAAGGACCACCCAGTTTCCTGAGTTGACTGCATGATCAGCATAGACACACACATACGGCGCAATATCAAATCAAAGTAAAATTAATTTTCATGCTCTGTTGCAATGATCAGAAATACTTTGACCTCAAGTGAACCGTCATATTATTGATGGTTTTATGGATGAATGGGCTGGGGAAGGGTTGAGTTGTGGTCAGAATTCATCTCCTCATTTTACATATGATTTCCATTGCAGATGGCCCTGCATTATGCAAACTAAAGAGCCATATTTCTTCCCAATCCACTCTAAGTGAATATGGAAAGATTTTCATGTGCAACACATGAGCAGGAGATGAGAGGCCATCGGGTCAACAGAACAAAACCCTTTTCTGATAATGAAACCACAAAACACTTTGTACTAGGTTTTCAACTGAGGATGTGGTCGTTTTTATTATTTTATTTCGGAGTGGAGAGGGGTGTGCATTATTGTTGCCACGACACGACCATGCTGCATCACCAACAAGCAACAGGAAATGTTTTGACTCTTTAAAGCGACGGAGTCTCGTGAGTGTGACATGAATGGTGAACTAAATGAGCAGCTTGTCAGCACTCTGATGCGCCAGAATTATTCCAGAATCTAATAACAGAAAACTGACTTTGGTAAATCAGCTATCTCTGAGCACAAGACCGAAACCTGTCACAGCATCGCCTGGGACGAGGTCAGAGACATCGACCAGGAGTCAGCGGACGGCTGGAGAGAGATCAAGAAGGATATTCACAAACTATTCATGACGCCATAAGCCATCCTTTATTGTAAACAACTCCTCCTGTTGCCCTTATATTAATTAAGCCCCATACTTCGGTCACATGATGACAACACAGCCACCTCCATGACAACTGAGCAAACACCTTCAGCTGATAGAATAAGATGCAGTTGAAAGCCATAGAAAAGCCTCGAAGTGTCCCTTGAGTTAAAGGGGACATATCATGATTTTTGTGGGCTGGCCATTGGCTTCCCTTCATATGTTTCTTGCAGGCTCATTAGAATTTAGCAGACTGGGGTTTATCTTTCGGGGGTTTAATGAGACAGGCGCTACAACGAAGCCTTTCAGACAGAGGGTGAATACTGGTATATTCAGACAGACAGTATGAGAAAATCATGCTTTTTTTTCAACATTATAGCATGTAAACATGTAGTCGAAACCGATAATACAATGAACCTTAAACTGAGTATGATAAAGATAGATTCAGATTTTAACCTGTGTTTTTTCTTTGCTCTGGAGCTGGCTTCATTTATTCGAAGAGAGACTTTGAGTTGCAAAGGGATACAGGCTGGTTTGATCACCTCCAGTTTTAAGGTTTTTTATAAGATTGGTTTCAGTTTTCACATTAGTTCTCTTTATTGTTCACATCCAGTCAGATGCATGCATTGTTTGACTCGCTTTTAGTTTGCCACATATACTCGAAATATTTTTTTACACACTTTATATTATATGTTATTATATTAAACAGCGGATGATGGGTGGCATGCTCTGCACGATAGTTGTCTGCAGGTCTGTGAGGCAGAGGAGAGACTACACCGTGAGGTTTTAGAGAGAGAAGAGGTAGACATTAGTCCTCAAGATGGCAGCAGACTGTAGGAAACCAATCAGTCGGAGACAGAAATATGACAGCTCGTGACCATTGGCTGAAGAAGTGACTTTTAAAGTCAAAGTCGATGGCTTTCATCTGTGTTTTCATGTGTTAGTAGAAAGATGATTCGAACTGCATGTTAATCTTATTTACAGACAAATGATTCACAATTGAATTGAGTTGGTGTCAGTTGATCCTCAGAAAGATACAATTTGTCACTATTATTCAGTTCATAAAAACTTCACCACATGGAGTTCAGTTTATTTATCACTCCTCAGCCTGTGAGCGTGTTTAAAAGAGACATTTGTTGCTTATAGTTTAGAGTATCCTGCTAACCTCCTCATCTGTCACAGCTGAGCTAACCGCACTGATCTAGCGATAGCAGCGTCCCTTGCTACACTGTGACAAGAGTGTTTGGATGAAGCATTCGTTAAATTTCACTTTTTAGCGGCTGGCTAGTTAACTAGCTATTGTGCTGATTCCATCACATGACTACATTTTGAGAGAAAGACATATTTTCGTCAGTCATTTTTCAAAAAAACAAGACATAAAAAAATCAATATTAGAGACTAAAAGTCAGGATATCTTTTCCTTGACCATTATGCTTTTAGTCTGTGTTTTTAGAACAACTTTACCTAATTTCTTGGGTAGCCCTTTAATACAATTGATTAGTGTTTCTATTTAGTTTGTTATCACTCAGCTACAGCAGAGAGAGTTTAGGTTTTGGGCCTTAAGCACTAAAGCAACATTTGTGAAGCAAAGGTTGTGAATTAAAAAAATATGCACGAGGATAAATCACAGTGTCCTTTCACCATGATAAGTAATGGATTTTTGCTGCCTACCGGGTAAATCTTATTGTCTTCTAAATGTTTAGTGTTTTGTCTTTCTGTTGGAAATAAGCCAACAGTCGAGCTGTAGAGAAAAGAAGAAGAGTGTAGTGCTGCTGAACATTATCATCATTCATTTGACGATGACCTTATTTCACAAGGCAGTGCAGGTTGCAAAACGTGCCATGTATGATGTGAGAGAGGATGTTTTTGGAGTTATGTAGCCATATTTATCGTTTTACTGAAAAATAAACCCCTGACGTTCTTTTAAAAGCCCAAAGGTGTCATGGTCCTGGGTTTGTGCTTAGTCTGTTTCCTGTTTAAGTTTGAAAATTCACTCTCCTCATGTGTCACGTCTGGTTTTACTTCCAGTATTTATGTTTCCCTGCCTTTGTGATCGTCTGCCCCGCCCTGTTCCAAAGTTTATTTGACAAGACTTACTGTTGTTCTGAAGATTTTTCCAGGATCCTCAAAGACTGTGCTAACAATCAGGGCTAAAAACGATTCAGACCACCAGTCTTTACACATCCAATACTGTTTCCTTATTCAAATAAAGATGGCAACCGAAAGTGACAGATGTCTGTGTTCAATTTGTGCAACATAAAACAAAATTAAAACGTTTTGTCATAGGCTCTATTTGTCAGTATGTTACTTGGTATTATCACATATTTTATTGCAAAATAACGTCACACAAAAGGAGCAAAGAGAAATGTTGGATTAAAAACATGTTTTTACCATGCAGCAGAGGTCATCAATCTAGAGTCTTTGCGGATTCTGCATACGTTCAACGACCTTTTGGGGATCTCAAAAATCGCAGGTTATTTTTCGAAAATACTTATACGCCGCTCTGTTACTCAAATCTAATAGTAATGCATTAGACACACAAACGGGCTCATTTATTTACAGGTTAAATCAGTGCCAGTAGTTGCCTGAACACAATGATGAATTCTAGTCTTTGATGAATCTTCAGAGGATTAAAATGTCGCGGTTTGCTCGAGGCCCCGAGAAGAGTTACAGTAAACGTCTGTGTCATCAGCATTATCCTATTAGCACATGATACAGTGTATAATTATGTGAGCAAAGAAAAACAGGCAGTGTGACTTTGAAGTTTTCTCTCTCTCTTTCCGTTACACATTTTCTTATTTCCGCATCCTTTTTTTGACAGAAAGATGCACCAATGAATTTCATAAAGTACACGGATGTTTTGTGTGAAGTGTTAGGTAGAGGGCTGCTATTCTGCGTGGCCCTTCTCCATTCAAACAGCTGATGTTGCTCCAACTAGATGACCTCATTTCCTTGCAGCCTTGGGGCTTCGCTTCATATGAAGTGAAAAGAGCTTCATTGTTAGCCGTTTTTTATATTCCTCATGCACATAGAGTGGTGGATGAAAATGATGGTGTTCCCTTACTGTGAAGAGACTTATATATTTTGAAGGACTGATGGTTTGGGACTGTTGTGCTTACATGGACAAGAAACAGAGGAAGTCAGCAAATGTGTGTAAATAGAAGAATGATATGAGACATGAAACGGCAATGGAAGTTGTGTGCAAGGGGTGATGGCTTTTATAATTTATGGTGCTTTGCAATAATATACATTGCATGCCCTGCAGCACTGTATCCTTTAAGGTTTCTGTCTGTCCTCCTTTTAACCCTAAACACTATATTACACTTTATAAACACTTTATAACCTGCCATGGTGCAAAATTATGATAATATGTAAGTGTTCGAAATCTCAATTTGCAGCTTACTGTTAAGTAAACTCTTGAGTGACCATTATATATAGGGGTGATGAAGGAGTGAAAAAGGCAGCGACCTCTACTAATATTTTTCAACTGTTTCGCGTTGTTGTGCTAAGCTAAGCTAACTGGCTGCTGGCGGTAGCTTCCTATTACCGTACAAACGGGAAAGTGGTATTCGTCCTCTGATCCGACTCTCTGCAAGAAATGAAATAAGCGTGTTTACCAAAATGTCGAATTGTTTTACCATTCATATCTTACTTATCCATATTACCAGAGCCTAATTCAATCTATATTGAAAGGTCTGTATTATCATACATCAGAGTAATACTGTTAAATATTTGTTTTTTTAGACATTTAAAACTACTACAAGTAATAAGACATGTCAGAATGTCTTGGAAATTGGAAAGAGGAGCTTCAGGCGACAGGAAACCAAAGACACACAACGTTAAAAGCACACATGTGGAGACACACATTCAAAACCTCATATTGATTTGTGTTCATGACAAATGGGGAAACAGCAGAAGAGGAGCTCATGATCGTGGATGCACCGCAGCAGTTTTCTACAACACAACTGCCCTCACATTAAGTTCATACAATGACAATATAATACTTACATTCAATTTACAATAATTACACAGAGTATAAAATATGCAGAAGTCTTACAGTTTACATTACATCCAAACAAAGTAACAGACCAATGCTGATGTGATCATTGTGCCATAAGTCTGGACAAGCACAATGAATCATCTCATATTTTCTCATATCAAATCATCGGGTCCGTCTGATTGCACGCTGCTCGTGTCATTTGCAATATTGTTTCGTGGAGATGGACCATTATTCTTTGTAGTAATTCCATCAAAGTAAGGTCATCCACCAACTGAGGCAGACTGCGTCACGGTTTGGTTAAAAGGTCAAAACAACAGGGTCTTAAAGGTTAAAGTCCTGCGGCAACAGAATAACAGTGCGACCCTTTCCTTTTGTCCTCTTTTTAATCGTGTTTTCCCATTTCATGTCACATCACAGCCAGTCAAACTTCTCTCCACATCATCAGCTACGGCTTTTGTAACTCAGGAGAACTTAATGAGTTTGCGCTGGAGAGGCCAGTGCTTTCCATGGTCCTGAAGCAAACATTTCTCTGTCTCCATCTCTTGTTTATTCAAATTTGCGACCCTAGCTTCAGGGATGCAACACAACTAATAGCCCCCGTAACCCCTCCCTGCTGCCAGTCTCTCTTTTTGTCTCTCTTCAACACACACACATACGCACATCCACACACACACACACTGGTTCTTGTCAGAGGAGGAGCGACATCAACGTCGGGTTACTTTCTGCCTCTCTCTCTGCTCCAGTGTGTTAACAGAGGTGAGGGTAACATGGACCAAACTAAAACAGCTCATCCATGTCATTCCCTGCAGACAAGGTAAGAAAACATTTCTCTGGATTTGTGCCAAACTACCACAGACAAGGACATTTCTTTACATACTTATTTAGAAAAGGACCCTAACTTAAGGAACACTTGGAGAATATGTAGTATTAGTATATTTCAGAAATATTTTTTTATTTACCTACTTTCTTATGCTGTAAAGTAGAAAAAGCTTAATTTGAACAATGCTGAGTCAAATGGCGGCATTCTTGTGAGTCATATTGATTTATAAAAAAATGATCCACTGTAGAACGATGAAGCAATATCCAGGGAACATTAAAATATTGATGAAAAAGTCACGATAAGACAACACAAACAAAAGGAAAATTCGAGGATTACAATGTGATCCATTATTGATTGAAAGGAGGATGCTTCTAATAATTGAAGAGTATAACTGGGTTTTATTGTTCCCTGAGGCTGTTTTGGAAATGTTTATCATCATTGCTGAAAGGTTTCAATCAGCCACCAGCACCAGATCCCGTCTCTGGATTCCCCGGTCTCCCTGCTCCCGAGGAATCCCCCTGATTACACAGCGTTTGTGTTTCAGAGGGAAACTAGATTTCAAACAGCTTACCTGAAATCATGTTTTTTTAATCTTTGCTCATTAACTATCTTACTTCTGCCCCCTGAGCTTGAATCGCCTCTCTTTTAAAAATATCCATTTTAACTCCCTTCTTTGTGTGTTATCTCTTCTTCACACTATCCTCTTAGATTCATTCTGTAGTCCTTCTGCACTGTTCACTCTGTGATTTGTTTTTCATTTTCTTCTTCTTTCTGGCTCCATGGCAGTGTGTCATTGAATATTCAGTGTTTTTTTTCTCTTCTGTCTGTTACACCGCTGTGCGAAGCCAAAGCTCAGGTTGATGTGAAATTTCCCACTCTTCAGATTCAGGACTCACTTCTCTGAAATCACAACAAACCTGTGTGGAAAACCAACTGAACTAGTGCAACAACCTCAGGAAGCTTGGTTCAAAATACGAAGAAGAAAAAAAACATATTCGTCAAATGTTGCTTTTACAAATTAGACAGTGTGTGACCTCAAACAAGGCCTGAAACTAAGTGTATGTACTGTATTTGTTTGGTCTTTCTTTCATTCTCATCTGCATACATGTGTATTTACAAGCTTTGCAGTTGCTGGTTGAGTTCAAATCCCATCTGTGCAAACATCCAAAATGATGTTACAGACTTCCCGTTTGAAATATGTTTGTCCTGAGAAAATATATTAAACATTAAAATACATTTATGAGATAGGAATCTTTTTTTCAATTAAATAATGAAATACTACAACTCTTTGATCCCTGTAGTCGTTAAATCTTCCTTTTGATGAAACTGTGTAACGTACACTCTTGTCTCTGCAAACAAGCCCCTTCTCATCCGCCAATAACTGACTCTGCAGCGGACTGTTGTATCGTTCATGATATCAAAGACATACAGACTTTTTAAAGCCGAGCTCACCCGACCAGATGAGTACTACTCGAAGCTTATTACCGGTACAGCTGTTGCAGGCAGCATCTGCTGGATCTAATTACTATGTTTCTGTGCCTGTCAGAGAAATACTGTTTGCCTCCCAGACTCTCTCCAGTAGCCCTCGATTACAATTAGGGAGGTCCAGTAATGTAGGTCCAGTAATGTAGGTCCAGTAATGTAGGTCTTATTAGTGTGAATGAAGGGAAGAAATGATGACGGACTTGTGAGCAGGTAGTGATCTCCCACTCTGTTATTAAACAACTTCACATCAATCACATGGGAGCATCCTCACACAAGTTTATTAGACAGCTTGTTTATATATGCTTATGTTGCCTTGCCTATATATACCTGGATATATGTATATACCTGTATATATATACATACATACATACTGTAAATACACATATAAAAAAGACACATAAATACTATTCAAACGGATTAAAACAAAGTATATATGAAGATTAAAAAAATAGCTAAAATACAGCAATAGAGATGAATCAGTAGAATAAAAAGTGTGACATTCGGCTGTTTTAGGAAACCTCCTTAAAGATTTTAATATTTGAAACGACCGGTTTGTCGGATTTGGTGGTGGCAAGCGTCGTAGTTACAGATTACAACCAACCCGGTAGCACGGGTATGAAGGGCTGACCATGTGCACACACATCCTCTAACCCTGACACTAACTCTAACCTAACCCTGATTCTTGAGCAAAAATCTTACCCAGTAACATTAAATTCACTATGAGACCAAAACGGCCTAACAAGTTAAACCTAAAAATCACAGGCTGTCAAAGACGAGGTCCTGAGAATTATAGCTGAACTAAACATGCAAACACACGCTCTTCATCATCTGCGATAGAAAAGGCCCGCAATGGGTCTTTGATGAGTAAGTGATAGAGTTAGAGCTGCTGTAATGAAGTTTCATCTGGCTGTAAGAGCAGGAAGGAACCATCTCTCAGGTACAGTATGATGTTATCAAGTGGCCTAATGGAGTCACTTACATGGTTTTAGCAGTATGCACCAACCTTCATGGTCTCAACTAAGTGTCTTTACATTGATTTTCTGATCAAAATACATCAGTTAATCACATTGCTATGGTGCGTATATTGGTCTATATCCTGATGTTTCTTGGTTTTTAACATAACAGTAACTGTAATGATACTTTGCCTTAATTGTGGTGTTTTGCTGTCTGTTTGCTTGCCTGGGGACATTTTGAATAGACAACCCATTATATATACAAAGGAACAGGGGTTAGATGCCTTTATGAGAGCCTCTATTTTCAGCGTGGGTAGAAATCTGTCTTTACACACACTGAAAGAACAAAGAGATGTTGTTAGGAAGTGAATCCTTTATGCCTTGGTATCTTTATACAGATTATCACAGATTAGAAACTCTCAAGGGGCATTTTGTGTCTTTCAATTGCTCTGTAGAGGTGAGCAGCTGATTTACAGATAGAAGATTACACCGACCGTGCAGATTCCAAACCTCCTAATGTCTTGTTTCCGATATGAGTATGAGGGACACTGCAGTATAATTTGAACACAGCTGCTGCAGCCCATATTTGCTCACCTGTTCATCCTTCACATCTTGGCAAAGCCATGAGCTCAAAAACACTCAAACACCTGCAAAGTGTTTACACACTGAAAGCTACGCATGATATCTGTAACTGTGCAGACAGAAAGAAGCACACACAAATATGAAAGAACTGGCATCACAAAAAGGCAAAAAAATATTTGAAGAGGCTGAATACGTCATAATCTTTGTGTTTATCAGGTATTGTACAGATATGATTTGAGCCTGAGACGGATTTCCAAAACCAGCCAGCATGGAGACTCTGAATTCCTCCCACACCACCAACATCAGCAGTGGTGATAACAGCAGCCTCTCCTCTGGAAGCCCGTACTCGACTGTGGAGATTGTTCTCATCAGCCTGGTGGCTGGATCTGCGAGTCTGATCACCGTCATTGGAAATATCCTGGTCATGCTCTCTATAAAGGTTTGGGTTTTCTTTGTTTTATCATTTATGATTAAAGTTTCATCTCTAAACATCTTGAAAAGTACACCAAGACTTTGAGATAAGAATACAGCATGTGTAACTGTGTGCAGAGAGGTAATCTAATATGAGAAAACACACATCGCACAACAAAAGATTAGCATCTGACAGCCTGCCCCATGTTGTTTCTCTAAAGGTAAACAGGAACCTGCAGACTGTCAACAACTACTTCCTGTTCAGCCTGGCCTGTGCAGACCTCATTATTGGCATCTGCTCCATGAACTTCTACACTGTCTATATGGTGATTGGCTACTGGCCCCTGGGAGCTGTGGTGTGTGACCTGTGGTTGGCTGTTGATTATGTTGTCAGCAACGCCTCAGTCATGAACCTGCTCATCATTAGTTTTGACCGTTACTTCTGTGTCACCAAACCGCTCAGCTATCCGGCCCGCCGCAGCACCAAGATAGCGGGTCTGATGATTGCCGCGGCCTGGGTCTTGTCCTTTATCCTCTGGGCTCCAGCCATTTTGTTTTGGCAGTTCATTGTGGGTGGGAGAACCGTGCCGCCAGGTGAGTGCTACATCCAGTTCTTCTCAAATCCTGCGGTGACGTTTGGGACAGCCATAGCAGCTTTTTACCTCCCGGTGGCCATCATGATCTATCTCTACTGGCGCATATCAAAGGCAAGCCGCAGCCGTGTGAGGAGGGCAAGCAGGAAGGCCTCAAGTACCAGTCTGGGAGAGGGCCCCTCTCACAGCCAGGAGGAGGGATGTGAGCGCCAGAACAACTGCATCACAACAAGAGAAGCTCAGGTGGAGGCTAAAAATGGAAAGGAAAAGGAAATGCTGCAGAATGGAAGTGGGCCAAGACAGGAAGAAAGAACTGACCAGGTGGACTCTACAGAGGACAGCAACCACGCGTCAACGTCTAAGGACACTAAGGCCCCGGCTTCATCACAGAAAGAATTCAATGGAGGGAAAAAGACAAATCAAACACCGTCTCCAGAAACCTCAGCTGTTGACAGACAAAGTCTGGCCGCAAGGACACTCTTTAAGGTAAAGTTGTTTACTGACATTGTGATTCAGATGACTAAAGAAAACTCAAATTCAATCAGACTTGCAGCTCTAGGTCACTGTCAGTCGTTCCACCAATCTGGTCCACACAGAAATATCTTCACTATCAGACGGATTGCCGTCAAGTTTTGTAGAGACAATCATTGTCCCCAGAGGATGAAGCTTAATTGCTTTAGCAACCCCGCGAACCCTCTAGCACCACCAGGAGGTCCACATCGTGTTTTTGTGTCTAATGTCTCTCTTGGATCGGTCTTCATAAAATTTGGTTGAGACATTCATGTTCACCTCAGGATGAACTGTAATAATATAATATAATATATATATTTTTTATTTGTACAATACTTTAGTTTATTTCATTATCTGCAAAACTTAACACATTCCCATTATCCTCAACTGTACTTTCTGTTTATTGCTACTTAGGAAACGTTAGAATAACATTTTAAAAGTTTTGTTTGCAGCTTGTTCCAATGCCCCCAAGTTGCCAAACTAAATCAACTGGTATCACTTTAAAAACTTTAAATTGAAAAATGTCCTCATCTTCTACTCTCATTTCCAGATGACAAAGCAGAATGTTGTGGCAAAGTGGAAAAGGAAGGGCATTTCTTCCAGGGAGAAAAAGGTGACCCGCACCATCATGGCCATCCTGGTTGCTTTTGTTGCCACATGGACACCGTACAACGTGATGGTCCTGATCAACACCTTCTGTTCCATCTGCATCCCGAACTCCCTCTGGACCATCGGCTACTGGCTCTGCTACATCAACAGCACCATCAACCCAGCCTGCTACGCCCTCTGCAACGCCACCTTCAAAAACACCTTCAAGCACCTGCTCATGTGCCAGTACAAGAACATACGTACAGCGCGATGAGGGCGAAAAAAACAGAGACCCACTTTTGTGATGGAGTCAAAATAATGTGATGACTCAGAGATGACACAAATGTCAGTTTAGTTGTGCTCTTATTGTGCACTCCATTTATTTTTCAATGGAACGTTTTCCAACTGTCACAGAAAAGGAAACTGTGTTTTATAGTTGTACCACACATTTAACGTTTCATGATTTTGAAATACATGCCATTGTATTCTCATTCGGTGCATGCTGGTGGAAATGCGGTTTATTGTGAAGAAGTTGAGTGTCAGTTGGGGATTTACTCACTTACATTCTCTTCAGCAGCTGTAAACTGTGTGCGCGCGCGTGTGTGTGTGTGTGTGTGTGTGACTGGTTTGATTTTTCAGATAATGACATCCGTTGTCCATGTTATTGTGAAAATGAGCCCATATGTGATGTTTGTCCAGATCTTCCCCTCTTCCATGTATTAACACATGTTTCCATGAATAAACGAGCCAATGACGGAAAATGTGATTTGTGCTCTGAAGTAAACTGGGTTCGTGCAAACAGTCAATGCAGTCTGATTTATTGGCGCCACCATCACATGAAAACCTTTGCCCAATCCCTGCTGGCCTGCTGCCTGACGGGAGGAATTACACACTGCGCCACAAAAGAAGGGCTGCATGTCTGAAAAACAGAGCTGCAGTTCAGATAGTTTGTAAAATCTTAATCTTAAAAGGAATGACAGACGGACAGTAACTGGTCCACAGTATAGAACAATTCTTACAGTAAATATGATATAATGCTGCATAAGACAGCAGTTAATTGTAAACAAATCGAATGCCTTTTAGTACCTGTAACCATCTTTCACTGCAAAGTGTGTCATCTCTACAGAGGCAAAACAGGAGTTATTTTTAAACTATAGCTCCATTTGACCAAGTTAGAAGAACAAGCAAGTGCAGTATACGATTATATATTTGCAGCTTGTATTTTGATACCTAACTATACAAGCTATACTAATTTTCCTTTTTCTTATTGACTCTCACCACCTCCATTCTAAGCAAGAATAAAGATGATGTGCAGGAAAATGAGCAAAGTTTTAACACTAAGAACCTGACCACAACACCGATGGCGAACAACTGGCCACCAGGACATTTTTAAACCCTTCCTAATTTAACACCAGAGTTTGAAATTCCTGCACTGAATAGAAATGAGGATCAGAGAAAGATTTGGAGAGAGAGAGAGAGAGAGAGAGAGAGAGAGAGAGAGAGAGAGAGAGAGAGAGAGAGAGAGAGGAGAGAGAGAGAGAGAGAGAGAGAGAGAGAGAGAGAGAGAGAGAGAGCGAGAGAGAGAGAGAGAGAGGGAGGGAGGGAGGGAGGGAGGGAGGGAGGGAGGACTGGATTCAGTCTTTACTTTTCCTCCCATTTCTCCTCCCCCTGGACATGAATCTCTTCTGGTTCCTATCAGACACAGGAACAGAACAGGAGAAAAACAAACTGAACTCTTCCCACACTGAGCCAAGAAAGGACAAAAGGTTTCTCTGTCTCAGCAGTGGCGAAACTCCTGTGGACAGCTGTGGAACTGTTACGCCCTCTAGTGGAACAAAACGCACGTCTTTTATTGATACTCCTGCACCTGAAGGCTCACTGGCAGAAAACTGAAAGCTAAACTAACCGTTGCAACACCAGCTGCAACATGCACGTGTTAAACATTCCGGATGTGTATAGCACTGTGAAACAGAACTTCTCCGAATGCGACCGTCTGTGTGTTGTCACTGTGTGTGTTAACTGCAAACTGCACAGTAAGACGACCACAACACACGAATCTAATATCTTGATTAAAACAACAAAACTATCTTTTAAAATGACTCTCTCCACAATTATTATCCACACCCATTTCACCAGACGCAACCTAAACTAAAAACTCCAGTGGAGCTTCATCATGTCTGTCAGGTGCTCATATTGAAACAGGTTTTCTTGCTGTAATCATTCCTCCTGTTCACACCGGCCGTTAGGAGATCCCTTCATGCAATTTCAATCTAAATGATGACAAAAACGAGCTGGCGATAGACGCGTAAAGGGCATTGGTCAGTTACCATGGGGACACTATTGATGCTGGCTGGGTTATAAACATCTGACCCTGCCTGTTGTTTATCATGTAACCCTGTGTTTGCATTGCACTCATGTCTTTGTGCTCATAGTGATTTGAGCAAATGTTATTAAAGACAACACAAAAACAAGAAGTAGCTCTGCCAGTCTACGCCTGAGGTCTTGAGTATAAGTGCTTCTCCATTAACCGGAGACCTTTCCGTACAAAAGACCACATGAGGGCACATGTTGACATACCTACATGGCACTTTGGTGGAGGAGAGTTGCACTTCTACCTTGTACACACTGCCTACAGGTCGAATTATCTACTTTACACATTCAGTCAAAGTAACCCAAGAACTGCTGCTGTTTAGTGTAAACAGACGCCTCGCAGGAGGAAATACCAGATGCATGTGGGCAGGGTATGGCCGAGCCGTCAGCTGGTCTGCTGTCTGGTCACCTGAGCAGGAATGTAATTCACTTCATTACTGGCTACCAGTGGAGTAATGGCAGAGGAAAGGGACCCGACAGAAGCCTCCTGGGAGGACATGCCACTCCCTGATGAATATCCTGAACCTAATTTGGTGAATGGAACGGCACAGGAGGAAAACACCAAACATCAGTCGGTAAAATGCAGCCCCAACCTGCTGCAGATGCTGAAGGCAGCAGAGAGCAGGAGGACACCTCAGGGTCGGGGCAGAGACGGGGCGGAGGTGTCTGGAACAGGAGAGCTGGTGGCTGAAGCTCTGAAGACTGACATGGTGAGCAAGGAAGCTGCTACATCTCCTGACTTTGACTGCATCATTGGTCAGGCCTGTCAAGATCAAGACATTATATATGCTGTGAGCATCTCTAAGTGTTCTAAACTGGAAGCGTGACTCTGCATATACTTAGGCTGTTAATGATTTTAGATGTGCAGGCCTCTATGAATGTTTGACCAGCATTCGCACAAAAACGTTTCACTCATGTTGTCCCTTTGAAAAGACAGAGTAGACTTAAAGGGCAAATGTGCTGATGTCACACATCAAATATTCTTAATTGATTATTCTCTTTCTTTTAAGTCTCACACTCAGCTTATTGTGAAGAAGTTAAAGCTGAGGCTGGATTTTCTATTTCTCTTTTGATGCAAAAAGGAGGCTTGTGGCTGCTACTTTCATGCCTGTGATATATGGTGATGTTTTATTGATGCATGCATCTTCTCAATGCCTTCACTCCTCTGATACTTTATATCATGGAGCATTGAGGTTCATTACAAAAACGGCCTCATTGTATGCTAGGAATGGTTGGCCTGCATTGTCCTTATGTATAAGGCAATTCTTAACTTGCTTCCTTCATATCTATGTAAATGTATCTGAAATATCCTGGAAGCTACTGTCTACGCTCTGTGACACATTCACAAGACTTACTCTTGCTATCTGTCCCCAACGTCCATCTTGAAATTTAAAAAAAGGTACGCTGTGGCGGTTTGGAATTTGCTGCAGACTGATTTGGATCTAGGAGAGCTGGTCTCTTTAAGTGTTTTCAAAAATATAGGACACTCTTGAAAAGGAGATTATTAATCTCAACAAGGCTTTTTATGGCTAAATCAATTTTCAATATATCGAATTAAAAAAAGAAAAGAAAAATTGCATAAAGCCCTTTGTGTCTCCAGACGGTGCCGTGTGAAATCTGAAAAGTTTAAGACGATACAAGTTTGAAAATTGAAAGAATCTGTGGGTGTGGAGTTAGAAAGATGTGAGCGTATCAAACCTCTGTAGCTCGCTGCTTACAGGCTGTGTTATACTCTCCTTAAACGGATCAGCGTGTGTAAAATTTGTCGAATGCCCCTTTAAGAGACTTTCAGTAACACTGCAGAGCGGCAGAGAAAACAATGACTTCTACAGTTAAGTCCAGCTCTATTGTCTGTTTACTTAAAGAAGCCTAAGCTGCCGTCTGTGTCCCTGAACACTATAGTTGCATTCATCTTTATCTCTCTCTCTCTCTCACTAACAGTCTCTGTCATGAATGTATGTTCATGTATGTGCATCACTCTGCTGTCTATTTAATGTATACCCTGAGAGCAAAGTGCTCTTACATACTCACATACATCTGTGACCTCAAGTAACACTTGACTGAGCTTCTGTTTCCTTACAACGCTCTTTCTTCTCTTCATCTCTAACCTGTTCTTCTATATTTTCCCAGAGTTCCCCTCTGTAAGCCTCACAAAGACTCATTCACTCTCTCTCTCTCTGTCTTCTCTCCACCCGTCACCTGGGCCTGATGGGGGCGAAGGTGTGGCGTAAAGCGTCACTCTGTGAACCCTCTAATCAGTTCAACTGCACCCGCTTGCAGCTCTGCAGAGTAACTGTGGTCAGTGTGAGAGCAGCTCTCCCAGCATGAAGAAAGTGTACAGTCTAGTGAACATAAGTAAAGCCAAGGACCAGGAGGCAGTGCAGTCCATCCGCATCAAGGTATCACTGCTTTTGTTTTAGGAGCGCTGTTAATCTCTTTATTTTAGAGTTTACTTTTAGGCAGCGAGTCCGGTCTTCATGTTGAATTATTAGTAACCATTACGTTGTGTTAGTACTTGAATGAACCTTAAAATTAATTCTTTGTATCTGTTTTTAACCAACTGTGAATTTTCTTGGGTTTTATTGATTGAAATAACAAACAGTTGAACAGAAATTCAGACTTTTGGTTTCCCAAGAGGACATTTACACGTTAACACCGACAGTCACGTATTAGCTTTATAGACCTTCATTGTACTTTCACAGTAGCTGGCTTGGATTCAAACCTGTTTTCTGAGCCCTGCAGGAGAGGGCTTTGTGATCAATAAGTTAATGTTCACATTGCCTCAAGTCACTGCCTAATGTCTTGTCATGTTAAAGATTAAGCAGCTGCTTGAGTAAGTGCAAGCTGTATTCAAGTCTTTTTAACTCCGGGTGTGTGAATATATATTTTTGTATTCATTTGTCCTAAATTCTGGATTTTATATGTTTTCTTTCAATCAGATCAGCAAAGTGGACCAATTTAGATTTTTACTTTCAACCATTTATCAGCCAATCAAAGTGGAGCATATATTTTAAATCAGTAAGATTAAGAAGAAAACAAAATATTATTGATTTATGAGAAGTATGTTTAAAAGTTAAAAGAATGAAAGCGGCATGATGAAGTGGAGTTACTGGACGTTAGAACAGTGATTGAGCTAAAGTCAAAGGGGAGCAGAGGGCTGAAAAACTCCCACAGAGATCCTCGACACAGACATTCAGGAGCACTTCATGTTTAATTGCTCCTAATGAGAATTAGAGGCAGCATCACATGAAAGATGCCTCTCTTTAATCCTGACTCATCGTGAATGAAGCCTTTCTCCAATTCAGCTGTGACGAATGCCATTACCGTAGTTGTCATTGAAAGACTTGTCCGTTGAATATGGAAACTTTAACCACAGAAGCTTAAATGTATTTCCCTGATATTATTCTATTTTGGAGCAAGTGCTTGACATACTATAGATTTACGTAAATATATATATATATATATATATATATATATATATATATATAAAGCAAGTACGGAACCAAATTGCTCCCTTAAAATGTCCGATGACAGTTACACTTTGACTTGCACATGCACTAAACTATATGATGCTGTATGTGATTTTTCATTCACACATTTCGATATTGGAACAAGGCCACCTTGTGTTTTAATGTCAACACAGCCCTAACTTCATATTTTTGTAACCTTGGATCCTTTTTGTTCTTCTAAAAATGTCTAAAAAAGGGTCAAATAGAAGAGCAACAGCACCTACCTATCTAAATGTCCACATCTTTCAACCTCCTCGTCCAGTTTGTAACAAAAGCTTTGTGTTATAAAAGCTGCCCAAGATGAGATAACATCGATGACATCACCGTAGCTCCATCAGAGTTATTATGCCTGGTTCCTCCAGAGCCACACAACGCATGATACAACTGTTTCACCAACGGGCCGTGCTCCCTGCAAGTAAACTGCCCTGTATGTGTTAAATCTGTGGAGCTACCCTTTAAAAACAGGCTTAAACAAAGATTTGCTCCGGCAGTGTGTGTGTGTGTGTGTGCCATACACATGCAGTATGCTGTCGTTTTATAAACAGGATATGTAAATCCTTTCTGAATGCAGAGTTGCCAACTAAATGATCCCATCAAACCTGTGGCCCTAAAAATTCAAACTCTCAATGCACATGTTTACTTTTTGGAGGTGGGGTCAGTGAGCGGGTGTGTCTGAATTTTTTTGGACCTGGACCTGAAGCTCAGGCAGCAGAGTCAGGCAAGCAGCCAGGGAGCGGACATGGACAAGTGGGACTCCTGTGGCAGCAGCCTAGCCTTCAATCAGCCACAGTGGACGGTGAGACAGCAGCAGATACGGGATGATTCAGCGGTAGGAGATATGTAATAGTGACAGGCTGTGAGCAGAGAGGTGGTAAGAAAGTCTGCTGTGAAGGGTGGTGCTTCTGCGCAATTTTGACTATTATGACTACATCATGTCTTTTTAAAGCATGTAGTTGGTGAGACTTTATGTTTGTGACGTGCAGGGAAGTAACAAGCGATATCATTGGTTTACTCTGTGTGTTTGTGTCACTCTTTTTTGGGCTCCAAAGCAAATACCGTTCACTGACCAGAAGCAAGATTTCAACAAACATACCTCGACCACTGGTCGTCGCTCTCTGTCTCATTCCATCTCGCAGTCGTCTACAGATAGCTACGGTTCAGGTACGGAAAGATGCAAACACACGACACACGACACGCTCTTAAGTCTGATCACATGTCTTTGATACATGGACTGAGCTGGTTCTGATCCCAGCAGCACGAGAACCAGAGGCCCCGGGGATAAGCCGGGGTTCTTTCTCCTTCAGCTAAACCTGAATAAAAGGAAAAGTCTTTCTGAAGAATTAAGTCTCTTTAATTTGGTCCTAATCGGCTCTGTGAGCCTTTCTGAAACGTGTCATTCACTGCCAGAGTTTATGCAGACTTCAAAGGCTCGGAAATAAGACTCACCTAGCTAGAATTTGACTCCAAACACAGAACAAAACCAGGGACAATTCATAACTTTCAAACAGTTTGCTTTTGGACATTACATTCTATCAGCTGATTGTTTTCATACACATTGCCTGATTTCTGTGTGGCAGTGGGCAGTGACAGCTCAGAGGATGAGTCCTCTCCCAGAGACAAGCCTCAGAGGACCTCCAAGGGCCTCTCTGACTTCTGCATCAAAAACATCAAACAGGCGGAATTTGGACGCAGAGAAATAATAATCGCACAGCAAGGTAAAGACAAAGAGTCGTTGGACGGCTGTTTACGTCCTCACGAAAGATAATGACAAAATACGTACCCATCCAAGAAGTGCCTTCCGGGCATTCACTACGCCATGTGCCTGTAACGGCAAAACAGAAAGCCCATTAACAAAGTGAGCTGGACTGAATCCCAGTCAGACCGTTAGCAGAAGTGACTGCTCTGGAACTGCCATGCATGTCTCTCAAATGTAATGTGATATTTAGAAATGCCAGCATTAATGGTCCTGAGAAAAGGAGCAAGTGGGGAGAAGCCTCTGGCTGGAGCCAAAGTGTTGGGCTGCACACACATCACTGCACAGACAGCGGTCAGTTCAACACACACACACACTCCCAAATATAGTAATAGGAATAAAAAAACCTCTTTTGTTTACTCTGTACTCTACGGTCTCTTGCAGGTGTTGATTGAGACTCTGTCTGTGTTGGGAGCTCAGTGTCGCTGGGCGGCCTGTAACATCTTCTCCACTCAGAACACTGTGGCTGCTGCTCTGGCTGAAGGAGGTACGACTGTCTCTGTAACCTGCTCCTCCTACCTGCTCCTCCAACCTGCTCCTCCTACCTGCTCCTCCTACCTGCTCCTCCTACCTGCTCCTCTAACCTGCTCCTCCTACCTGCTCCTCCAACCTGCTCCTCTAACCTGCTCCTCCTACCTGCTCCTCCTACCTACTCCTCCTACCTGCTCCTCTAACCTGCTCCTCCTACCTGCTCCTCCTACCTACTCCTCCTACCTGCTCCTCTAACCTGCTCCTCCTACCTGCTCCTCCAACCTGCTCCTCTAACCTGCTCCTCCTACCTGCTCCTCCTACCTACTCCTCCTACCTGCTCCTCTAACCTGCTCCTCCTACCTGCTCCTCCAACCTGCTCCTCTAACCTGCTCCTCCTACCTGCTCCTCCTACTTGCTCCTCCTACCTGCTCCTCCTACCTGCTCCTCTAACCTGCTCCTCCTACCTGCTCCTCCAACCTGCTCCTCTAACCTGCTCCTCCTACCTGCTCCTCCTACCTACTCCTCCTACCTGCTCCTCTAACCTGCTCCTCCTACCTGCTCCTCCTACCTACTCCTCCTACCTGCTCCTCTAACCTGCTCCTCCTACCTGCTCCTCCAACCTGCTCCTCTAACCTGCTCCTCCTACCTGCTCCTCCTACTTGCTCCTCCTACCTGCTCCTCCTACCTGCTCCTCTAACCTGCTCCTCCTACCTGCTCCTCCAACCTGCTCCTCTAACCTGCTCCTCCTACCTGCTCCTCCTACCTACTCCTCCTACCTGCTCCTCTAACCTGCTCCTCCTACCTGCTCCTCCTACCTACTCCTCCTACCTGCTCCTCTAACCTGCTCCTCCTACCTACTCCTCCTACCTGCTCCTCCTACCTACTCCTCCTACCTGCTCCTCTAACCTGCTCCTCCTACCTGCTCCTCCAACCTGCTCCTCTAACCTGCTCCTCCTACCTGCTCCTCCTACTTGCTCCTCCTACCTGCTCCTCCTACCTGCTCCTCTAACCTGCTCCTCCTACCTGCTCCTCCAACCTGCTCCTCTAACCTGCTCCTCCTACCTACTCCTCCTACCTGCTCCTCCAACCTGCTCCTCCTCCCTGCTCCTCTAACTTCTGCTCCTCCCTGCTCCTCCCTGCTCCTCCTACCTGCTCCACCCTGCTCCTCCCTGCTCCTCCCTGCTCCTCTAACCTCTGCTCCTCCTACCTGTTCGTCCAACCTGCTCCTCCCACCTGACTCGTCTGATTTTCTTTAATTCTATAACCTGCTCTGTATCTCAGGCACCCCAGTGTTTGCATGGAGAGGAGAGTCCGAGGAAGACTTCTGGTGGTGTATTGACCGGTGTGTCGGTGCTGAGACCTGGCAGCCCAACATGGTACTGTTATCAATGAAAGGACAGGACTCCTAATTCATTCCAAGATTGATTGGCCTAAGTTTGAAGATATCAAACTGTAGTTCACCACAGTGAAATGAAGTTCGGTTGCATTTGACCAGTGAAGCTTGACAATTAAAATTAAATCTACATGTTCTCAAGGAAACTTGAGAGTACAAAAAAACATTATTATCATTACTACATATGTATTTTGTCTAATTATTTCTCAATTTTATATCTTTTTTTAATGATAATATTTTGTATTGTTCTTATTTCACCGTACTGAGTGAAGACCTCTCCTTCATTTGTGCGTATTTAACAACTGTTACATTTTCTTTAAATGTCAGCAGTAATGTTTCTTTCTGAATATAATATAGAATAAATATACTGTTCTTTTTAGGATTTGTGCATTTCTAGTAAATAAGTCGACATTTCAACACTGAGCAACACATGTCTCATATAACATATTGACCTGAACTAAGGCCTATATATGCAAAATACTGGATGGATTTGCATGGATATCTTTAAATAAAATTTGACTTCATGTTTGTGTGAAATGTGCATTTAATGACTTTGTTTATACTGCAGATAGAAAGGTTGCATTGATGAAGAGTTTAGCTTTTTCCCCCCCTCAGATTCTGGATGATGGAGGCGACCTGACCCACTGGATCTATAAGAAGCACCCGAGCCTGTTCAAGAACATCAAAGGCATCGTGGAGGAAAGTGTTACAGGCATCTATCGGTTAGTTTCTCACTAAACTTGAATGACGTTCCTATAAAGTCCTTCCCCACTTCACACATGTGTGTCTCCCCACCTGTGTTTCAGGTTATACCAGATGTCAAAAGCAGGCAGGCTGTGTGTCCCGGCTATTAACGTTAACGACTCAGTGACCAAGCAGAAATTCGACAACCTTTACTGCTGCAAGGAGTCCATACTGGACGGGTAATGACTCACATTGTGAACGTTTGGTGAAACCCCTAGTACAGTCCAGAGCCCGACTATGTTGATCTCTTCTGTCAGGTTGAAGAGAACCACTGACGTCATGTTAGGAGGAAAACAGGCGGTGGTGTGCGGATATGGGGAGGTCAGTGAAATAATGAATGTTCCCAGTGCTGCTGTGTACATGACATACATTTAAAGCAGCTTTACCAACCTCTTTTGTCTCTTCTTGCAGGTTGGCAAAGGTTGCTGTGCTGCCCTGAAAGCGTTGGGAACTGTCGTGTATGTCACAGAAGTGGATCCCATTTGTGCCCTTCAGGCCTGGTATGAATGAATGGAGGAAGCTTTTATCAGCTTTTAGAGTGTTTCATTCTACAAAACATTGTGAAATATCTTAGCTGTGACCCGCTTTTCTCTCCTCCCCCTAGCATGGATGGCTTCAGAGTGATTCAACTGAGTGAAGTAGCCCGACAGGTAGACATGGTCATCACCTGCACGGGTAACTGCTGTCCTCTACGCGGAAATATTAGCTGTTATTAAAAATATCAATACCGTTGCAGAATGCTTCATCTCTGTTTCTCTGCAGGCAATAAAAACGTGGTGGGAAGGGAACATCTGGACAGAATGAAGGACGGCTGCATACTCTGCAACATGGGACACTCCAGCACCGAGATAGATTTGGTGAGGACCTGTGTGTGGTGTGTGTTTTTATGTGTGTGTGTGTGTGTGTGTGTGTGTGTGTGTACACTTGTATACAACTTAGTTTTTGACTCTTTTCTCTCAGGTGAGTCTGCGGACTGCAGAGCTGAGGTGGGAGCGTGTGAGGCCGCAGGTGGACCATGTTATCTGGCCGGATGGCAAGAGAATCGTCCTGCTGGCTGAGGTGATAATACTGTTATTATTATTATTATTATTATTATTATACACCAGCACTGAGGGATAATGCACAGACATTTTTAAAGTGAAGTATAGCCTCTCAGTTTACTCTAACTGGGGTCTTGACAACCCTAAAGGGGCTCTTGTTGACTAATGATGGCTTCCTGCAGTGTATTCCTGCTTACGGGTTTGGGTATAGCGCTGAAAATGCTTGCGCTTATTAGGCTACATCATTAATAGTTGGGATGGAGTATGTGTGTTGTGGTTAGGGTAAGAACTGTAACTAGATATAAATACACACCTGTCCAGACACAACAAAGCGTCAGGATTCTGTTTTTCATAGCAGTGTTTCCAGTGCGGTCCTACAGCTCCACTCATGATGACAAATGAAGGGCTTGATGCTGATTAGTTGAGCAGCGGGAACTTCACTTCTTAATTAGATCAGGTCTGCAGCAGGACAGACAGAGGGATACTTTTGGACTATTCTACATAGTTATTTGAGATAATACCCTTCCAGATGTTTTTAGGTTATCGTCAATGGCTGCTGTCACATCCTAGTGTGTCAATTTTTCGCTCAGGGTCGTTTGCTGAATCTGAGCTGCTCCACAGTGCCCTCATTTGTCCTCTCCATCACCGCCACAACTCAGGTATGATGATATGTTTTAGGTTCAATGTGTTATTCTTCCCTAAATGTATTAGAGAGGAAGTATCTGTGGCTCTGCCACCTTTAGTTGTGTTAACGTTTACTGTTGATTGTCAGGCTCTGGCTCTCATAGAGCTGTACAGCGCTCCAGAAGGACGATACAAGCAGGACGTCTACCTGCTGCCAAAGAAGATGGGCAAGTCCTCCTCTTAAATACCCTTTAACAGTTATTACCTTTCTTGTTTTCCACATTCATATTAATTTCATTCAGACATGACAAACACTCCATTCTTATCATTTCAGATGAATATGTGGCCAGTCTTCACCTGCCGACGTTTGACGCTCACCTCTCAGAGGTGACTGATGACCAGGCCAAGTACCTGGGCATCAGCAAACATGGACCCTTCAAACCAAACTACTACAGGTGAGGACATGCACTTTTCTTCCAAAAAAATCAAAACAGGGATATGATTTTAATGATTTAACTGAAATATATATTTTTTAAAACAGGTACTAACCTTCTGGTGGACTTGACAATGTAAAACAACCTCTGCAGACAAAGCACTGACAACCTCTCCGGTCTCAGTCTTTACCAGACTCAAGAGTGTGGCGAGACAGCGGACTTCAAACTTTTACTTTTGTTCACTGTTCCTTCTGTGTTTGTGCGGTTGTATCAACATGTAGATTAATGTTGACATCTCAAGAAATGATCATCAGTCTTTGTCAACTGAATATCTGCTGATTTATCAGTGAGAGTGAAACACATCTTAAATAGTCTCATGCTCTATAATCCTGATTCATGTCCAACATTACCACGTTTACCTAAACCTCATATTAACCTTAAACGAAGCCTGTGACTGTCTCCCAACAGTCAATTAAAAGTTTGAACAACTGTACTTATATATACAATCAACATATTACTAGTCTAGTTGACATATAAATCCCAGACAGTTCGCTGATTCCCTGTCGAGACAGTGTTGTTCAATATCTGATGCATTGTTACGTGGACCATCAACACAAAGGAATGAAACAAAGTTAACATAGTTTCATTGATTTCTATAAGATAGTTGTGTTGAAACATGCACAGTATATTATAATAAAAAGAACATATTTGCTCTTTGTCAAAGCTTTTCTCTGCTTCTCTGTCAAATAGGAAGGAATCTTAAACGTGTACCTGCATGAACATTTTACATGCTTTAATGTTTGTGCTCACATCTGTGGTATTCACACAACCTCACAACCCCATCAATACAGGTGCATCCATACAAATTCAAATCTAAATTGCCCACAACAAACAATGACTAAAGGTAAAACGGACAAGTTCGACCTGCTGGTTGGAGTCAGCTCACTGAGCAGCCGAGTAAGTGACTGTTTGACCACTTGGGGGCGTCAGAGTGCTGTTGTCTTTGAGTGACACTAGTAATGAGCATAATAACTTATATTTCCGGCATTTTAAGGCCTCACCGTTTATTTTGTTTTTCATTTTTTAGCTCCAGTATTTTTTTTAATGAACATCCCACCCAAACAGAAACACCTCATCTAGTTGTTGTTTCTGGGCACTAAAGTCTCCGTTACCTTTAAAAAAAAAAATGCAATCTATATTTTTATTTAGTTAATCATCTCCTTATAAGGTGCAAAAAAACAAAAAAACAGTCAAAGATTAGACAGTAAAACACAGATCTTTGTGGTAAAGATGCAAACACAACATTATCTACCAGACTGTATCAGGTGTCTATTTAGGAAACTAAAAATGCACAGTCATCAGATCATAATCTGCTACATATAGAAAGGCAGAAATGTATGATGGACTGCATTAACAAATAAACATGTGCATCTGTGAGGATTATTAGGATGATTAGTAATAAAGTGTTTTATTACAAAGTATCAGAAGGTATCAGTGTGTGTAGTATAAGTGTGGCCAGCCATTTTATCCCAAACTGACAAAGGATCATTCAATTACTGTACTTGACTGTATTAATCGAACAGTGTATGATGATGTTGTATTAGACATCCTTTTTCTCAAAGTGAACTTAAGTATGATGATGTGTTGCAGCGTATTGATAACATCCTTTATGAAAAGCGATGCTGTTGGTCATACAAGTAAAATTGTAAAATGTTTTACCTGTAAATATTGGGTGTCACATGAAATTTCCCTTACATTTTAATGTAGTTAATTGTAAAATCTAAATCTAATCTAACATTAATTCAAAAACAGTGTTGAACCCAGATACCACCAAAATAGTGCTCCACTAAAATTCTGTGGATAGATGTTTGTATCAATTACATAATATGAAGACCTCTCAGGGCATCGTAGTCATCATATTTATTAATGTAACACACCCGCTGCAGTATTTGTAGTGGGCCTTCAGATTGTGGATTTGACCGAGCAGTACCAGCAGCGGCCAAAGACCGCACCACAGGAAAGGTTTAAATGCTCAGTTTATTCATGAATTAACATGCTAAAATATCTAGGCTCATGGAGATAATCTTCATTTCTCAACCATAAACAAGGAAGGGAAACAGTGAGTGTGCAACGTTGCGTTACAAAACACATACCTCTTCTTTTTACTTTCAGTCCGTACTGCAGCTGCCCTTACAAAGTGGATGCTGTTGCATGCAGTAAACATTCAATTGGGACATTCTTCTTCCTCATATCCTTGAACTTTGACACTCTTTATGACTTTGCTCACAAATCCAATGCACAGAAGATTTGTGGATCACAATAGTCAGAAAAGCATGTTGGCAACTGCAAAAACCGGCCGTATGCAGTAGGACCTCGTGATGTTTTTTGGCGTATGACATATTATGTATTGGAACATACTAAATCTTTTTCTGGCATTTTAGAAAGCATGGTAGTACGAACATTGGAACGCACAGTTACTAACAGGAAAAGGGGGAGAACAGACAAAGGTCAAAGGTCAGGTGGCTTGCTTCTTCAGTCTATTGTCAACTTTACACCTCACTGGTCCACTCTGGACACACCACCATCAGAAGATCAGAATCAGAATCCGTTTATTGCCATTGTATGTTGAACATACAAGGAATTTGACATGACGGGAGGTGCGCAACATATAACAACAATCAACAACAATCGGCAATGGACCAGACTGGCAACATTTCCCCCAACTCTGCCTTCAGACTGCAGCGGCGCCTTGAGTGAACCCGTGCCTGCACACAGAGAACGAGAGGCTGCAGTGTTTGCTGCACACGTGGCACAAGTAGACCACAGAGTGGAGATGGACTCAGAGACACCTGCCATCAACCAGGCCCTGAATCACAGCCATCAGGCAGCAAATGTGAAATCCCTCGACTCAGCACATACACAAAACTACCAATCAGTGTCAATAGGCCTTTTTCACACAACCATTTTGACATTGCAGGGTAAACACATGTGCAATTGATAAAAATATAATTGTGGTCCCAATTTATTTAGTGTCACTGTCATCCCAGTGAGCCAGTGTCCACATTACCAGGGCCCTGGCCCACATAAGATGCCGCATGTCATTGAATGGTAAACACAGGTGGAATTAAGAACATTGATTGTGGCCCTTGTAATGTGCATGCTGGCTCACTGGAATGACTGTGAGACACTAAATAGAATGGGAACATATTTGATTGTATCAATTACACCTGTGTTTACCCTGCTATGTCAAAATGGCTGCTGTGACAAGGGCCTATCAGTGTGAAGGGGAAGGTTACAGGTCTACCCCGTTACTCATGTCCAACACTGTACTGATACCCATTGAACCGTGCAAATATTTGTTGATAGAAAAATGTCTAATAACTTAGAATCTCTATATGTTGAGAGGTTATTTACCATGTTGCAGAAATTCTACACTGGTCATTTTATTTAAGAGTCCATGTGATTTCTGCCTTTCTGCGACTATTGTGTTGGGAAAATGAATAAGAAATAAATTGGTGTCGGAACAAAAAAACAACTATTCATTTTTATTCATTTTTAATTTATTAGCTTTGGGGCAAAGTTTTGTTTTCATATTTGAGCCTCTGACACTCACTGTTACTCGCTGAATTAGGTGTCTGAATACGTTTTGGTTCCTGGTAGATGCTAAGTAATAAACTCTGTTCCAAGTAAATCCAGCCAGTCATATGACAATCGTTATCTGTTTTCCTCAATTGTTGCATCATGTCTGCCTCTGATCATGAAGTCCTATAAATACGCCCCAGTCCCTGGATTACTGTAATCCAGAGTCTCCCAGTGTTTGTGTGTGAGAGCCAAGGCATGGCTGAAAATCCTCATTGAACTGTGTTTCAGGAGGGCAACACCAGGGAGACTGCAACCAGTGTCTCCTTGTTCTCCTCTTCCTCCTTCCTCTTTCTGATGAGTGAAACAAATTGTATGAATTTACCTCAAACGTCTCATTCCCTGATGCCTGATTCCAATAAATGAATCAGTGTTTGCACCTAATGTTGGCCGGTCTTTCATCCCCTCCCTGAAACATTTCACACGTTCTCTGTATGCGCTAATCTTCTACGTGCTGAATAAAGTGTCACTCACTACGAGGTTGCGATTTGTGTAAAAAAACTTTAATATAACAGAGGCGAGACACAGTACGAAAGAACAGTGAAGACAACAGCAATTAAACAACCATTAGGGTGAGAGATAAATGAGGAGATCCATTGACTTCCACACCCATCTAATCTAATGACACCACTCATTCCTCTTTATTACCAGTATCCCCACAGTCAGAGGGCGTGGGTTTGTGTGTGTGTGTGTCCTGGGGCAGAGCTGCTGATAATCCATTGGTTAGTGATGCATCTGAGAATGACAGATGGCCTGTGCAGCCTATACGCTGTTGAACCGGTGTGTGCTTAGTTTAATAACAGTTTTAGCGACCAGGAAGTTGTGTATCAGGCTTCGGTGTGTGTGTGTGTGTGTGTGTGTGTGTGTGTGTGTGTGTGTGTGTGTGTGTGTGTGTGTGTGTGTGTGTGTGTGTGTGTGTGTGTCCTTGCCTCCTCCCTGTTAGGGATTCTCCCTAAAGAGCTTTGATGCCTTCCCTGCATCACTACATTGTACTAATCACTCGTACCAGCTGTCAGCGTGTCGGCCTCCCTCCTTCCTCTCTGTGCGTCAGCTGGCACCACTTAACCTCACATCCTCTGCAGTCGGCCATAATGGACTCTCTCCGCATTTATATGAAACATGAAGAAGATTTATCGGCCGTTGATCAATCAACCAACACAGACACTGTACTACCAGTGATGTGTTTTCTATCCTCCCTTATCCCTCCTTTTGGTTTTCCCCTGGTCTCCACTTCTCTCTTTATTTTCAAACTTTAAGGCTCTTAATGATCTCCTGGCAGTTTCCCAAAATTTGTTAAATTATGTTCTTCCACACTGTTACACTTAAATCACAGATAGGATATTCTATACCTGCTTCAGTTAAGCAATCATACTTATGATAAGTGAAATATTTACAGCACACAACTTTATTAAATCAAGAGACAAATTGCACGTGTTTTAGTGCATCATTTTACGCACATCTTACTATAATTCTGCCAGAAATATTTAGCATCTCTGGGAACATTGGCTTGGCATTGGCCAGAAAGCACAGTCCCTGGTACGTCTCTGTAAAGTACCTAATGACAAATGCTTCTGCAACCCTGCATCAGGAGTTTATCGTGATGTGTCTTCCAAAGCGTCTGTGGAGTTTTTAATGGTTTAATGGTGGACGCAGCACTAACATCACTTATGATGATCCTCTGCAGGAACTCATCGCAGACCTTTTGTGATGGAGCAGGATCAGGTTGCACCATAAGCTGAGCTCGCTGCTGCTGTTAAAACCAACACTAGGGATTTACCACGAGAGGCCTTCAGCTGCTGGTTTCACAGCCAAACACGATTGATTTATTAATCAGGGCAGATAATGGTCAACCCAGTGCTTAATGGTCTGTGTATGGATTAATGGGTTATGACCCAATAGTTAAAAGAATCCTAGGTTCATCCCTTCAGAGCTCAAAGATTACACTTTGGTGTCATGATCAGCTAATTGTGGCCAAGACAACCCTGAGGGGACATTATAGCTTACATTCGAAGGTGAGGCAGGACCAAGATTATTTATAATCTCTGGGGGTGTTTTCCAAATCAGCAGACTAACTGGATTTGTGTTGAATGTCTGTATGCGTCTTGTTCTGTGCTCGATCTTCAAAAAAATGGTGCGCCTTGTGTCCTTTCTTGCGGAGTTTCTATGGTGTTTTGAGACTGCAAGAACGCTCAGGGGGTAAGTCAATTTGAACCCCTACCTGCTCCGCCTGCAGTCACTCACACGCCCAACAAATGGTAAGTGGACTTGCATTTATAAAGCGCCCTTCTAGTCTTCTGACCACTTTAAGCGCTTTACAGATAACATTCACGCATTCACACACGCTCCACACAATCCAGTGATGGCAGAGGCAGCCCTACAAGATGCCACATGTGCTTCAGGATCTAAACTAAACATTCACTCACGCTCTGATCGCCCAGCCTTTGGGAGCAATTTGGGGTTCAGTATCTTTGCCCAAGGACACTTCGACGCTCGAGATGCTGGGGATTGGACTGCCGATCTAGTGGGCAACCTGCTCTATCTCCTGAGCCACAGTCACCCCAAACAACCATGCCCTGACCCTAAACCTGCCACCCTGACCTTTTGTAACTAAAATGACAGCTTCTAACACGCAGTACTCCAGAGGAAGATTAGCGGCCGCTAAGGCGTCAGCTAACGGGGATCCAGTTAATAAACTAAACTAAACTACTAAACGTATAATAATCCTCTTCCTGTGATGAATCCCTGGACGACAGACGGCAGTTTAAAGCTCTCAGTCAGTTGTTGGCAAGTCGAGAACCACCGGATCCTTCCAGCCCACCAGAGTGAGTTCTACCATTGCCAAACACTGTGGGAGAGTGCAGCCATCACGGCCACCAGATCTGAGTGACAAGTAGGGTTCAGGTTACACGGGACAGCGTCTCGGAGATGGAGCACGGGCCTCCATGGTAACCTGTGATATCTGAGAGGGACGACGCAATCGATGAGATCCATAGTTCATCCTTCCCGTCCCTCCCTCTCCTCTCTCTATGTTTCAGAATGTTGATGAACAGCTGGGTGTCTGTCTTGTCCTATATTGGCACCACACATGTTTGCTCAAACAACGAGAAACAAAGCAAAAATGTGCTAGTGCCAAAATGGGCAAAGAAGATGAGAAATGAGTGAACCTGTCTGCTGGTTTTACATTGTAAGCAGATGGGGCAGGGTGGTTCTGTCTCTACTCTGTTTATGGCCCTATGGTAATTCACTGATAGTGTGCTTTGACAGTGAATTCTACCAGTGCCATACACAGAACAGGAGGAGATATAGTCCCACATTACATGTGCTACATATAGCCGTCTTATAACCTGACAATCTATTCCTTCACATGTGATGTCAGCCTGTAGAACCTATGCTGACCTCATCTCTGTTTCGTTTACCGGATGGACATTAAATCCAGCCATGCCATCTGCTAGAGCAGGTAGACAGGTCTGCAGTGGTAAGAAAATCTTCACAGAAATTAACTTGCATCTATATCGTTCTGAAAATCATGATAAGATTATTGTTAGCTGTTGGGACATTTCTGGCCTCCATGAGATCCCTCCTGATGCTGGTGGAGGAGCAGGTCTACAGTCAGCCAGATTGATTCTGGCTGTAGGGAATGATGTGCTAAGTGATTTTTGAGCTGCTCCAAATGGGTCCCAAAGCAGGGCTCATCTTCCCGTTTCCGGGAGAGATCAATAGAGTAAAAAGCTAGTGAGTGAGAGAGAGAGTGAGAGAGAGAGAGAGAGAGAGAGAGAAAACAAAAATCTCAGAGTTGCTGCATTTAGTTGCTCCTCATGTTGGTTGCTCTCTTACAGTCACAAAGAACATTATTACCCACATCCTTCAATAAGGTATTTTCACCATTATAATCAGTGCTGCAGTGGAGGATAATAAACCATCTTGTTTACAGAATTAAATCTTTAAATTTAAATTTTACAATCTTTTGTAGAAAACAAAAGAGCTGTGATGATCATCAGAGCAGCTAAAGATACATAAATGCCTCTTCATCTACACATAAATAAAATACAAGTGCTAGCCTCATTATTCTCACTTTGAAGAGGATCGCATGCAAATACAAGGATCGGGATCTTGCCACACATACTGCAGACACCCAGTGATGGTCTGACTCTTACCTTATAAAGATGATCCAATACCCTCAATTTCCTACATTGTCGGACATTTTAGTCATTTTAGTCATACAAAGACAAGAAGAAACATCTTTGTTAAGAAAAGTCTCAAAAAGCACCCATCAGTAGAGTATCTTCACGACCAGACAGCCTTTCATTCGCACAAAGATGAGACAAATAGCCTGGTACTGAGTGGTGGTCTTCAGCTGGATGAACCGGGCCTGTTGAGGAGAGCTAAGGTTGTTTTTGGTACTTCTTCAGTCCGCTCGGCCACAGTCAACTCTCCATGTCTCCGTCCCTCGCACAGCTTGTTTGGGCTGTATGGCAGGGGATTTTAGTAGACAGGTAATTAGTTGCTAAGCATCTTAACTCACTGGTGGTATAGTAATCCACGCTGCCCTCCTCCATCTCCTTCTGCTGCCTCTGAAGCATGGTCTACGGCGCATTTCCTCTGCGCCTTTACGCACAGCACGCGCACTGCAGTTGCGGTGATGAGGGTCGCTGGAAAACCGGTTGATTGGGTATTGAATGTTGCCCAAATTAGTAACTAAATCAGGATCATCGTCATATAAAAATAAAGCCCCAAAAGGAAGACCAAAGCAAAACAAAAACCTTAAAATATAGAAGATTGATGCCAATCATAATAATGTATGCTTCTTTAAAATGAATCTAATTCAACATTTAGGACGCATACAAATGTAAACTCTAAAACAACCATTCAACACGTTACATAATAAAACCCTGATCCAGACAGCAGACCTACCAGTATCCAGCGGGTGTGGCACCCTGCTGCAGCCTGAAGCTCCGCTCCGTCTCAACCCTGCAAGGGACTAAAAGTTTCTCCAGGCCTCCCTCCTCTGCTCCTCGTTATATACGGGCACCCAAAGGTCCCTGCAGGGCTCATTTACCGGCTGTCGGTGATTATTAGACAGATTGCAGGTGGAAAAAGAGGCATCATCCTTTCAGCTGATGTGAATCCGTTAGAGTGGGATAGGACAGGTTTGGGTTACGGCTCTTTCAAAGTTGACGCTGAAATCCACCCGTGCAGCCTTTGTCCTCTCCATACATTATGAAGGAGGCGCAGCCGGCCAGCAGCGTCTCATCGCCCTCCGCACAGCACTGCTGCTCGCGTTACTCTGAAATAACTTTACTCATCATCACTCCTATATTCAAAACCTGTTGTATAAAAAACGGATGCCTCTGTTTTACTCCTGAAACTCACCATTAGGCTCCTCACGTTTCTCGATTATTATGTTTGTTAATCTTCTTAAAAAGTAGCTCCACACAAAAGTAGCCGACAAAGAAAACATATCACAGCGTGCAGGAGGACCACCAGTCCATTCATTCGTTTACGTTTTTAAGGTGATCCATATCTGAAACCAGTAAAAACTTAATAAGAGAAACCTTGAAATGTAGTTTAAAAGGAAACTTAGGACGTTTTAGACAATAATGTGTGAAGAAAAACATAAAAAGGAAGAAAATAGATGAAAAGATAGGCAGGATGAAATCGTGAGATACAATCTTAATCTAAATGATGAAATAGTTCATCACAATTTGAGATGTTTTATTTATCATGAGCATTTCTATTGGAAAGGCGTTACTTACTCGGCTATCAACATGCAGGCATTTAGTAATAATACTAATAACACAAACGATGGCTCTGTTCCATCTGAGTAAGTCATAACAGTGAGCCAACATGCACCAAACTCAAGCAGCTAAACAGAAATAAGCCATGAATTGATTGGAATATCTATACCTGGGCTTTTCCTTTGTCATGTCAAAAGGCCGATCAGACATAAAACAACCCTCTGTCACATACACAAGAAGGCACGAACAATGGCAATACAAAAACACAACATATATATATATATATATAAAATATATATACACAAATACACATATATATATATATACACACTGTCGATATATACACATGTATATATACACATGTACAGTATATGTATATAAATACAGTATATATACGGCATGTCGTCGGATGTATCCTCAAGCAAACAGTCTCTCACGCAAGTTTGTGTGCGTACAGATGGAGTGAAGATGTCTCTGTTCTGAGCATATTGTACACCACTCTACACTGCACACTTGTGGTCAAACTTCAAAAGAACAGGCTGACAGAGACTTATAATAATGCCATGAGAATACTGCTAAAGAGACCGAGATGGAGTAGTGCCAGTGAAATGTTTGTGGCTGCACGAGTCAATACTTTTCAAACTGTTTTAAGAAATCTTATGTATTTGTCGGCTTAATGACTGAAAATGTCATCATCTTGGTTTTAACCAACATAAGGTTGAGTAGCACACGCTACCAGTCCAGGCTCTGGAGACATTGGTACAGCGGTCTCTTTGTAAGGCATTAGGCCCATGTACTTTCATTGTTCTTGTCATTTTATGTATTTGTCTGATATGGACCCGGAGTCTGAAATACATTTTGATTGATAGATAGATAGATAGATACACACACATACTGTATGTCCCACACATATGGATCATGTATAGACATGTGATTTAATAGATCAGGTTTTTTTTCCAACATAGTCGTCAAAAAAATGAATTACAGAAACTTAAATGAGGTTTTATCTAATAATCGTCAAATGTTGTTAGTGGACCTCCTCCTCATTGAGACAGAGGTGGGGCTGCCATCTGGTGGGCAGACGAGAGTCGTTCATTCAGTGTTAGAATGAAACCATTTTGATATTCTGCCTGTGACTAGACCCAAGTCCTGTGAAAACAAGGTTCAACAAATCAGACAATTTAAATCATGAATTTGAATTCAATTGAAATTGTTGTTTATTACCTCAACACTTGAAACAATCAGACACACACACACACAAAGCAAACTACTAACACAGTTCATATATTTTGTAGATGTTTATTTATTTTTTTCAAGTTACAAGGGAAGCACATTTATTAATTTTTTTGCTTTTCAAAAATCAGGGTTATTTCGACTTGTTTCTTGGAGATAGGACTTAAAAGACAAAAATAAAAACATTCAAACACATTATAGGCATCAAATATATGTGTCTTATTAATAAAAAATGCATAATACACTGATTATCCAGGCTGGACAGTGGTTTGTTTTTTGTTGCAAAAGACAATTGACTGTGGGACCGCGTAGTTCTAAGACCTACAGCAAGATATACATCTGGTTATCAGGGTTAAATAAAGCCATTTTAACTGGGCTGTTAATCTGTGCTTTCAAAAAATTGTGACATGCTAGTTTTACCAACCTATGTTAATTCTCAAACTAAGGTAAACCCTCTTGCAAGAAACCATGGAAGAGACCCTGATAGCATTTCAAAATATATATAAAGGGCTCATCAATCAAATTTTTGATTATAATCCATTTCTCTCCAAACAAGTAGAAATAGTCCATTTTAATGGTGATAAAGTACGATTCCGATTTTTGTTCCCTTCCAGAAATAACACATAATACAAATGTATCTGCAATGCAATGAATGCATGTTACCAACATGTATCAAGCTTCAAGCCTGCGTTAAAACACATACCAGTGTACCATCATGAAATTAAACAATAGGGTAAACAAGGTGAACCAGGACCGAAGCCTTTCGACTGTCCTCTGAAGAAGAAGAAACCTGTGCCTGAATGTAAGTGTGAACTAATCCAAGACTCTGTAGACTGACACATTCAGGAACATCATTACTTTATCTTCTCACTTAAACTGAACACTGTTTATCCCTAATCCAGTTTTTTGGGGGGGGGGGGGGGGGGGATATTTAAAACTAAGCCTGTGGATCCGTCAGATTTTGGTCCCACCCTTTTGGAAAACAACAGGCCAAACAACAGCATGAAAAGACGCAAATGAGACTGTTGAGTGGCTGAAACAAAGAGCACTGACAGCGAAAAATTATCTTTGATGCATTTGCATAAGAAGGAGGTGCAGGTGGAGCAACATGTCTTTTGAAGAGTCATCCTACAGACAAAGATGTATTACTCCTCCTCATCGTTACAGGAGGATTAGTCTTGAAACTACTGTGTTATATAAGTATCAAACAATACATTATGATAGGATTCACCACCCGCAAAGAAAAAACAACTAACTATTCCTACGCAAGTCAAACACCTATTATAGTTCAACACAAGCAATAGGCAAAGTTAATAAATGCAATTATTCAACAAGAACCTGGATAATCTCCACCGAACGCGCCCGGCTCACAGAGGCCCTGCGCACAGGCGTCCTCCCCATTTCTACAGCTCCACAAAGCGCTACACAACTTTACTTCTGTGTCATGCCATAATATACAAAGATACTCAGAGAATGACAAACACTTTCCTAAAACGGAGAGGAGGCGGAGATGAGTGTTCGAGAAAAGAGGCATCGGGATTGTGAGCCTTCTCTTGTGATTTCTGCTCAGGGGGTCGATACAACACAGGTTTTCAATACACAACGTGATTCTCCCTGGATTACATTCATGCACAAACACACACACGCACACACACACACACACACGCGCACACACCGAGAGTCACACACATGCTGTGGTGTTGTCATGGTTTGATGCATTGGTTGTTTGATGGTTTGTGTGATGTGTTAGCAGGTTTGCACAGAGGGCAGTCCTGTCGGCGAGGCCATCTGCAGCCACAGCAGTCTGTACACGATGAATGCGTTACGGCGCTGTGGCCTTCAGCTCATTGGACGTGACTATTGTAACGGAAACTCCTCGGGAGACGGGTGTAAAAAAAAGATTTACGGTGATAAACACAAATGGGAATCCACGCCCTTTTGAAGTTGAGACTGCTCAGGAATCGAGGGGGTTGTCTTCCAGCAGTCCTCTGTCGGCGACGGAGAGATGCCCGATGAAGCAGTAAAGCGTTTAATAAATACAAGAAGAAGAAAAAAAAAACGTGAGCATGTTATATCAGTCCTCCTTCCTCCTGCATTGGTCTCACTGCTCAGTTTGGACATGCATTGTCAAAGCCTTAATTGAAGCCACCAAAGATCGTGGAAATGAATGATGCACTCCTTTCTGATCTAAACAGGCTCTCGGGGCAAAGAGGAGGGCAAAAGGGGGGGGGGGGGGGCAGGTGGTCATGAATTCCTAAGTACGGGTTAATATTCTGCAATATCATACTGCAAATTCCTTGTGTAGCAATAAAAATCCTTGTGTTGCTGTAAAAAAATTGTCTTGTTTAAATATGAATATAGCACTGAGTTTCTGCTCTTCAGGTGCTCTTTAGACTGTCTGTTGTGAGATGAAGGGGACAGGGTCGCCCCCTTCACTACAACTCCATGTCCTGAGCCTCGTCCTCCGAAAAGTCTGACATGGAGCTCTCGGAAGAGGAGTCGCCCCCTCTCTCCTCCTGCTCCTTTAGAGCCTCCTCTGTGGCGTACTTCTGGATGTACTCTGAAAAAGACACACAAGGGAGACATGGGCGTGAAACCCGCTGGAACTGTCGACAAAGAACCTGCGATACAAGGTGCGTTTTCATCAACCTGTTTTTATGCACATTTGAAATTTGTGGATAAAATTAAAACCCGTGGAAATCAGTTTCCACCATTTGACAATGGTTAAATGGCACAAACCCGGAGAATTAGCACCAACAGTCGTTTATCTCGATAACAAACTCCCGATAGTCGCATACCAGTAGCTGATGGAAACGCACATTTATTCACATTTTCTTTTGCAGATGTTGGTCTGCGGTCCAAAACAAGTGTGCTATTAATGATGTTGTCTGTTCTATGAAATAGACTGTATCTGACTTGCAAGTTGCAACCATGCCCGACATGGCTTATGATTATATATGCGTGTTGGATCCTTTTAGCTTAAAGTAGCTCCTTGCTAAATCAAAGTTGCATTTCGGGACAGCACAAGATCTAAATTTTATATTCCCTAAATGCAGAAATATTGAGAAAAACAGGGGAACCCGACAGCCTACCCTACACTAAACTAACCCTATACATGTTTGTTTTTTGGATCTCAGCCTCTCATTCTCCACTGCAGATTTCCAGTGTTAGGCTCTTGTGTGCTACCTTTGATCTTGTGTTTATAATCCTCCGGTCGGTGCAGGTACATGGCAGCTGCGTCCCCATTCAGAGGATCGATGGGGTTCGGGTAGGCGAGCAGCTGAGGGAGGAACGACTCAAAGATGTTGGTGAGGTCTGGTGGATATGGGCAGAAAGATTAGTCAGTACAGAGAACAACAACGCTACAGAGAAATATCAGCGAGCCGGATGAGCCGTCATCACTCCGACACGTCGTTCCATCTGGTGTGTAGTTACAACACGATCCACTAGAGGGCTCTCTTGTAATGAAATGCTCAATTCAAACAGCAGTATGGCTGTACATTGTATTCTGGTCAGGATTAATTCATCTCATTACTTGAAAGTGTGAGTAAAGACAGAGAAGTAACTGCTCTAATTTCATTGACATATAGAGTAATATGTGTATTTTACATACTGTAGTGGACAGCAGAAACAGATTAACATCCAACACTGTTCACACTGGAGGCCTTTTGAGTGAAGGCCACCCACGTTTTGGCAACGTAACACACAATCACTGTTGTTAAATAAACATTATAGAGTTTAAACATGAAAATACATGCTAATGTGGTGCAAGTTAATGTGTCTTTCTGAAGATTTGACCACCATCTCTGTGTCAAACCTTTGTCAGCTGCAGCTGAGCATCTCTTTTGGTTTTCAAGCCTTAAACAACTTTCAGATACATTAAGTACTGAATTTGTATTTAATAAATCAATGAATATCATTGTTTACAGGACTCACTACATTCTATATTATGATGTTAAGGTTTAAATGACACCATAACAAAATGATCAGTTAAAGGCTTCGGACTACATTCTTGCATACGTTGAGCTGTTCACGGCTAGTCATCACAGCTAAAGATCATCATCGATGCCAACCACACATTACACCGGTGTCACACCGCCGCTTGCAAAGTAGGCAAATACCTATCAGGGTGTTTTTAACATACACAACAATGTTTAAAGGAGTGAATCAGACAAACAAAGGTGTTCCTCCTCAGCTGAGATAAATCTCCTCTCACTGTCTCTTGCCACTTCTGATCTCAAAGACACAGGTGGTTATAATTTTAAAACAAATGCACCCTTTTCCATTCAGTCCACATTTTTGAAATAGTGATGTACTGTTGAGATAACTAATAATATAACCCATAACATGATCGAATGAACTAAGACTCAAATGTAAACCTGAGCAAATTGAATACAAGTTTAAAAGATCATGGTTTGTTGTTCACTTGAAGTGAGAAAAATTGTTAATAAACCTCTCAGCCTCAGGACCTTGTTATCTATCAGTGCATGACTTCAATACAAGCAGCAGTTATCACTTAAGTGTAGGCCGATTAAACCGAGATGCTCTGCCTGTAGCTGCACTGTCCAGGTATACGCTGCTCGTTGTGTTTTTGTATTTTCCTTTATTGGCTATTACGGTCAGTTTAACCGAGTGACCGGTGAAACCCCATAAAGCCGTAACAATGAGAGCTGTGGCTGTGTGACCCACCGTAAAGAGCTGTCCATGTCTGGTTGATGACATCTAAACACACGGTTCCTGACCTGAAAAAGACAAAACGCAGTGACTACAACGCAATCGCCCAGCAGAGGTTGTGAAAGCAAAGCAGGGCGGCCATGATGACCCGAACAAGAAAAAAAACATCAGCTTGTCCTCCATCGTATGAATCATTTCTTATATGCTGAACATGCGGATATGCTTCAGGCAACCATCTTTACAATTAAGAAATTCCTTGCCTGCGTCTCTTCAGTTGTTGCCATAAAAATAAATTCACTCTGTGCCATGTTAACTGGTTAATAAGCATATAAAGTTATAGTTCAATCACTGCAGAGTGATATCTAAAATACAGCGAGCCCACTTACGCTTCATCAATGTTGGGATGAAAGATCTTATTCATGAATCCTGTGAACAAAGAAAAGCAGGTTTTAATAGTTGTAGAGCAACATTTAATACGGACATTTCAAGGCTTCACCACAACACTCGAAGAAATATGTCACACCTATTGAAGGTGATTTGAAGGGATATTTATCTGGTAGGTCAACTCGGACCTTCCAGACACCTCCTTCGTACGATGCTGGACAAAAACATAAATACACTCATGTTAAACACATCGAGAGCACTCATTAAATGTACAGTACACTGGTGAAATGTCCGTCCACGAGAGGGAGAGTCAATGTGAAATCTTTAAACTTACATCCAGGTGGTCCGTGGAACTTGACCACAAATTCATTCAGTCCACTGAGGATGGTGACCTCATGCTTGCTCTCAATGCTGAGGCCGGGTTAAGGAAAAGGCTCACCCGAAACACACGACAGGAGAGGCAGAGAATTCAAACACATGCTCAACAAAAACGGATCAAAAACAGGCTGGTGAGTCTAAATTTTTAGGGTGTAACGGCCTCTTTCTCTCTCCGAGGTCAAATATAGGATCAATAACATGAGCAGTGACAGTGAGATCAATAATGCAGCGTCCGACAAACTCACCCAACAGACAACAGGTCTACTTAACAGCAAACACTCACACTCGGCACAAGATGACAACTTGATCAAACATGACGATAGCTGCTATGAGGAGGACTGATGTGAACCTGCAGGTAACTGCAGCTGGAGAAGATGGGAGGTGACTTGGGTGGGGAGGATGTGTCATGATCACAGCGTGTGGTGACAGAGAGAGATGTGAGATCGAGTCAGAGAGGTTGGGCGTATTCAGTCTGTGTGAGTCTGACACAATGAAAGGTGGAGAAAAAGAAAAAAAAAACACACAAGTCCCACTAGTCAGGTGTTCCATCATCCTGTCATAAATCATTGTGACATCTCCATTCAAACAATCTAACCACGGAAGGGCACGCACGTCTGCCAAGTTAACCAAACTGCTGGAGCGCAAATAACAATGTTAGACAGCTTAACCAGGCGGCAGAATAACTACAAACCTAAAGCTATGTCACTCTCTCTGTCAACCTCTTCTGACACAAAGAGAAGACCTGGTTATGTTTTACACAATCCATATATGTAGTTCATGTGACATTACATTTGTCATCTCTAACCCTATATGTGCAATAAAACTGCACATTTAAAAAGCGGTACGGCAATAGATTTGGTCCAGCCTGACGTACACGTGTTAGACAGGAATGGCAGCTCTGTGGAAGCAGGCCAGAATCAGCTGTGCTCTGTCAGAGTTTCTGTCGAACATATTTGATTTAAAGCCACAACATGAAACTATGTGTGGCATCTCATGCTTAACAGTGGTCCTGTACTCAGGATTTGAAATAGCTGAAACAAGATTCACAACAAGAAATGATGGATCCTAACATGAGTTTCCTTAATGACTTCCATAAGTCTGTTCTTAGATTTCTCATCCATACGTTATGACATCAATAAAACAAAAACAATAAGCGTTTTGTCTTTTTCCTTTGTTTGCATCTTTTTTATAGACATCACTGTCTGTTGTAAAAATGTACTATGTTAGTTTACCTGTGCATAATTGAATCTGCCTGCACCTGAGCCGTAGAACCAGACGTGTATTAAAGCTCTTACCACTAGTCTTAAGTGAAGGTTAACGACACGGTTATTACTAAATATGTTAAATGACTGGTTATTCATATGTAAATGTAAAGAATAAAATTAAGTGTTAAATTATTAAATTGACTATGGGAGTCAACACTGATCAAATCTTACCAATCCCTCCCAAATACATGTTTGGGTGTCTTAGGGTCACATTTTCTATTAATGAACTGTGTGATTGAGTCTAAAAAGGTTTTAGTGTAAAACTCGAACTTTCTTACATCTTAGAAAACACCAACTTCAAACGTATTTGAGTTTATATTTACTAATAACATTTGAGGTTAGCGATTTTTAACCTTAACATACTCAATTATAAAGCTATACTCACTATTTGTGCCGTCTGTGGCAACAAAGGATTATTTTCAATTAAAAATGTCAATAACCTGCTTAATCGATTATTTAGTCGATGAAAGGTCCGAACAATGGTGAAAAATCCGTGTCATCATTTCCGAGAGACCACGGTGACGTCTTTGAATTGCTGGTTTTATCTGACTAGAAGAGTCCAAAAGATAAATATATTTAGTTGACAAAAAAAAAAGAGAAAACAGGTAAATGTAGTTCTACCTAGTTCTGCTAACAACATGCTGTTGCGTAAGTACACTACATCGCACCGCCCCTGCCATGGACTGGATGTTCCCAGCCCGATCCCCGTATGTGCCCCGTACAGCACGCTTGTTTTTCCTCGATCAGCTGTGTGTGAAGTCCCGCCCTCTACCATGTTCCGGATGGTAACAGGCTGACCAATCAAAGAGTAGCATCTAGCTGCAGGACAAAAACAAAACAATGCAGCTCATGCTGCTAGAAATCCTTTCATGCTTAACTTCAGCTGATAACTGCGAATAATGAGAAATAATACAAAACTAATTTAAACATAATGTGATATCACAGAGTGTTGAGAAAAATATGGAAAAACGACAATACATAACCACTGGCTTCTTTTTCCCTTTTTGGCATCGTTCAAATTCGATATAATTATAATTTGGCTTTATATTCCTAACTGTATGATTTGTGGTAAAAATTGCAAACCGTGACGTATTTCACCACGTAGGTTATACAAGTTAGGTTGTCTATCTGCAATTTGCCAGATGTTTTTTGTATTAAGGCAACAATGTAAAGCACACAGAAAGTTAAAACGTGGTTACTGTCTTATCTAACGTGAACTAACGCTAATGTAGTTAACACTAACGTTAGCTGTTGACTTTGTCAGAGATCGTCTCTGTTACGTTACATCGACCCCGTTGCTTCTCTCTTAGCAGGCTAACGTCCCACAGCTAGCTACATTTGCGTTGACGTTACTAAATCACGAACACATAAACATGTCTTTCCAAAGAAGCCTTTAGAAAATGTAAAGTAGTTTCGTCAATCCTTCGCATTGCGTTGTCAGTCCGGTTGGACCACAAATTGTTGGCTAACAAGCTAACTTATCGCTTCCGAGCTACGGCTAACAACGTCTAATGCTAACACGGTGTTTCGAGCCAACGTTGTATTGCGACACATTCCGTTGGTAATTCTAGATTTGATACAAACAAGAACAGCACTGCATTAGCGAGCTAACAATGCTAACGGGCGAATGAGTTCACACGAATGACGTTAGGAGAACTTAGCCTCCTCGCTATTCCGCTAACTTAACAGCGAGCTAGCTACCGTAACGTTAGACACAGAGCTGACCAATAACATCGAAGTGCATTACACACTTCCAACTAAATCTATTAATATCACGTAGCGACAGCGACAGAACATACATCCTAACAGCAGCCATCGGGAACAGATGCTGTATTTAATCAACAATTATTAAAAACAATCCTATCTGAGTTGGCTATTTAGGCTTGTTGTTTATGTTCAGAAAAGGATACAGTTTCACCACGTCGGTATCCATTCGCCTCTTGCCCGGACTTGGAGACGACATTTTCGTATTCCTTTCAGAAGTAATCTAAAAATACTGCGGCGACGAGGCTACCTCAACGTTTCAGCTTGAAAATACCTACAAACCTTCCGGATTGTATCAATAACCTTTCCACAATGTCCATAAACAAGATCCTAGCTGTAACATCGCCCACTTGTCCTCCTCTCAGTGGATCTTCAGCGTTTCCCTGACCAGCTCTACCTAGTTGTGTCCTGTCCTGTCCTGAAGACTCTCTCTCTCTCTCTCTCTCTCTGCCAATGACATCAACCTACAGCGACCAGACCGAGGAGAGGAGGAGCTCAGGTATAGAAATGCACTTCACAGAACACGAGTACACTGTGAGTGTGTTGTTTGTCACAGCGAATAAAACTGCTTTCATCATTTTCGGAGATGGAAGTCGATGATTAAATGTAATATTATTTCTGACTTGTTTTGTAAGTGAGGCTGGTCAAATAGAGCTTAAAGATCCTTTGTCAAAACTAAATGCGTGCCTTTCTACCATACCCACGTCTATGGTGAAATTAACTTATTGGAAGGCTCAAAGAAGCACGTTAGGCCAAAGTTGTTTCTTCGCAGACTATACCAAGAATCGTAGAATATTTAATATAACTAGTTCATGAGTATTATAGCTTCTTATCCCACACTTTATTTGAGTAAATACCCATTAATTGGTGAAGACATAACATGCCCAGTAGGCTACAGTCAGTACGGGGACACATGATAACACAAGTAGCCTACACAAAGCTAACTAATGTAGTCCAATGCAACAGTATACTGTTTATGATGTTCAGTTTTTTGGTGAAAACTGTTTCAAGGAAATGTAGTTTTGACTTTATGGTTATTTTTTGGCACTATCGTTTATGCTGCTGTTCTATATTGCTTTATAGTGAAGGACATTTCTAATATTTAGTCTCACCTCACTGGTAGGCTATATGCAATTGAATGTGTCCCCCACATCTGGAGTAAAAAGAAGAAAAAAAAATCATGAGGTGCAACAATAAAACAAAAGAAACACCGTTCCATGCAACCCCTTCAAATCCAACTCAGCTAAGTGTTCATTCTCATTACCCATCATAAACTAATGCTCCACATCTCATGAGGGGAAAAAATACACAACAATCTACAATTAGTAAATTATATAATGGTGATAAAATAAAGTGGAATGAATCGACTTGCATAATATTTTATACTAAGTTTTGTATTGTATACTGTTCATTCATATTGTTATGATACTCTGCTCCACATATGACGCTTTATTAACCACATCAAGGGTCTACAGACTCGAAAGAGGGTTGTGCAGACAGTAAAGCCCTTTGAGGCTAATTTGTGATTTTGGACAATAAAAATACTAGACTTTGTTAAATGGCTTGAGTAGTAAATCGTAATGAAGTACATGGAGAGGTAAGTTGTTATATCTTTATGATTCATTTACCTACATATATTTTCATTGAACTACTGGCAAATACAATAATTTTAACATAATGGTTTACAGTCGCTGAGCTCAGGTCATCTAAAATCCTTTCCCACATACTTCTGTTTGAAAGGAACTCTGTTATAGCAGACTAAATCCTGTGTCTGAAATAATGTGTGCCTGTAAATGTAAACACTCAGCACGTGAAAACACACTTAAGATGAGTGGAAAAGGCACATTTTGCTGGGTTGGCATGTCACATAGGCCTTGAGAATCTCACATGAGCTGAGATGGTTCTTGAGTGGTCATATGATGACCTCCTCAGGTCATGAGACCCCTGCTTGTCATACAATCCCTTGTTTTGCTGATATTGTTACATGTGTTTCTCTAGCCATGTGGAGCCAAGAAGAGAGCCATGAATACGACAAAAAAAACCGTCTGACCGCACTTGTTACAAATGTAAACATAACACTTGGCTTGATATCATTAAGCTGTATGTTACCTGTCTTACTTGATAATGTGGTGTACACCAGCTGCTCTTCTTCTGAGCTCTCATTACTCTCTGTCAAATGTTGCTCATGCGGTAGTTATTAACATATGAGTGTGTAAATATCTGTGTTTGTGTATGAAGGGCATGGTGGATTAGAAATGGTGTCAAACTTGTTAGCGTGTTTGCGCTACATTGCTCGCCCCACACCAAATTGCATAGAGATGACAAAAGTCTCAGTTAATAGCACTATGACGCATGCTTAAGTTCAAATCAGATTTCATTTCATGCCAGAAGTTGTTTATTGGCCTTCCATGTTTCCAGGTTAATACAAAACAATGCTTTGCTAAGCTTAATTTACATGGCAGATTTGAATAACATTATTCATAAGGATTTGCTTATCTATTTCAATCTCCTTATGCATGAACAAACAGAAGTCGGATTGTACTTTAGTGCATCAGTCAGAGTAATCACTTTGGATGAGATGGTTTCAAGTGATGACCTCCATGAATCTGTGAGTAGATCACTGGAATTAACCAAACCAGTCAAATCATCTCCAGTTTAATCTCATTAACACAGCTGCTGCTCATTGTTCAGAATTTCTTGCTGTCAGTGACATTTCATAGACTGGCTTCATTTCCGACTTGCTGTCAGTCTACTGAGGAATTATTTGGAGAGGCAGTATTATTAACAACTGAGGCTGAGATTCTTCCTGCTCACCCTGATGAAGGCCACAGGCCAATACGAGTTGGTCTCAACAATAAAGTTGTTCTGTACACTACAAGTGTTGCTGGAGTTGGGACCTATTTCATTCTTTCTGCTGGCAAATGACTGAACCTCTGGTTAACATGTTTACCCCTGGAAGGAAGCTTGTGAGAGAACACGGGGGTCGACATGGATCTCTAGTTGATTGATTGGTGCATTGTGGGCAGTTATCAGCAGATTGCCACACGTCAGCAAAGCAGACTCAGAAGATCTGGGGGAAAGGTTGACTCTTGGTTCAGTTAATCAAAAGGAATCACTCCAACCACATGGTTCTCTCAAAGTAACTAAACAGTTGTTCATCATCTAAACTGTGCTTTGGTAAGAAGGTTTTTACGTGTTTTCTTGTAGAATATTATTCACCATACATCTTCAAACATTTTGTTGGAGAATTCATATCTTGACCTCAAGTAGACAAATAACAATAAGAGAGACGGTCCTGTGACATTAATCTGAACGGTGCAACAGCACATCTCTTTGATCCCTATATTTCACTTTAGGTTTGTTTCATTGAAGGTTATTCTCCACACCGTGTACATCCCAGATGTTTAATATCAGAGTTATGCACTGCAGTTATCTGACATAAAATAGACATAATATTAATAAATAATAATCATTTAACTGTCTACGTCAATTTCATTCATTGGTTCCAGCTTCTCACTCGTCAGAATGTTTTGGTTTTCTTTATCTTGTGAGATTGTAAATGTAATATATGTGGGTTTTAGGCTGTTAGTTGGATGAAGCAAGCAATTCGAACGCATCACCTTGAACTTATGAAATGGTGATGGGCATTTTCACTATTTTCTATTTCAGTCAATTTTACTAAAAAATACTATTTTAAGCTACAGTGAATTTATAATTCTAATTCTCAGGTACTTCTGTCTGTTACAAGTAACTGAAGGATATACAACATACTCATTGACCACATAAATAATGCAAAGCTTTTTTTGAGTGCGGCTATATTTTGGCTGTTCTTTAAATACATTGTTTATATTGTATTTTAATATTTAGAGCCGCTGCAGTTTTTCGAAACATAAACACCACCATGTGATTCTTGAACGCGACATGAGGGGTTTCCGCTCCTCTGATTGGTCAGTTCAGAATAGCTGGCTGTGACGCTGCGGCAGCAGCAGGTGTGGACTGTCGTGTTGTGTCTTTATTTTGGTGTGATTGTTGGAGCTCGCAGGCCCATGCCACACCGTGTAGTTAAACTGAAGCGGGTTCCGGTCCAGGTCTGGGTGTGAACCCTGTCTGCGTATGGTTCTCTGTCGAGATGTCGTCGGCCGAACACGACGGAACCTTCAGTCAGCTCAATACGTTTGAGAAACTGTCGTGGAGGCCCCTTAACCTCGACTCAGGTCAGTAAACTAAACCCTCTGCTCTGCAAGAACACGTATTCTGGTACAGGCAGCAAAGCAAACAGTCAACCCACGCTTAATGTGTTAGTCTGTCTTTGTGTCTGCGAGTCAGCGACGTGCTGTACCACCGCGACAGCACCCAGCTCATAGCTAGCTAACGTGGCTACGGAAGCCAGCAGACAATAGTGAGTAATGAACACCCAGCAGACAGCCAGACAGTGATAAGAGCCACTCTTAATGGTATCTACTAGTTCAGATGATAAACAACAGATGTATCCTAAAAAGGTAAAATCCTGCAGATTTGAGTCTTGCCATCATTTCAACATCTGACATGCATAAACGCTACATATGTCTGTCTCTCGCTGTCTTTTCACTTGTTGTATGATTGACAGGCTCCAAGAAGCGGGCACGGTGGCTTCTGGCTCGGCGCATCTTCTCCCTTTCCTGCGCCAACCTGCGGATCCCCAACAGGTTTCTGAGAGAAGGTGCTGAAAGTATGTCCTCCCCATCAGACTGTTGTACCTCAAAGAAGATAAATGGACTGTGTGACTGAGTGTTCCCGCTCATGTTAAATACACACTCTGTGCTGTAAAACCCACAAAGTGCTACCTGTGTCACTTAAAGTATTTCGGCATCAAGTTATTTATGATGTTCTTTGCTTACATCATCTCCATTTTCCTTGTCCGTCTACAACTCTCACATTCGGTCTGTCTCCAACCTGTTCCTCCCACAGGACATTGTGTACCCCTCGCCCGGAGCGGACACCGCTGTGTAGCAGACAGCACCAACCTGTATGTGTTTGGAGGCTACAACCCAGACTTTGAGGAGGCAGGCGGGTCAGAGAATGAAGACTACCCACTTTTCAGGGAGCTTTGGCGGTTTAATTTCGCCACGGCCACCTGGCAGCAGGTCCGCACAGAGGGTTACATGCCCACAGAGCTGGCCTCTATGTCAGGTAAGGATTGGTGCGCTGCCCTTCATTGCTTATCAGAATTAAACCCCTGCACACAACCACATGTTGTCCTTTTAGAGCCTTAATCTGGTGTTATTTAAAGGTACCCTGTTACATTTATGACCACTAATATGACTACGGGGTGTCAGGTTTCATGAGGTATCTGCACAAAGGTGACACAATACCAATCCTGCCAATGGTTTCAAACTATTCCACTGATCTGCAGGTGGCAGTAATGCACCAAGAAACCCTGCAATGCACCAACAAAGGCAGGGAAGAAGATGACTGATCATGCTTAATATGTAAACAATGCTAGTTTCAAACAAAAAATCAGCTTTTCAAATGTTTAGTGTGGAAGCAAATGTAATCAACACGGTTGTTTGAGCTCAAGGTCCACACTGAGTATTTAGTGAGTAACACAGATTGTAAATGGAAACTTTGGTTGTTGACAACTTGGCTGACACACTGTAAACATTCAGTGTGTTAACATGCAATAAGTAATCAGATTACAGTCGCTCCTGCAGGATCCTTATTTCTACAGTGATTTAAAGCCAAATGCTCATTGATCAGATTATGAGTGAGACTTAAGTTATGGCAAATTAATAGAAATAAACACTCCTATGTCATCAAACTATTGTTTTTTAAATGTTGACTGTGATGTCTACATAAGTGGTCTTTGTCTCTCTTTTATTGGCTAATTTCTACAGCAGAGAAGTCACCCTTGTGCTAGTGGCATCATATACATGCTGGTTGAACATGAGCAACAAACAACATGGGGGCCAATTCATGAAAATGTTGCATCTATATTGTCACTAGTGGTCAAAATTCACAGGAAACCTTTTCATACTTCTTTTAATACTGTATTTTTGAAACTGCAAGCGTCAGGGAGTGAAATGTTCCAGTATGTAGATTTAAACCAACTGTTTAAGGGATTCTAGGCAAGATGTTAAGCTGTCGTAGAGACTGGGTGTTTTCATGTCTCTCTCACTCTCAGCTGTTCTACATGGCAACAACCTGCTTGTGTTTGGTGGCACTGGGATTCCATTTGGTGAAAACAACGGCAGTGAGGTCCATGTTTGCAATGTTCAGTACAAACGATGGAACCTGCTCACCTGCACAGGGACGAAACCCAACAAGATCTACGGACAGGTAACAGTGTCTGTCTCTATACAGCTGGTTTAGACATAAAGTTGAAGTCACAAAATGTTATTCGCTGTCTAAATGTAGCTGTGTATTCCACCAAACAACATCGATAAGTGTTCTCCATTTCCAGGCCATGGTCACCATTAATGGCTACCTCTACGTGTTTGGCGGGACGACAGGCTACCGTTACAGTACCGACCTGCACAGGCTGGACCTGACCACCAGAGAGTGGACCCACCTCAAACCCAACAATGCACCTTCAGATCTACCGGCAGAGAGGTGAGACAGCAAGCATTGAGAGCATTAAGAACATTAAGAATAACTACATGGAAAGAGCCAATCTTCTCGCCGATGGTCTTGCTTACTTATGAACGTCCTACAAAGGCATTCGTCTTAATTTGAGACTGTTTCATAATCGGTTAAAGTTCTTCACAGTAACTTTAGAATAGACTGAAAATGAATGCATGATTTTACAGGTACAGACATGAACTAGCTCATGATGGACAGAGAATATACATTTTAGGAGGTGGGACATCCTGGACGTCATATCCCTTGGACAAGGTGAGAGAAACGGACACATAGTTTTGTAATAGTTTGTTACTATTTACTAATTACTTACTTATATTATTTGTCTCCATCAGATTCACGCATATAACTTGGAGACAAATTCCTGGGAGGAAATAGTCACCAAACCCCACGTAAAAATAGGTGTGTGATCCATGTGTAGCTCTTTTATGCTGAATAAAGTATTTGATGACCGCACATTAAATTTACTTTGTCATTATCATGACAGGATATCCTGCTGCTCGCCGTTGTCACAGCTGTGTGCAGGTCAAAGATGGTAAGGACTATTTAACACAGCATTTTCTGCACACAACTGTCTGAAATGTTTTTTCAATTTTTGGCCATGTCTTGCTCTGTTTCCAGAGGTGTTTCTCTGTGGGGGTTATAACGGAGAGCTGATCCTACCCGACCTGTGGAAAATCAACCTGCAGACATTTCAGTGGACCAAGCTGCCTGCCGCCATGCCAGAACCAGCTTATTTTCACTGTGCTGCAGTCACTCCGGTTAGTAAATTGTCTTGTCACACATGTCTACATCTAACTTGCTCAGCAGATGTCTCTTCTGCACCGGGTGAGAAAGAAATCTATCAGTTAGTTTTTTGTGCTGTATGCCTGAAACTAAGCGTTGTTTTCATTATGAATTAATCTGCAGATTTACTTTGTTCTACTAACTAATTATTTCGTCTGTAAAATATCAGAAATCTCTATTGTTCCCAGAGCCCAGTGGGACATCTTCAAATGTCCCACTTGTCAACTGAAAAACCAAAGATTTTAAATTTACAATCGTGTAAACAGCAAATCATCACATTGGTAAAGCTGAAACAAGAGAATATTTTGGGGTTTTGCTGAAAAAATGACAGATGATTTATCGACAATCAAAATAGTTGCTCATTAAATTGATGTTGATTGATTAAATAATGAATTAATCCACTAGTAGTTTCAGCTCTAATTTCTGCAACTGTTTCTATCCTTTAGGCCGGCTGCATGTATGTACACGGCGGCGTCGTCAACATTTCTGGGAACAGAAGGACCGGCTCTTTGTACAAAGTGTGGTTGGTGGTTCCCAGCCTGCTGGAGCTGACCTGGGAGAAACTCCTGAAAACGTTCCCTCACTTAGCTCAGCAGTCCACGCTTCAGCTGCTCAGCATGGGACTGACGCACACACTAATTCAGCGGCTGAAATAGACAAAGCACAGAGACTGCAGGAAGGGGTATGTGATGAAACAGCTCTGACTCTAAAATCCCTGATCACTACGAAAAGACTGATGTCAGATGGATCTGAAAACAAACCTTTGAATGCCTTTTAACTTTATCTTAATGTAAATGTGTGCTTGTAAAAAAGCAAAGTGCAATGTTTTTCATGAGTTTCTTTGTATGTGGTGGGTCAGATTTGGGTTTGCATGAATCCATCAGAAGTCATGCATCGGTGTAGTCACCAGTCACTCTTTCTTTTCAATTCAGAGACTGAGCTCAGCTCGTTTAGCTGTTGCTGAAGGGATTACGCGTTGCACACCATTGCCGTCTTTTACACATCTTCAAACACATGGTAGGTTTGATCAAACATTGCTGATATAAACTTAAATTTCCATTCAGTTAGTTAGAAATGGGCCAGTTTATCTGAAAAGAGGCACACTGCTGATAAAGAATGGACGCGTTATAACTGATACCTAAAACTCTAAGTCGTCAATTATTTAAAGCATCGTGTTTTAGCCTCGAGGGCTTTTCGAGTGAATGCTGTGATCGTAAATGTACAGTACAAATTAAATGTACAGTACTGGTCACATTAGGCCTTGTGAGCAGATACAACTCCAAAAGCCTTTTTAAAACCTCTGTGACATGGCACCACTGTGAATCTTCTCGTGCCTCTTCGGTTATTATTCCTCTTTAACTTAAATACGCATTTGTTATCTATTTATTTGAATCACTGTGCTGCTGTTATATTTTATTACAAAACATTTCATTTTAGCAAAACGTGAGCTTCTTTTCTTTTTCACATGATTTCATTGTATGTGTATGCCTACACTCCATTTGAACCTTTTATACTGTAACAGGCTGTATTGTTAAAAAGATGTCTTACTTTCGGTCTTGTTTTTCCAGAGGACTTTGCTCTGTGCTGTACTACCACTAAAAATAAGTGGCATGGGACTTTAAAAAAAAAACTTAGTTACAAGGTAGAGTCTTGAGGCGTACTCGGGATGTGAAATACTGTGATCAGAGTCAGTCTGAAGAGCGCCACAAACATTCACCATCGCCAAAATGTCAACAGTCTTTCTTGTAAAAGCAGATTTGTGCATACAGAGATGAATTTGATGAAACACATCTTTTTCTCGTCACTGCGCACTCTAAATCTTAAATACTGTGGTAACCCACCAGCTGCTTGTATCCGGTCACACCTTTGCCTCTTTTTCTCCTATTTCGTCAAATTTGACCTTTTATTTAAATACTAGCATCTTATCTCACACAATCACTGTAGGTACAATACTAAGCTAACTCTTATGACTTATTGTATCATAATGCCCGTTTTCATATTCTTTGACATATTATGGCCTTATTTATCTTATTATGAAGCAACAGCTTCACTACGTGCTCAGACTTGATAAATGTACCTCCTTGCTTACGATTGAGATGTTTAAATTTGCATCGTGATGTTAATGAAAGTTGAATTATCTCTTGCATGAAGGTATGTTGTGCATGTCACGTTACATACACTCTCGGGAGAAAAGGTCAATGTCTCTTCAAAAGCAATCGTGGCTGTAATGTACAATATATTTTGTAATTCCTGTCTGTACAAACAATAAAAACAGACAGTTTTTCAAATTGTTGTATTGACAGACACTGTTATTGTTCTTGCTTAGCAGCCAACCATTCCACATTTTCCATAATGTGCCAGTGTTTTATCTAAAACAATGTCACTTATATCATTATCTCTAACAGACATGTACCATTTAACATGTCATACAAGTATACAAAATATATATTACAACAGTACCCTAAACAAAATATTATCAGTACAGATACATAACATATTTATTGTAAAAATACTTTTTTTCCTTCTTTCACCACAGTTTACAAAGTTCATAAGTAGTTATGAATCTGAGGACACATAGTTAAGTATGTTAGCTTACAAACTACATTTCACAGTAGTAATATAGTCATGCATCAAGTACCTACCTGAGATAAACATTTTGTAAATTGTATAATTTAGGAAATGGCATGATAAAATAAAATACTAAAAAAACCGTGTCAGGATTTGCACACGATCATTCAGTCATGAAAAAGTCTAATTTGCAGGGAGTGATGTTGAATTTACATGTTCAGAGTCCTCCAGGCTTATAAAATAGTGTAACTTGGTGTGAAAACATTTCGTCGCCCAGTCAGCAGCCTGGTGGAGACGGAGCAAAGTAATACAGAGCCAGCAGAATAAGGTAGACAACCACCAGAGCTGTACCTGGGTGGGGAAATAACACGTCATTGGGTTACACAAGTCTGAGATTACATTCTATCAAACCACCGTACTGGATTTGCTTGCAGATATTCTTAAAGAAAACAAACTATAAATATATGGTAATATTTTTAGTTTGATATTTTGAAATCACCAGGGACCGATGTGACAACTCTTGCAGGGGAACGCTCGGAGTTATCTGGATGTCTTTGGTGAATAAACCCCCGAACACTGAGAATCATTGACTGGTCAACAAAGTTACTCATATAAATGACTAAACCAGCCGCTTGGAATCAATTAAAAACCTTTTGAACACGCAACGACCACACGCACTTAAGAGTCCGGAAGTGTGAGTTTAATTTTGATTTTGCCAAGAGCGTATGGCGTGTCTTTTACGCCGACTACGAGTCGATTGCCTGCATTCATCGCGGCTTGTTTTTTAAGTTTGAATGAAGTGTGTTTTACGACACCTTACAGCTCATTTGGTGTCTAGACATGGGGATAGCAACAGTGGTGGTTGAAGACACACCTTATAGAGAGTTGCACCTTTCTAGTTTGAGGATGAATCCATTTTGATTCATTTTATTTCATGTTCCATCTCTGTAAAAAGAAAACACACTAAACTTACCCTGAAAATAATCAGACTTGCCGTCCATGAAGATGTAGTTGACAACAATCACGCTGAAGATACTGGCCCACAGGTGCATGTCACTGAACAACAGCACAAATCCCACATCCTGTCCAAAAAGAGTTGATTACAGAAACTATAAAACAGCAAACGGGTATTTCTATGAATGAATCAATGATGAAACTGAAGGGTGTCTTACATAGAAGGCATTAAATAAGACGAGAATTGGAATCTGTAGCATGCAGACCTGAACAGCAATACAGCTTCCCACCTCCAAGCTGAACAAAGACAAATCATTATAAATGTCACTTTTTTGAAATGTGCAGAGTAAATAAGACAGGATTTACCTAAGACTGATATTGTTTTGGAGAGCAAACTGAATCCCATTAACAATCTCTGGGATCTCAGGGACCATTGCGAGAACTGTCACCCCAATGAAATACTGGAGAGAGAGAGAGAGTCAAACGTTAGGCCAGCCGGAGGCAACGACCACATAACAACTGACTCAGAGGCAGGCACGTCCTGACCTGAGAGATGTTGGGCTGGTTTAGTATTGGCTGGATGTGCTCAGTGGCAAGATCAGCACAAGCAGACGTGAGCACAGTGGCCATGATGAGGATGAGCAGAGACCTCCACCGTGACCAGTGGACTACTGCGCCATGGTGGCCCGTCACTGCACAGACGAACAAAGACACGATATTATATTCACTGTCTTGTAGCGGAATAATGCAAGGTACAATTTTGTGTGAGCCAATAAATGGATAGTTTGGATGTTTTGAAGTGGGGTTGTATGAGGTACTTATCCATAGTCAGTGTGTTATCTACAGTAGACGGCCATCGGTATGTCCCCAGTTTGGAGAAACAGACAGAACAGGAGCAACACAATGTCCTGCAGTCGATGGGTGCAGGAGCTAAATGTATTTTAGCCACCAAAAAATGGCGATTATGCTCTTATCAAAGCCACCAGACTCTATTGGTTAATTTGTTTTTGTTATTGTGTGACTTTGGTGATTCTAAACTATCCCTTTAAGACACCAAAGTCACATAAATGGAATCAATGGAATCTGGAGGCTTTGAAGAAAGCACAGATAACGGCTTGAATTCGCTGTCTAAAAGGGCTCTCTGACAGTAAGTTGAAGCGGTAAAAATATTCTTAATGTAGTGAACACTTATATTGTTAAGGATTTTCTTTAGGTGGGCCTTTCTTTTGGAGTCCAGAATACATTTTAGCTTCTGTCCTCGTCCGCAGCAGTACATTACTTAGCTTCAGTGCTGGTACTTCTGTCTGTTTCTCCAAACTGGGGGTGTCTACTGTAGGTAATACACTGACTATGGATAAGTACCTCATACAACCCCACTTCAAAACATCCAAACTGTCCCTTTAGCTGTGATTCATGAGAGGGAGACTCCTACCCTGTCCGTCTCCAACATGAATGTCATAAATGTGGGAGTGCGTCTTCAGCGTAAATATCAGACCAATGATGTAGGCAGCTGGCAAGAGGATAGATACTGTGTACACCAGCGGCCTGGCAACAAGATGTAAACACAGTAGATTAAAGGGAAATAAAATAAATCGGGAAATTCAAAAGATGATATGATGCTCAGTAGGTTTTAGCTTATTGGCCTCCGGTCTTTTTTACACCTTATGAGTGCGCCAACAACTTTCCACAGCATAGACTACTTTTAGATTGATTTATCTCCTTCCAGACAGTTGCTGTTTTGCTTTTGTTTCACTCGAATGAAAATAAACTTTCAAGAGAAATGTGTTGAAAAGTGGTTGTTAGTGCCTCAGCTGTAGAGTCAACTTTAGAGTCTGCTGCTGAAAATTAAACCAAGACGGATAATAAGCAAACACGGACATTGTGGAAACGTTAACTCTCGACACTAAACGCACCAACGAGGAGACGTTTTAAAAAAGAGCCTTTTTATTACAGTCAGTATTTATATATATATATATATATATATAAAAATAATAAAAAAATGTCTTACTCAACATGGTTGCGGAACAATGTACCATTGTTCTGTTGGGGGGAAAACATAATATTATACATAACACAGTGTAAGTAATGAATATAATGTTTGTTATAATGTGCTTGTTATGAAGAGACACTGACCAGATCGTAGTGGCAGTTGTGGCAGACAAACTGACCAGTGCCGTTTCCTCCAGTGGAGTTGGTGCAGGCGTCACACACCAGATTTCCATAAGCTTTGGAGAACAACGTGGGGGCAAACACACCTGCCATTGACAATCAGGAGGGTTAGTCAGTGTAAAAGGTTTTGGTCAAGCTTTTACATCGTTTTGGCAGTGTACAGCTGGTTCTGTTGCTGCCACCAGCAAGACATTTGATGTCATTTGGAGCTGAGTATTTGATATAAACTTGGTCATTTTTGAAATAATCTACACATCTCTTCTTTATTGAATGAATATCTTTGACCATGTGACTTTCTATTCTCCATACAATTACTTCTCTGAGGGCCAAGTGTATACATTTACAAACTCTTCAACATTTAACATTTCATGTTTTACTGACACTCGTTGGACAGTTTTTTGTTTGATTGAGGATTGTGTAACACGATTACATTAAATCAGTAGAATTTATTTCAGCTACCAGGTGGTGCAAGTGTTAAGTGGACAACGCGAAGCTTGCGAGGAAAACAAGTAGCTGCAAAAAACAACTGCAGCTGTAATATTTGTTGCCTGCAGGTGGAGCAAGTGTCACAACTGAAGCAGCTACTACTTTGTTTGCCTTTAGGAATCAAAATGTGTCTAAACTGCTGCTGCTGGTTTCCTGCTGGCACTGTAGAACGTGTCCAACAGAGACCAATCAACTTCTCCCGGTGGAAAAAAAACTGCAGCTAACTAAATGTGAACAGGAGCCAGTTTCATGACGTATTTTGCATCTTTAAATACAGTTAGAAGAGAGAAAATGGTTTCTTATTTTTTATAAAAAAGTCACTTTTTTTTTATAGTAAACAACATCGGTGTGCGACACTTCGGAAACGGTGTGGCTGGATGAAGGCAGACAGTCCATATCTATTAAATACTTGCCTCCTACGGAGATGAAAAGCAATGCGGAGCTCACTCCTGTACAGCGACTGTTGAATCTTTGCTCACTGTGTCTCAACCCTCCGATTATCATGCAGATGCCCTTAGAAAAAGACAAAGCAAGAAGCCACATTCATACTGCACACGCAATATTTGTGTTGCGTATTTGAATGTGACTTTTGTCTCCATTGTGAGTGTTATAAGGACGTGAAGTGTCTTGGGGGGCAAGAATGTATTTTTGTTTCTACGGATGGGGAGGAAAGTCTTTAAAAAAGGCAAATGTACCGGTATGTTGGTATGCTGTCTCTAAATTTACAAATGAAAACAACCTCTAATTTTAAATGTTTGTTTTTCACCTATGATGTGAATGCAGGATGGCTCACCGGGATGAAGAGGATGCATCCGAACAGCGTGCCAGTCAGTGCTGCTTTAACAACCTCCTGCAGACATGGGTTGGAGGCCTGGTGGCCTCTGAGTAGGGCTGTGATGTAAAAGGTTAACTCTGTGATGGAGCCAAAGGTGGCGTTCACCACTGCACCCACTGCAAAGTTACTCTGGGCTGAGATACTGCAAGTGTCAAAAAGAATTGACAATTAACATCAGACGCTGCTCTGTATGAAAACCTGTGACTCATTTCACATTTTTGGTACACTAGATGCATCGGGCAACATCAAATGAATCTAATTAGAACAACTCACCTGGCAATGCCCATACCAATATAATAAGACAGCGGTATGATGGAGCAGATTGCTATGGCGAACTTGACATTAGAGCTGGCGTACTGGTTATCTCGGTCAATATATCCAATTACAATGGCGACTACTACTAGAGGGAGGAGGTCTGAGATGGGGGTCAAGGATGAGAACAGGTCTTCATTTGACACACTGACACACACACACACACACACACTTCATGTACATCACGGTAAAGGATACTGACAGCGAACACATTGATCCCATCAACAGTGTACTTGTAGTAATACCAGTTTGCAGCGTGGTAGCAGCACAGCAGTGCTCTGGTTTCGTAGACTTGAGGCTAAGGGTCAAGTAGAAAGTAAAGAAGCTGGCGCATTCAACCAACACTGAAGAATATCTCCAGGTTGATGTTCTGTAGGTGATTATGATTAAATCCCTCACTTGCCTTCCTCCGTGAGCAGGTGGAGACAGAGACATCCTCAGGAGCCAAGAGAAGGATGACGCCTAGTGTCCGTGCGTTCATCTTGGAAACAGGGATAGTGAAGACCAGGATCCAGGAGAGGAAGCAGGCCAGCGAGTGCATGACCACCAGAGGAGGATATCCCAGCAGCAGCCACACGTAAGTCGAGAAACGACGCTGTGTAACGAGGGGAATGATTTCCATGCAGCAAACATGTATTTTATATATCTATGTTCTATACAGAAATTGTAAATTACCCAGTACGGAGTACGCAGAGGTCGTCCTGGCAGCTCTGCAATTAGCACCTCTGTGGGTGAAGGCAACAGAACTGGTGAATTATCTTCCGTCCCGTCTACGTTACACTCACAGTCTGGTGCTTGTTCACAACATCTTCTCAATGTATTTCCAATCTGGAGAAACATAACCAGAGGAAACATGAACAAATGTAACTGTGGCACCTACACTTCCATTAGAAATCAATGACCTGCATTAGTGTAACGGGACTCTTGGCACAGCTTGTAGTCCGAAGTTTACACAAATCGTTGTCCCATTCTTACAACTGGGCAAATCTACACAATCTACTAGATAGGCTATTTAGTTTTAACAGTTGGAGAGGTTTGTATCGACAGGGCTCCTTACATGAACCACCAACATGTTTCTAATTGGGCAGGTTTGCAACATGTGAGTTGTTGCCCAATGTGTTGCTAAAATGTAGCTAATTGTCAAACTTCCAACTAAACCAAATCGGAGAAGTGCTGTGAATTGGGCACTTGCAAAATAAAAATCTGGTGACAAATAAAGCTTGAGACCTTAAAAAAGGTTTTTGTGACCTACATTGTCAATAAAGACTTTAATGTCAAACTGTCACATTTACTCCCCTTGTCTCACCCATACAACTGATCTTGTGAGGCTTCACCTCAACGATGTATGTGCAACAACGAGTTGCAGCAAACTGTGTAGTGTTGCAGACTTGTGGTGTTGCTAAGCAAGACCTCTGCTTTCATGACCACGAGTCTGTGGGAGACTATGAGGAAACTACAGGATCTACTGTGCATCTTCCTCATTTCAGTTAGTAGAAGGTAAAACATCCCCAAAAAATCAACTGAAACCAAACTGTACCTCGTGGATCGACTTGCCGAATGGCCACAGGAAGTAGCAGGACAGCTTCCAGCAAAGTTTTCCTGAAGAGTGAGAGAAAAACTGAATATATGCAAAAAATAAACAGGATCATTAATCTGTGTTGGTTGGCTCACCTACCATACGGTACACCAGAGATAGTGATGAACATAAGTAGACCGATCAAGAGATATGCCAGAGAGACCCACCAACCGAAGAGCAGTACATACGCTACGTTTCCGCATGTGATGAGATGACCTGACACCAAGAAGACAAAATGACAGACAGAGTAGTGAAAGGCTGACGAGTTCTCCAGCAGCCACGGCAACAATTCGTTTTCATGTCATTTGTCTGTAAAGGATAATGCTGGTTTATTACAACTTTGATCATATTTTTGTGGTTTTGTCATCATTTCTCTCGGTAACAATAACGTAAAATTGCTGAGATCTGTTAACACAGTGGCAGGAAACACATGGTTAGGTGATCATAACGGGTTTTAAACAATTAAACAGGTTAGCCAAACTGATCGGACCCATCACTCTTGCCTTAGTTGTGCACAGTTTCTTTGATAAATTTGGGGATTATTCGTGATTTATGATTATTTGTTTTTGGTACCGCTCGCTTTCGGGTTTCGCCTCCAAATAAAGACACGTGGTGGCTGAACTGTTGGCACGTTTACATGCTCGTCTCATCAATCATTTCCCAAGTTGAGATAAATCTGAATTATCCTCCGACACAAACTGAACACACTACTTGAATACTATAACCCGGACCTGGTCCTGCATGTGGTTTAATGATGTTGAGTTCAGAGTAGAGCTCTTTCACGACCTCTGACCTGACTTCAAACGGACGCTCCGTCACATGGCTCTTCCATTTTCTGAAACCAAACTGACACAGACACCAAACACTGAGTTAGAGGGATGAGCCGTTGTGCCTGTTGTGCTGCAACTCAAACCCCTTTAGCCTTCTTACCCTGTAGTTGTTGACCAGTTTATTGGCTTCCACCTCGTTCTCCGCTCTGATGGTTCTCTTGCTTTGGATCTCCTCCCAGCTATCATCGCAGGCCCGATGGTTCGGACCTAAATTGACAAGCCACAAGATGACAAATAAATGTTTGAAAACATATCAGCATTGCTGTTAAAAAAAAATCGAAATCAGTCAGTACTCACATGCATGTTCAGGCATGCATTTTGTTGTGCACAGTGCAGGACATGTTGACTGATGTGAAGATAGAGCGTCTGTTGAATTAGGTTGTGGATCTCCGCACGGTTGGTCATGAATCTGTTCATGATTGTGACCGACCTGGACATCGTGTTCCCACGGAAGATCTGCAACACCAAGCAAAAAATGTAATTACACTACGAGAACTGAAAGCTGTTTTATGTAGTCACAGGGTAAGTGGTCAGAAGTCTGGTCAACGGGATAATATAACCATTATAGGAAATACTGATTTCACGAAAAGTACAAAGAACTGAAACTATCGTGTACTACTCAAAGCCATAATGTCGCTGTATCATTAGAGAGTCACATCTCAGTATTTGGGGTCGTAGAAAGAGTATAGAATCATGTATTTGAAACAACATTAAATTAGTGTAAATATATTTGAATATATTGTTTTGGTACAGCAATGAATGTACAATACATTTTGGGAAAATTGTGCCTCAACCTGTGACTTTTGAGCGTGTTGATGAAAAGTCAGAACACATTCATATATATATCTATATATATATATAGATATATATATATATATATATATATATATATATATATATATATATATATATATATATATATATATATATATATATATATATATATGATGTCTTGTTGATGGTGATGTCTTGCCTCAGGGGATGAAATGTTATCTTTCAACTGATAACTGCCTCAGACAGCCTGACAACAGCTAGATTTGTTCTGCGGGGAAACCAGAGGCATGATGACACCAATAAAGCAAAGGGTAAAAGACGCCCTTCCATTGATTCATTCTTACAAGACACAAACTCGATGAATGAATAAGTGCTGACAAACCGCTGGCATGATGAGACAAGAAAGCACAATAATCATTACTTCTCCTTTTAAGCTGCTCAAAACAGTGCCTTTCACACACTTTTGAGTCTAGTTTTAGTTCCTCTCTCTGTTTTGGTATTTCCTGAAGCCTTAACATAATATAATAAAAGGGACGTATTTCGTTGTTTTTTTACTGTTGGTTTGAACAAGCAATCTGAAGGTGTCATATTGTAATTTGTAAAACGGTGTTAGTTTATTGTCCCTATTTTCTGTTATTGTATGTTAATTTAAAAAAATACACGAATTAATGTAAATAATCATTAGCTGCAGCCCCAGTATGGACAACAGTACGGCTTGTCTCACAGCAGCAAAGGAAACAAAAATAGACATCACATAGCACAGGACACAATAGATGTCCTATGACATTGTTATGAGCACTTTCTGTATTTCTGGGGACACAAACAGAGACGGCACTGGCGCGCGCAAACACGCGCACACACGCAGTGTCAAATCAATACGAGGTGACTGTCCGATATGAAACAGCCCTCTCTGTACCGAGCTGACCTTGTTTACTCTTTTCATTCACGTGATGATATCACGGTAGCGGAGGCTGAATAAGCACAACAGCCCATGTTGTCAGATTTAAAATGGAGAATGCATTCACCGCGCTGTCAACGACACGTTCTGCTTGTTACACATAAAGTTTTTTTTTAGCACCACAAGCTAAACATGAGCTTCAGCCGCTCACCTTGTGTCTGTTCGGTCGGCCGCCTTCTCCGGCTGCCCGTGCCTGAGCTGTGTGCGGCTGACAGAGACATGTCCTCCGGTACAACACCTCGGCGTTAAATCTGATAGCGCTCCGTTCTCATCTCAGCTAACCTGACGCACTCACTCAGGATTAGACGGCTTGGAATTGTGGGAAATGTAGGCCAAAATGGTTGAGCTCCTTAAATAGGGGAAAACCCACCATAAATTCGAATGTAAATCACACTGTGCTGTAAAAAACAAAAACGTGCTTGTATGTAGGTTACAGAGGTGGAGAGGAAGCAATGGTGCAAAGTACATATACATGCATTCATTTTTCTTTTTTTAAGTGTTGTGAATCTTATCAAATGTGCACCTTAGAGGAGTTTGCCTTCTGCCAGAAACAACCTTAGGTTTAGGTGTCTTGGGTGAGACTAAAATAAACTATTTCTGTCAGAATGTCCTGAAGGCAAACGTCCCTTATGTGCACTAAGGACAGTAAAGTAAAGTTATTGGTCTGTTTCGCTCAACAAGAATGATTCAACCGCCACATATCAAACCCTCACGTTACATTTGTTGGCAACAGGGTGTTATTTTGGTGGTTTTGTTCATTTGGTGACTTCTATTCCCCGTAACTGTGGATAATGGCACTTTCCTGCACCTGAACGTTTTTTTGAGAGAGCAGTTTATGAACTGAAAGCTCTTGGTTTTTGAGATATTAAGGATTCTTGCAGTTTTCCCCATTTTCATGCTTTCTGTGACTTTTGAACCAAACATTTGTCTCTGACGATGAAAGTGAATCTTTGCATGAGCTGCAGTCTGCTCCCACACAACGGAGGTCAGTGGATGTTACAAGGGCTGGTGTTGCTCATTTGGCCACACATACTGTCTCAAAATAGTCCCACCGATAGGACTGAATGTTTCACCAGTTGGTCTTGACACTTTGAAGCGGCAGAGCAGGCTATGACTTTACCTGATGCAGATTTGAGAATCAGAATCAGAACCGTTTATTGCCAAGTACGTTACACATACAAGGAATTTGACTAGGTAACTGGTGCATAACAATAAACAATGAACACAGTGCAATTTGTCTACAGGGATGGCCTCTGTTCTCCCTACTTTCTTGTTGATGCTGCAATTTTGTAATGCTGCAGTCTGCCTCCCTTTACCCAAGGAAGCTATGATTTAGTAAAGGAGAAACTCAGAGACGTTTTCAACCAAATTAGTCCTTGCTACCCTTCCAAACTCATATGAATGTTCGTACAATGCTCATTTACACGGTGAAAGTTTGGATGTGTACAGTCCAGACATCACTTGACTTGCACTTGCAGTCAAAAATGCATGAATACTGGGAACCTTGAGGAAGCTGTGTGCATCAGTGCTGTGAGAGAGCATGCACGGTGCTGCAACTGACCACTGCAGGTTCCCATACACTCCACCGCCAGAGCAGATGGTATTGGCGTTTAGACTCCAGGCCTGACAGATTCACCTGTGATGCTTGATTCAGTGCACACATTCCCTCTCCTTCACCCTACCATACCAGACAAAACTCGAGAGACTATCAATGGCCCGAAAAGTATTATGGTCGTGATTTTGGTTGTGCAACAGCCTAGTGAGTGGGATGACTGCCTTAACCAAGTTGCTTTGGCTTGCAACACCAGCCCTCACTCTTCAACAGGTTTCACTCCATCCTACCATGGTCATGAAGCCAGGATGCCTGCCAGCCTGCTGTGACACCATCTTCATCTACTCCAGGTTCTCCTGCTGTCTATGTTGCACAGTTGACCGAGAATCATCAGTCAGTCTTTGGTTCTTCTGCATGGGACAGGGACTGTGCCCACGAGCAACAGAAACAACGGTATACAAAAGTGGCAAGCACACTCCCTATGGTTCTAGAGACCTCGTGTGGTTAAATGACCCCACTACATCAAAACAAAAACTGGCTCCTCTCTGTGAAGGCCCCTTTGAAGTATTGGAGTGCCTCAGATCTGATGTGGATTCTCCTGGAGTGCCATACAAGATTCATTACCTCTTGGATCAGTCCCAGATTGTCCATTACAATCATCTCAGATCTTACAATGCTTCTGTTCATGGACATAAGTCCCCTGTTTGTGATTCAACTTTTCAGCCCCAACTACCTCGCTTAACTGTCAGGTGCTTTGCCCTTTAAACCTGCTAAGTCTGCAGCAAGGAAGACCTACAACACACCTGGCTTCAGTAGTATACCAGTATTTTCATTTTTAAATGAGCTTATAACAGCTTATAAGTGGATCCTCTTAATGGAGTCTGCCATGGTGCACCTCCATGTTTCTGAATTAGCCCAGAACAGACAAACCAAACCCTGGCCTTAGAAAGTGCCTTCCATGTCTTTGCGCTACCTGAAGGCCACTGTAGTTCTCCAACATGCGTGTGAAATTGCAGTACCGTGAGCCGCAGAGTGCAAAACCGTAGTACCGCCAGCCACTTTGTGACTTCGGTTGCAACTAAAGTAGTGTTATTATGGTGAGAATGGCCTCTGAGTGAGGCGAACGAGGGTAACGCGGTTTTGCACTCGGCGGCTCACGTTACCGCAGTCTTGGAAATGGAGTGAGCGGATGGGTATTCAGCTAGTGCAATCTGCAACCACAGTTGAGGCCTCCAAATCATACACATGTTGCCTTTAAGTCGATTTTTTTATTATGTATTGTATTTGCCTACTTTTGGCAAGGCAATATTGCCACCTGTTATCCTTGATATCAGGAGGATCCTCCACTTGAATAAAGACTGCACAATATTTGAGAGAAAAAATACATAATCTGCTTCTTAAAATTTAAAGTTGAAAAGATATTAAACCCTTTTCTCAATTTAAGACACTCAGAGGCTTTTCTGCTACAGCCTGACATGGTGTGGGATAATGCTGGCTAATGTGTGCTAATGTTAACAAACGTCAGATAGATGCTGATGAGTAACAGACATCACTGAGTATGTTTGCTGACTTTGACTCTGCTATATCTGTGCTACTGTTATGCTACATTTGAGCATATAACAGATAATAATTTCACTGCTGTTATTAAAAAAGTAAAGCATCAATTAAACGAAGTGTTCCTCAGCAGGTGGCATGTTATTTTTCTGCTTGTGGTCATGTTCCACTGGCTCTCAGCTTCATGCTGTTTTTAAAGCAACTAACACCAGATCATCTTTAAATTGAGGGGAAATGCAATGTTATGTTGTAATTGCAACTTGTAGCCTCAAAGGCAACTTGTAGCCTCAAAGGCAACATTCTTTAAGTTGAGTTATTTAGAATAGCTTGAACTTATCATAAAGCAACCTTTTTGATGAAGGCCTCTGGAGAAAAAAAGGAGAACTTCAGGAGAAAATAACTGTAGTGAAGAGGAATTGTTTGGTTGAAAAGGGTTTGAGTCAGAATATCATTTGGACTACTTGCATAGAGCGTATAAGTAAGTGTGACTCAGCGTTACATCACAAAAATGCTACTTTTCAAGAGGATTTTTTAGAACACAATTGACTTCAGCTTGGTTGATATTTTTCCCAACAACTGATTTTAAAGTTAATTTATAAAACCAATGACAGTTAGAGAGGTTTATGTTGGCAGTTCTCGCTACATAAAGGGAGCTATATTTAACATTCTGAACATTAATACAGCAGCAAACAAGTGTTTGCTATGTAAAGATATCGTGGATTAATGTCTACCTAAGCAAATAATGGTGCTCTCCCTCTTTGTATTATATATTATATTATAAGCTTCTCCTTATTTTGTCAACAAAGTCAGGCCGGCTTTTAGTGCATGCTAGTGCATGTGAGCGTGCCCGACTGGTCACGGCTGCACTCTGAGCTGGTCTTGTACAGCGATAACAGCTGATACCGCTGTAGCAATTATTGATTCTAGATTGCTGCAAGAACTCTGATGTGTAAGCTTGGATTGTTTTTGTTTTCTTCCATTAATCTCCATTGTGGATAATGAAGACAACATCTAGCAAGCTGAAGGAAGGCAATGTTCTTTTCAGTAAGACAATCAAAGCCTTTTTCACTACAAATATCACGGTCTATTGCTGCAAGTAAGCTGAAGCCCACTTTTAGTATGGCAACACTTCTAGGATCTAGTGGTTTGTCTCAGTGTCCCCTGAACCTTTGAATGTTTAGTTAGGTGCAAGACAAACTGCCAACGAAACCAAATCGGAGAAGTCCTGTGAATTGTGCACTAGCAAAACAAATATTTGGTGACAAATAAAGCTTGAGGCCACAAAGAACTTTGAAAAGGTTTTCGTGACTTAAATTGTCAATAAATACTTTAATGTCAAACTGACAATCACCCCAGTGCTGATTTGACAGGACATTTAATCTCCCTTTCTCTCCCATACAACTGACCTTGTGAAGTAGCAAAAAGGCTTATGAAATCATACCCCTGAATAATATATCTTCACAAAATGACATAATACACCCCTGAAGCTTTGAAGTGGCTATTGAAAAGATGGGAAGTTGAAATTGGTCGTTATTTGACCTCAAATGAGCGGTTTTAAAACATCTTAATATTATGGGAAATTGCCCAATTTCCTTAGAAATGCCATTGCTTGTAGTCAGGCCAAGGCAAGGGCAGCTTTATAGCAGACGAAAAGCATTAGAATGGCATTTCAAAATAATTAGCAAAAAAACCCTACATACAATCATTAAAGTTTAGTTGTTTTTGAATGAAAATAAATAAAATAAAATACATACAATGAAATCAAATACAAATGGAAGAGAGCAGAAATACAGTTACAGAGCAGTAACAAGTTTGTATGATGCCCCAAATGAAAATAAAAAGAAAAGGCAATAAAAGTAAAGTAGAGATACCAGTCAATCAAATGCACAAGAGAAACAATGTTGTCTGAACATGAATTCAAAGATAGCCCAACGTAGCTACACATAGGTAGCCTCGTTTATCGTTTTGGTAACCTTTTTAAAGTTTCACTTGTGAGTTTGTACTGCTTTAAAGCTTGCAATACTTGTACATAGCTATTTAACTATTGCAGGAACATAGGCAAACTGAATCCTGTCTTGAACTTCAGTCAAATCTAATGTAGGGTTTTGTTGGACACAGTGTGTTACGTCTCATATTAAAAGCGTATCATGTTGGGCTGTTAGCAACAGCCAAAATAAGGTGGTTATTTAGTAGTCAGCAAGCTAGATAACCAGCATACTGTAGTAACTGAGCATTACATCCAAAGCCAAGGTGGAGAACATTATTAACTAACCACATTATTTTGTAGGTTTCTTCTATCCTCCTCCAATTTTCAGATTTTCTGTCGCACTCCTGAACATTGTGTGAGGTTGAGCAAGGCTGAGCTTATTATTTTTGCACTTATGTGGATAATAGCTCACGCATTGGACAGAATAGATTTGATTTTATGCGCATTTCATTTTATTCCAGCATAAGAAAATGTATGCCCTGCATGTTAAAAAAGTATTTTCCCATCACACACTCAGAACTGACACAAATATAATTCCATAAATCAGTAGGCTACCGCAGTGAGGTATGCCGATAATAAACAATAAAGAACGGTGGTATTGATATCAGTAACATAGCATTGGGTCTAGTGTGAGGTTGGTTAACAAATTCATTCAGTAGGAATAAATCAACTTCGCTGCAAGTATTTACAAAACATTTCACTATCATAATTATTTTATTTCCCTATGCCATTGTACAATTGCCAGTTATTATAACTAGATAATAAAATACCTGTCAACTGATAATGTTTTAAAAGGTATACAAGGTATTCAAGGTATACACATGAACAGACCTATTGAGCTGAGGCGCATATTATGGAAAACTTTGTTACAGATCCAGAGAAAATATGTTTGCCATTGTGCACTAGCAAAATAAACATTTGGTGAGAAATAACTCTTGAGGCCACAAAGACCTTTAAAAAAAAAGGTTTTTGTGACCCAAATGTATGACTTGTCAACAAATACTTTCATGTCATCCAACCCAGTGACCTGATCTAATAGGACACATGTGTCTGATCTTGTGAAGTTGCCAAAAGGCTTATCAAATCATTCCCCTAAATAATGTAAAAAACATGACATAATACGCCCCTGAAGCTTTTAAGTGGCCAATGAAACGATAGGAAGCTGTGATTGGTGGTTATTCAGCCTCAGAGGAGGAGTTTTTTAAAACATTAAGCCTAGTCACGTATAAATGTGGCAGCATATATAACATAAGTTGTACACCTGGGGACTGTCCAGGTCAAACTGCTGTTGAACCATGGTACAACTCTGGAGTGTACCCTCTTTAGTGGCACTAGCACTGCTAGAGTGCTTAATCCATACATACCCTTCACTTGCAGCCTGGCCACCTGATCCTTGGCCTCCAAAGACAAATCCTTGGCCTCCAAAGCAAAATCCTTGGCCTCCAAAGCAAAATCCTTGGCCTCCAAAGCAAACTCATTGGCCTCCAACCCCACGTCCTTGGCCTCCAACCCCACGTCCTTGGCCTCCAACCCCACGTCCTTGGCCTCCAAAGCAAAATCCTTGGCCTCCAAGGCCAAATCCTTGGCCTCCAAACCCATATCCTTGGCCTCCAAGGCCAGACCAAAAGCTACAGCATGTCCATTGGGACATGGGAATTGAATCTCGTGATCAGGCGACGCAGAACACGAAAATCCCACAGACACTGTCCAACCAAACGCCGATTCCTGTCCAGAGTTGTGACATCGGAGTAAACGTGAGAATCCCATGTGGAGGTCCTGATATCTCTGCTGATGGCTGCAGACTCATAAACTGCTGCTTTGAAGGCCAACATTGCTACTTTGGAAAGACAGGTGAGTTTTTGAAAAGAATGTCATGCAATGGACCGTAATGGAGGATGCAAAAAAGGTGTTCTACATATTTAGCCTGTCTTTGTGCCACCAGTGACCGTTCAGTGCACCAAGGATGGCCAGTTCATTGTTGTGGTGGCAAAAGATGCCACTCTGCCCAACATTGAACTCGAGTCAATCACACTATTGGAACACGGTCCTGGCTGTACGCATGTGGACTCTAATTCAGCCTTTGCCATCTTTAACTTTCCTGTTACCGACTGTGGCTCCACTGTGATGGTAAGACCTCGATTTTCTCAACTTTTCAACCAGTTAAGGAAACTTTAAATAAGGCCTATGCATATTTTTACCCCACAATGCCATTTTCTTTTACCTTTTGTAGGAGGAGCCTGGTGTTATAATCTATGAGAACAGAATGTCCTGCTCATATGATATGGGAGTTGGGCCTCTTGGAATCATTACCAGGGACAGTCAGTATGAGTAGGTGATCCTTTTTTAAAGTAATTTTGTAATATCTAAAAAACAGATCGGACCAAGCAACATAATGCCAGTTTTCTCTTTTCAGATTGCTCTTCCAGTGTAGGTACATCGGCACCTCTGTTGAAACTGTGGTTGTAGAAGTAATGCAGTGGTCAGCTCTTGCTCTACCAGTTGCTGGTCTGGGACCCATCAGAGTACACCTGAGGTTGGCTAATGGACAATGCAGTGTAAAGGGTTGTAATGAAGGTAAGTGGATGTCTGTCTGGCACAGCGCTGCTGTATTTGTAGATGGCTGTCATACTAACTGGTCACTGCTCTCACAGTGGATGTGGCCTATACCTCGTACTACACGGAGGCTGACTATCCTGTGGCCAAAGTACTGAGGGACTCTGTGTACGTGGAGGTTCATCTCCATGACAGGATTGATCCCAACCTTATCCTGACTCTTGGTCGCTGCTGGACAACCACAAGCCCCAACCCCCACAGTCTGCCCCAGTGGGACCTTCTGATAGACGGGTAAATAAAACACCAATGTAACACTGCCCTGCTTATGACAACATGTTAAATCATTTTTGTCAGCGTTAACACTTTACACTATGAAAACACTGACTTCCTTTTTTAATTTAATTGCAGATGAGTTGACTTCATGTCATTTTCTTTTCATCCAGGTGTCCATACAGGGATGATCAGTACTTGACCACACTGGTTCCAGTCGGTCCCGCCTCTGGTGTGGACTTCCCCACTCACTACAGACGTTTCTTCTTCAAAATGTTTACCTTTTTGGACTCCAATTCAATGGTGCCCCTGAGGGAACAGGTAATGATTTAATTTACTGACGATAAACTGCTGCAACTAAATATTTTTGTATTGCTCTGCTTACATGGTTTTACTTGTTCAGGTGTACATTCACTGCAGTACAGCTGTGATCACTGCTTCAGCGGGCTACTATGAACCAGTATGCTTTGGAGCAAGCAAAAACAAGAGAGATGTCACGGCTGTGGACCAGAGAAACACTGAGCCGAAGGTCGTGGCTTCTGTGGGACCAGTCAACATGGGAGCCTCTGGGTAGCTAGCTGAGATCATAAAGTAAAAGATTTGAAAAGATTTGCATCTGACATACTGTATAAGACTGCAAAAGTGTGGCACAGAAAGAAAAAAAATGTATCCCCAAAAATATTGGGCACACATTTGTATTAAAAGATATTGGCTTTGATGTGCTGTGAATACTTGTTTTATATCATAATTCCACTGGCAGTAATATTTCACTTCCTCATTCTCAATTTCACCGAGTTCACACGGCAAACAGATTCTGTCCTCTGGAGGGGAACTAAACCTCCCGGTCTCTAGGGCCAACGGTCATGTTCCCGAGCGTAACATGTGCACATATGGATATTTGTCTTTTGTTTAAGTTATACTTCACATAAAGTTCTGCACTATAGTTATTCCTTATGAGACAATACGTTTGTAACTTTTGTTTACACCATATATCAACAGACCATTTTTCTCTATGCATTAAAATCAGTTTGGGCCTAATATCCTTAATATCAATGACATATCGTTCATGTTAAACAGAGATTTCAAACCCGTAGACCAGGGATGACCATGCAAAATGTCCCAATGAAATATCTTTTTCGTCTCTGATCAGACATCTTCACAAAATCGAATAGAGGTTCCCAACTAATGGCCAAAACATAAGTAAGATTTGTGAACTCCCAACAAGGATCTGATAGCTCTATGATGCACAGTGTTACAACTTGTGTGGTCACGGAAACCCCAAACACCACGAACATAGTCAGACACACATGAATTATAGAGTTGTGTATAAGTACAGAACGTCAGATTACTACATGGTTTAATTTTATTCAGTTCAGATACCTGTGCTCTTCCTGCTGACTGAGCTAGAACATTGACAGCTTTTTTAAATGTCATGTGCTCGTCGAGAGTAATGCCAAGATATGTATACTGTTCAGAGTATGAGAGAACTGTTGAACCAAAGTTAAAAACAACTGAACTTCTCTCTAATGATTTTGGTCTAAAATGTACTATTCGTGTTTGGTCTTGATTTACCACTAGTCTCCATTTCCAGCACCACTCCACAACAACGTTCAGAATGATCTGCAGATCTTTTCCCCGTTCAGCAAGTCAAATTACATCATCCGCATATAATAATATGGCCGCCATCTGATCATCAAATTGAACCCTGAAATTAAAAGCTTTAATTTTAAGAGCTAACTCATTAATATAATAATGTTGGAGACAAAACATCTCCTTACTTCACACCAGATTGTTGGGAAAACCAACCAGTTGTGTATTAATTACCTTGAACATGGGCATCAGGTGCTTGATAAAGAGACTTAAAGGTAAAATAAAACTTCCCCTTAACACCAGAATCTAACCTATATTGAAGAAGTTCCCTATTAATCCAATCAAATGCCTTCTGGAAATCAATAAAACAAACAAGATGACGTAGACCTATTATCCTTAATATTAACACGTATATTTACAAGTGACTACATATGATCAATACATGATCTGGCTTTTCTAAATCCATTTTGCTCATCTTTCACAAAATGAGGTCTTACTTGACACTTTAACATTGTTAAAGAATGGTCAGATATTTCACATCTATCTAATACTGCTATTGAAATCCCTACGCAAATAAACAGCATCCTCGCCCGACAGACTAAACATCGGAACTGTTAAATGGCCAAAAAAAAAGAGTGAGAACGAGTTGTATCCATGTACAGCAAGAATCAAGTATTCGATGAATCGGTGCATTGTTTGATGCAATACAGTTCGGAATATAGTTTAATCAAAGTCATTTTTGTGTGCGCAGAGCTGTTGCTGTTTGCACTGATATTTATTTTTCCACCGTGTTCTGTCCCTTGAGTGAAGGCAGAGCACAGCCTGCAAAAGGAGATGCAGGGTGAACGTGTTTACCATTTCTACCAGTAGATGGCAGTATACGTGTATTTAAACCACAGATTTAGTTATATTTACCTGCGTCTTTGTTAGTTATCTAGGTTATTGATACATATGTGTTTAATGCTGTTTATTTCATCTGATATTTGATTTTTATGGTCAATTTGCAACCTAGTTGTATACGTTATATTTATGTCATTTAAGAACCAAACATACCAACATGGAAGTGTGAGCATGTGTTGATCATGAGGGAATAAATAATGACAATCATGTTAGGATGAAGCGCCATCTTTCGAGGGGTTGTAAGAGACTATATCTTTTTCTATGTAAAAAATGTTTGATATATTTGCGGTTTTAAATGTATTTAGCATCTGTAACCCTGGATATAGCAATGGTCCTCCATTACAACAAAGTGTACCTCACCATTTCAAATAAATACACGACACTGAGCATAGCACCAAATTATAAATTGTGCACATTTTCATTTTACTTTAAAGTAACTGAATCTTTTTGGGGTACAAAAAAAATCTTCCTGAACTCATGTTATCCAAAGGTTTTAAAGAAATCTCAAGTCTCAATCTCAATTTTGTCTAAAGTAGAGCAGTGACTCTTTAAAGTACAGAACTACAGAACATAGTGAAATCTCTACGGTGAAAGAAAAAACAGAAGTAAAGAAGTATAAATATACTGTTTGGATTCATACGACTTGTTTTGTGACTGATGCAACACAACACATACTGTATACAGCCTTCAGCATATGTTTTATTTAAACAAGTCCTGAATGTTACCACGTTCTCATTGTTCAATCAACTTTCAAACATCCTGCAACACTGATTAAACAAAAGCTTTGAAAGCTTAGTTCTGTAACATGTAAGACTCGAATGGCATTTTACAGTTTACGGTAGATTTTGCATTATATGTACTCCAGGTTTCTCAGCTGCACCTGACACTTAAAACTCAGAATGTAATGTCAAAACTCCAGCCTTCAGATTCGCTGAGCAACATGGAGAAGCATTGGGGGAACGTTCGGGTTGAGAAGCAATGCTTTGATACATTGTGAGAGATTTATGCCGTAATGAAGCATCTGTGCCCAAAGGATGTTGACATACTTGGATGTGAGAGTGTGACATTAAGCAACATATCACAGTAACTATCAAAATATATAGTTGTGTGAAAAATATGTCGTGTATAAAATGTTATTCATAGTGAATCTAAACATTACAACTGGAAGTTAAGTTACTTGCAATGAAAATACTCCAGTTTTCAACAATATTTATTGTAATAATTTGGATTCTGTATCAAAAGTATGAGTCACTTTCCACTGAGGTGACAATATAACCACGAGAGGGCAATGTGAATTCAGAGGAAAACTGGGACTGTCACAAAAGTTCACTGGTGAAGTATCCACAGTCCACGGTTTAGATATTAAAGTGGACTCGACTTTAAAGATCACAGCTTTGATCACATGTGTTTGTTCATTTGTGCAAGCTGAACAGAGGTCCATTCACTAAATGCAGATTTAGTCACAATGTACACATTTTGTGATCCATGTCAGTTGACGGTGAAACACCTCTTTGTCACTTACAGATCACAGTTGATCAATGATTGTCTTGCAAGTGAAATTTAAGTACATTTACACTCTTTGGGAGCTTTTCTTCTCTGGTAGTAAAGTTAACTTTTGTGGCAAGTACAACCGTAAAAAAAACAGTGTTGTCACTTTTTTATCAAAAATTGAAACATGGACATTATATCTGAACAATTTCAGGCACTGGTGATAATAGTGCGTTGCCTTTAACAACAGAGCAGGAGAGTCTTTGTTAGTTCATGCATTGTGGGTCCGAGCTACTTAAGTATATGAACATGGGTTTACCAACAATCACATTAAAGAAGAGAAACTAAAGAAAAGAAACAAAGACTCCCTTTACCAAAAATGTGTACACTAAACTTGTGAGTCCTCTGTTGCTCTTTTCCTGCTCACGGCTGCTGACAAAGGAAACAACGTGAGCCATAACACCTCAGCCGTGTGTGCGTTCACTCTTCTCCTCTCGCCGTCAGTCAGACTTGTCCTTCTTTTTGCCTCCTCCTATGGGAACTCTGCTGACCACTGCGGAACCAACAGCAGTCACTCCTCCGGCTACAGCACACACTCCTCCGGCTACAGCACACACTCCTCCTTTAACCAGACCCACTCCAATCCCAGGCAGAGCGGCTACAGAGGTGACCGTGGTCTTGGTGAGGTCCAGACTCTTTCCTCCTATCCACGTCACACCGCTCACGGTCGCTCCTAAAGCTCCCTTGGTGGCTCCATACAAGCCCCCCGCCAACCTGCCGAACATGCCTGGCTGCGGCTGGGGATGGTCCTTGTTGGCGTCATCTGGTTTAAGACAACAACAGCAACACTTTAAGATCAAATATTGCACTTCTGAATAAGTAAGAGGACAGAAATGCTCCAAACTAGGGCTGCAACGAATTATTATTTACTTTTCACTTAACTGTGACTGTTTTTTTCTAGCGTGATATCTAAATAGTTGCAAATTTATTTTCTGTAGATGGACTAATTGATAAATTAACTCATTTCAGCGAACATATTGCATCTTCACAGGCCTTTACCACCAATATGTCGCCCATGATAACAATGTAACCGTGGTACACAAGATTCTGCTAAACTATCCACGACACTACGAACGATCTTCATTGATTAATCCGTGATATTCTTCTTTGTTTGACGAATTAAATAATAGTTTATAAATTTGAGATGTCAGTGAAAAATATAAACCAAAATTTGCCGGAGCTTCAAATCACTCAGGTATTCAATTACAATAATGTAAAAATAAAGAAAATGATAAAATCCTCACATTTGAGAAGCTGCAAATGTTTCGTGCTGTTGCTGGAATAATAAGATAAGATAAGATAATATAAGACAAGACAATCCTTTATTGGTCCCTCAGTGGGGAAATTACAGGATTACAGCAGCATTGCTCACAAGTAAAAATAAAAGATAAAAATCAAGTAATATAATAAACTAAACAGTAAACAGTAAAACAGTAATAAAATAAGACAGTAAAGAAGAATATTAAATATACCAGTATATACAGACGGAATAAAAATATAAAATAAATACTTAAACGTATTGGAAATTGCACGGGATTGCACGGATTAGATATTGCACCAGGTGAATGAATTAAAGTGTTCAGAAGTGTTCAAAGTGTTCGTGTTCAAGTGTTCGTGTTCAAAGTGTTAGTGGTCTACCGAGAGAGCAGTTTGTTGTGCAGCCTGACAGCAGCGGGGAAAAAAGGACTTTTAATGACTTTCATGATTAATCGACAATAGAAGTTGTTGTTGTTCAACTGCTCATTCCAGTGCTACAGTGTAGGGTTGCAAATGACGACGGTTTTCAATATTGATAAATAAGTTGCCAAAGAGCAGAACAGTTAAACTGTCTTTAGTAAAGGAAGGACACAGTTCTGCCGTATAGGAATACCAAACGATTGAATCTGCACATATTAAGTTTACCAGAAGCTGATTACTGCAGAAACAGCTAATCCCTATGTGAAATTCAGAATCGTGTTTCCATATCATTTGTCGCACGTCTAGGTCTTTTTCTGAAAACAGGACCCAAAACCTTTGAACACATTGGGGTCAATAAACATACCTTTTGCAACTGAACTTACCTGCAGCTACTGGCTCATCATTGAGGTATGCAGGCATATCCTCGGGCACCTGCTCTGCCTGACTCATCTCTCTGCAAAAATAAATGACACAATCACCCACAGACACAGTGAGACATAATGAACAGAGATATGCAGACCTGTTCACGGTCTGCCACAGAGCTGTGTTATAAACACATGACAAACACAGGATATCTCAACTTAAAACAACCGATGCTGAAAAACTAAGATTTGAAGATTCTTCTTCTGGACTTTGGGAAACAGAAATAAACAAAGACACAAAGACACAGTTTGAAGGAATTATTTTTGAAGGAATCTCCATATCATATTTGTTCTTGCAAAGTCAATGGTGCCTTGTTATGAAGTTATGAAAACTGCTCAGAGGAAAGTGTTATTCCTTCAGTCATAACGTTTATTAAGTAAACAATGAACAAAGGAGCGCGCGTGGCAGCTGCGGTGACATTAACTGATGGGTAAACAGCATTATCACCGTGTGTACATCCCGGTTAGGTTGAAATTAAATATATGAATATAAGTAGTCGGCATGTACAACGTGTGCTACGTAACGTTAGCTAACATACAGCATTAGTTTCGTGGCAGACTGCGTTTCCGTAGACGTTAACTTGAGCTAACGTCAACCGAGAGGCAGTTAAAACACATAAATGCTTAAAAGTTTGTCCAATGTAACAAACGACGCTGTCTCGCCGTGAGAGCCAGGAAGGGTTGGACTTGTAATTAACACGCCGAACTACGTGGTTGTTTTGTCTTTAGTCGCCATAATTAGCTCATTTGTCTTATCGCGCAGCTGAGACTCACAGACACGTCACGTCTCCCCTGAAACACTGAACAGCGCTTTAACGATCTTTCCTCCGCGGCAGCTCGATCGACATTCATCAGCGTTTACATTTCTGTCCCGATTACACTCACGATGGAGGGAGTTTGCTTTGAAACTGATTATCAAGATACGTGCTGTGTGGTTCCACAAGCTCTCATCGCTGATCTCGTTACACAAACTGAAGCAAGAACGAGCTAATTGAGCACTTACCTTACTTCTTATCTGATCCACTGTAACGATACTGTGGGCTGTGTGCGGGACTTTCTGCCCACAATAATAATGATCAGGCTACACGGCCTCTGATGATGTAGCTGCTGGTGGTTACGCTGACTTGTGACGTCTGTGTGACTATAAGGGAGGACCTTAGTCTCCACCCATAAAAACACACAGAGGACTCATAAGCTCCAGCTGCTGGCTGCCTTCACAAAACCACATGAACATTTAGGCACTGTGTAGTTGTTATTGTCTGGTTAGCGTATTGTTGTTCAGTATTTTAGATCCTGCACTAACACGGGGGGTTGTATTGTACTTTTTTGTTCAATTCAGAATGTGTGTAGATGTTCTGGTGATGATTATGAACAACTGTGGGAAGCATCGCAGGGTGTAGTAATCAGACAAGATAAGAGGGTTTATTTTGGAAAGGG